>NC_084506.1:18763466-19094716 GCF_024500385.1 Phyllopteryx taeniolatus
AACACAGATTTGCAAAATTATCCATCAATCATTATCAATTTTTCATGAGGAGCAAGCAGGACAGTGCCCCACCGGATGCAGCAGATGGCATTGTGGCGGATCTTTTTTCCTGGTCTTTCCAAAATACATTTTATATATAATACAGAGTAGTAATTAAAATAAAAATTAAGACAGCACCTCTGTGGTTGCACCCAAGGTGAACAATCAGAATTGGGGATTAAGACGTGCAGTTCAATCCAGCCTCGGTGACGTCAAGGATCCGCTGCCCTCCACTCTGATATCAAAGAGCTGAACCAGAATTCTCTTTGCTTACTTCTTCCAGATGTTGTTAAATGGACACAGCTACAAAAAGGTCACTTTTAAGCCAACAAAGACAGCGCTTGGACCTGTGACGTCAACAACTGTTCATACAGACAATACAGTGTAAATAAGCCTTAAGACAACCCCAGACTTGGCTGTTTTGGTGACCTTTTCCACTATGACATAAATAGGAGGACACATGCTAGTATTAGCAATGATATAAGTTAGGGGTTCAGTGTATTTTATATTTAACATGGAGTACTGCGAAATCATTTATCTAGCTATTACTATCTGCATTACAATAAGTGTGGGTGGGTCATTGCCCCACCAGATCCAGAAGATGGGACAGTGGTGACATTCCACCTTCCTTCCAAAATGTATTTTATATTTGATACAGAGTAGGGATTCATCTCTGAAAATATCCAACACGCTCCATTTTGCATTAGTGGCAACAGGAACGGTGCCCCATCGGATCCAGGAGATGAAGGCACTGTGTTGGAAAATTATTTAAAAAAAAAATTGCATATACCTGTATATAGTTCTGAAATGTATTGCATATTTACAATAAAAAGAAGTAATCAAACTCAAAATTAGAATCTATCAATGAAAAAACTTAACTCGCATAATACTTCTAGAGTAATTTCTTCCTTCCTTTTCTCTTTTTTCTTTCTTTCATTTTTCATACTTTTGTTCATTCATTGTCCATCTTCCTTCATTCTTCCTTCCCTTTTCCTTTCCTACTTCTCTGTCATTCATCTATCTATGTCCTTTCTTTCTTTCTTTCTTTCTTTCTTTCTTTCTTTCTTTCTTTCTTTCTTTCTTTCTTTCTTTCTTTCTTTCTTTCTTTCTTTCCGTTCAGCGCTAGCTATCAGGAACTAAATGGAATGCAGTATGTAAAATAAATCTAGTATTTTAGTCTGGTTAAATACAGAAAATGGAGGGCTGTTAAGGTTAAAAAGAAGGTCAATGCAGCAATTTTCAGAGATCTGTTTGTGTGTGTGTGTGTGTGTGTGTGTGCGCGCGTGTGTGTGCATATGGCAGCACTTGATGGTGCTGGCAGACGAGTTGTATTCTTCCAAGTTGGATGTTGTCCTCTGAACAACCTCTGTAGTGACTCAGTACTTATCTGGAAGAGCTTCGGATTTCACAAGCTACCTCTTGGGGACAGACACGTCTACAAAGGTGAAAACACGCCACATTGCTCGCACGCAACATGCGCATTATCTGTCGGATCATTCAATCATTGTTGTTGATTTTCCCCAAAACTAAATAGGGCGAATCTCGACTTTTTTTTTTTCTTCCTCTCAACAGCATGCCACAGCTCTCGACCATTCGTTTTTAACTTTTTAGCCATCAAACTTTCCAACTGATCATGAATTAAGTGCAACACGAGATGTCCAAACGGTGGTCAAAGGCTGATTGTTGGTGTCTATTTTGAATAGAAATCACAAGCTGCAGTTGAAAATGAGACACAAGTTGAGATCAAAAGGTCTGGAAGGAATGAAAGCAAGAGACTTTGGAAAAAGGGCTATGGGACATTCTATCATGAAGTTGCAGTTTCATTCTGATAGTACATTGTAACTTTAACTATTTTGGCTGTTATTGCATTTTTTTTAAAGTTGCAATGATTCATCATAGTTTGCAATTGAGTCTGTTTAGTAGGGATTCTCTCTTCAAATGTACTGTAAACACAGTGGTACCTTGACTTACGAGTGCTCAAACAACTCAATATGTCGCTTTGTGTTGTGAGCAAATATTTGACTTACGAGTGACCTTTTTTCTAGTTTGCTTCAAGTGCTTTATTGTCAACATGCAGTATACTGACAGAGCATACAACAACACTCACAGGCATATATTCTTTATGTTCTGCAAAAAAAAAGAAAAATATCCCTGCAGCTTAGTTGCGATGGTCTCCTTTACGTTTCATCAACAAATCTACTTGTACAATATGTATGTAGGTATTATACCATCCCCTGGTGGCAAAGGCACACACACCAGAGGGAGCAGCACAATGTCCAATTAAACACAGTGTATGTTTTTATACCGTACAATACTGTGAGTGTTTTATTATTTAAAAAAAAAGGTTACTAAATTGTTGATGAGTTTTGGGGGCTTGAACGGATTAATGGCATTATTTGAGATACAGTCCGAGGGTGGTCACAGAACTAATTGAATTTGAGTCAAGTTACCACTGTACCACCTGAATTGATAAATATGTACAGTTTGGTCTCTCTCATTTCTGTATTTTGACCTACAGCGGGTGTGTCTGGCCCACATCCCCTGCGATAAACTAATCACTGCACATGGTATTGTGACATCACATAAATGGGGAGCATTTGTGAGACTACTAGCGTGTCTGTCGATATGCAGTCATTTCCTCCGAAACACAGGAACCTGTAAACACAGGAACCTGTAAACACAGGAACCTGTAAACAACATTCCACTGATAACTATTATCTCACTAGGGGATGCAAAATGCTCCATTTCTGCAGTGTCTCATAGGGCTGGGGCATCCATACATAGATATCGTGATGGGCGTTCTATAAAACATCACTGTTTTGTCCTATTATCATTATGGCTGTGAGCAAAATGTTTGAAATAGTTCAGCTTTAAACAGAATCTCTGCAAGCCAGAATCGCCTTAGCAGCAGCAGGAGGCACACTTTGCCTTCGAGCTGAAACAATAAAAACAAGCAGTCTTGGCAGTAAAGAAGATTCTCCCACTATGCTTTGAGGTCAATCAGAGTCTGAGCTGATACACAAACTAAACTCTTTTGGCGAGTGTGCATTTTGCTAGTTGGCCAACACGCGCAGCGTGTCGAAAGGACTGCATAGACAACAGCCAAACAAAACTGGACTATCTTGAGGTAAAGAACAGTGATAAATGTAATGCTGGGTTGACATCGGGAACACCTTTAAAGAACACAAACATATTACAACTTGATTATCGCTGCAATATTTTGCTTATTCATATTTCGTTCACTGGTATTTGGTTTAATAAGGATGTGGCCAGAACAAATGTATTTTTAAGGCCCCCAATGTTTCTTTGCAAGTGAAACATCAATCATGTTGATCGACTTGAAGTTGTTTAGTGCTGAGTGGACCTATGTTTAAAGATGACGGATAGCTATGGCTGCTTTCTCTGGTCCGAATCAGTTCATTGGTAAATAAACTTGGTCTATTTCTTCCCAAGCCCCTGGTTTCATTTCGACTCAAAAGTTTAAAATTCCAAGTGAAGCAAAATACATCACCACAAAGTATGTGACATTGTTCTCTTCCCTGATTGATTGTAAGGACTCTCACCCGGGAAGAATGTTTGGTGCGTGGACTAGCAAGTGAAGCAATGTTACTGAAGGCAACATGTGATTGACGTTTTGATCAAAGGAGACTCGCTGCTAACAGATGATATGCAAAATCCAAGACTACATTTTTAGGCAAGTCAACGGTCTTCTCTGTTTACATTCTACATGTAGTAACCATTCGGCCGTTTAAGGACAAATCTGATTCGTTTATTTGCCAGATTGGATCATCATTTTAACTCCAGTTTAATTTGTTTGGAACCACACCCAAGCACAAGTGTGAAAACTGACTCAAGGGTGCGAGCATCCAATTGTAGACTCGGGTCTAACAGTACTTTTTTGGAACTTAAGCGCCATTATTTTATGGAAAAACTCACATATTTGTGTTTTTGTGCTCTTTCTTTCACACTATAAGATGCTACAGGGTGGTGTCAAAACCCTGGTTGAATAAGAACTGGGCTCCTGGAAGTACTGTATGTTGATGTGACACATGTCGACTGAGAGACAAGTTTTGTATGTTGGGGAGGAGTTAATTTTATCCTGGGTTGTCAGTGGAAGTAATTGCATGTACATGTGTACTTCAGGGCACGGTGAACGACTGGTTAGCACATCTGCCTCACAGTTCTGGGGACCGGGGTTCAAATCCCGTCACTCCGGTTTCCTCCCACATCCCAAAAACATGCATGGTAGGTTGACTGAAGACTTCTAAATTGTCCGTAGGTGTGAATGTGAGTGTGAATGGTTGTTTGTTTCTATGTGCCCTGCAATTGGCTGGCGACCAGTTCAGGGTGTTCAGGGCTATCTCCCACCCGAAGATAGCTGGGATAGGCTCCAGCAGCCTGTGACACTATTGAGGATAAGCGGTAAAGAAAATGGATGGATGGATGTGTACTTCAGATGCATTTTTCAAATCAAATCATCTGGATGCCCTTTTTTAAGTGTAATGTTGTAAAATGAGTATTATAGTGTTTTTAGGATCATAGTTTGTGGTATATTTACAATTTAAACTATTAATATACGCAATTGCAAAAATCTTTGGGAAGGTTTAAGTTACGCTTTTTTTAATTAATTTTTTTACTATTTGCGGTAGGGCTCGATCCGCATCCCACTGCAATTTTGCTAGTGGTTAATGTCCTTATGGGAACAGTCGTTGGCACACCCTGCAGTAGTTGACGGCGGGGTGAGCAGTGCCTCATTTGTATAAAACAGCAGCACTTCATGCTGTAAAAAGAAGGTGAAAACTGTGCTGTAATTCTTAATCCTTTGGGTATTTTGGCAAAAGAATGTCAGTCATATTATGATGTATTAAATTGAAAACAAAATGCACAGTATTTCTCCTTTAAGGGTTGTGCTTGTTGTCAAGTTTTTGGACGAGAAGCTAATGTTTTTCCCCTTACTGTGCTCTATGACTTCATATTGTGAAATTGCATGGAGAAAAAGCCGTGATGAAAAGCAGCGGAGGCCTGACTGCTCCTGAGTGAATTTCCCCAAGGACTCGCCTCCTAAAATAACTTGCCATTTCGGCATCTCTATGGGTATATCAAACCGCCATCTCACCCCCGCTGCTTGACATCCAGGACCACCACAGACACTTCCTGGGATCATATTGCAACATGGCACCTTTGTATGTCCAACATCAACATGGAGAACTGGTGCAAATGTTCTCCTGATGCAATTATTTCTGTGTTTACATGTGAAAGATGGAATAAAGCTGCAGAGAAACAGATCCACCTAATCAGCTGCATGCATAAGATTATGACTACCCCTCAAAAAATATTCAGAGAGCGGTGACGGGGGTTCGCCCTGGTGAAGTCACTCTTTTGGAACGTGGAAGAAGTGATGTAAAAAGTAGAGAAGAGGTACATCAGTGCTTGTGTTGCTCTTGGAACGTTCCATCGTCCCCAAGTCCTCAACCACTACAGAGTATCATCCACACAACGTCGATATTTCCAGCACCATGGCATTCCACAGTGGTGTGTAGGTCTCCAAACTTTTTTTTTTTTTTTTGACTCAGATAATTCAGGACTTTGCCGAAAGGCACCTTAGTTGTACAACAAATTTGGTCCATGGAAGGTCTTGAACCTGCAACCAGCTGATCCCTAAGTCAATAACCTTACAAATGAGCTATATTGCTATTTTTTTAAATTGATGTTTCCTGCTGGTACTCCAATGTTCACCCAAATTCCAAAATCACGCTTCTTAGTCACTGAATCTAAATTGTCAATGGAGGTGAGTGTGAATTGTTGTTTGTCTATATGTGCCCTGAAATTGGTTGCCGATCAGTCCAGTCCAGTCTGTGGCACAAAAGGGGTTGGTGACCACTGATCTACAGCGTGATAGGCACACCATCTTTTTTTTTCTTCAAAATATGCATTCAGTTATAAGCAGCTATTGACTTTATTTCACACAGAATAAAAACAAAAAGCATGCCCTTCTTCTAAAGTATTAGTGTAGCTGGAGCGGTCCGCATGTCCCGATTGGCCGACTAAGTGCTGCTATATAAGGAATTTTCAAATTTAGAGTTGGCTTTATCCTTTTCACGGATTTCTATGATATTCACAAGTCTTAGGAAAAAGTATTTATACCTCCAGTATTTCCATGAAGCCTCAGCTGTCAATGAATCATGCCTCTTTGGTGTTTCCACATTTATTTCCATCATATGCGTGGTGGGTGTGTCAATACACGTAAATGAAAAGTATGCAAATCCAGGCACAGAAAAAAATTTAAAAAACGGCCTTACATGCAAATGGGAGAATATGACCCTACTTTTGAACAGTTTTAACCCCTAAGCTACTACTACTTGATGTATATGCTGTATACTAAATACTAAGAATACCGGTTGCCGCTTTACACTAATGTTAGCCTATGGCTCGTAAAAATGCAAAAGGTCTTAAGTGCTAGCATTAATTGCTAGTATGTTTTCTAATGAGCCAAGGAGGGAGGAAAGCAAACTCATTTTCTATGAATGTAGGTAAAATGCCCAAAATAAAACATGGGCTGTCTATAACAAGCTTGAACACAATATTGAACCCCCAAATTGGACTTTCAACTTTCAAATTCTTTTAGTCTTACGAGTGTGGCTAGCTGCTAGTTAGCGTGGTCTGTGGTCTGGCCAGCGACGGTGTTGTTTTTGGCATCCAAGACAAGATGACAGTGGCAATCAACCTTTTAAGGACAAAAGCCCGACGTTAGCAGTTGTTGGCCGCTGAGCCTTCATGTTGTCACAATTTATTTCTTCACTGCACTTGTAAACCTACCCTGCGGCTGGAAAAGGTAAGGACATGGATGAGAACGTGGATAATTGGGCACGCTACAGAATTAGAGTACATATATGTTAACAGTAACGCTGCTATTTTGCTGTAAATCTGACTTCTAAATCCTTCCATATGAGGTGAGGCTAATCCTGTTATCTTGGGATGAAAGAGTTAATGTTCACATAATGACATGTAGCATGCTGTGATTGGAATGTTGCTTGAGCTTCAAGGAGAAATCATTAAGGGCCAACTTTATGATTCTTAATAAGGACTTTTTTGGGGGCCATTTCAGTATAACAGCAAATCTGTGACACATTATTGAGGGTTGTTTGTGCCAAAATTACATCAGTATAAAAGCAATTAAATCAATATTCAAAACATGAATTGATCAAATCATGGGTAATAATTAGTTTAAATGAATTGTATTGTGAATACATCATTATATTGAACCTATTTATTAGTTTTATTTCACTGATATAAATATTTCATTAACATTTTGAATTATTGAATGCCCTTTTTTCCCATTGAATATATTTTCTAATTATTTACTGGAATGTATTTATCTATTTAATGATGTTTGCATTTTATTACTGGCATTATAAATACTAAATTATAGAGGGTTGGTTTGGACAAAATAAATTCGAAGGCGATTAAATATAAAATCAAAACATTGAAAATTCAATCAAATAATTAATTAGGTTGTGAAATATGAGCCTCTTTTGATGGTAATTTATTTCAGTATCCAACCATTTAAATTAAGGAATATCATTTTAATTTATTTAATGACTTTTATATTTAATTTGTGACATTATTTAATGTCCCTTTATTTCATGATGCTGCAATGAATTAAATTGTCATGAAATTGTCATGAAATGCGACATGAAATAAAGTAGTCAAAGTAATTTTTTACAATTAGTGATCTACTAAGGTGTACATACATTTTTAGGGTTTTTGGTTCATATGTTTCCAGTGATGAATAGTTTCATTCTGCTTTACAACAGAGCTGACTAACGGACATTTCCCTTATCGCCAAGTTTTCACAAAGTGAAACAATACATAAAGAACATGGATGTCATAAACGTAAACCAACTCCGTGTTCGATGGGCTCTGTCTCATCACGGCAAGCCTAAACATGCGACAACAAAACAGAAGAGAGCGTCTACTGTTTACAAAGTTCATCAGTTATCTGCAGGACAATGTGAACCAACACAAGCCAGCAGTTGGACACATTTTGAAACACTGTTGTATACAATATGTCATTATTTGTACACTATAAGGACATGTTGAAGAGGGTTGCCGAAAACTCTTCATCGTAAGAAAACTTTTATGGTGGTTTTGGATTGATTTAGGTACAACGTACAACCAGATAACACGACCGCTGTATAATCATATTAATTATGTATTGCACATAAGAGTTAAATAAAAACAGCACCTACATAAATGTTTAAAAACAAACAGTTCTTAAAGATTAAATGCAAAGGTAGTAAGTTTAAAAGTTAAATACAACCTAACTACTTAGGCAGTGATTCCTTCACATACCATTACAGCCACAGATGTATATTTTTGTTAAGTACATTTTTTAACAAGTAGGCGTGGAAGAGGGTCTTGCCCAGCTTAACTCTGAGCTTCAGATTTGTAAAATGACTGTCTGATCCTTGTAGATGGCGGCGTTACATTGCATTGGATTTGAGATCAGCACAGCTTTTGAGTAGAAGACAAAGATTTGGAGCTGAATGTCGGCTTGTCACGTCGATTAAGACGGTGAGTAATGCCAACATGTTGGAAGTTGTACAAGTTTAGGCACCTCTCACTCGAACAGAGTATGTATATGTATGTTACAAAACAGAGTATGTGTCACAGTAGGTAGTTGAAATTGTGTCGCAATCGTGAGCATAGATGACGCAGTTCATGGAGTGAATGTCGAACGCCATGTAAAAAATCCAAACTCGAGTCATGTGGTGAGTCAGCGTCACTCACAGCTTGTCTTAAAGGCCCTTTTTCAGTCTTGTTTTTGTTTTATGGTTTGAGGTTTCACAAACGCAAAAGCAATCTTAGCATCAAAGTCACTGTTGTACTTGAGATGTTTCTTTTCACAAAAAGCTATTTTTTTCCCACTTTTGGAAGAAGTAAAAAACTGTGTTTTTGATACAACCAACCCATGTCTTTTTCTGATTACTAACGAACAGAAAAGATAGAAAAACAAACTTTTTCTGGTGAGCGAGAGAGAAAGAGAGTCTACTATTTCTTTTTCTTTCGGTATGGTTTGTGTTTATTATGTCACAAAACACAATACTCTTGAAAGATCAGTCAAAATAAATGTTCTAAAACGACTGTCAATATAGGGAACTCTGCTTTGAAAACAGCTGGCAGTGAAAGAGCAAAGTGCTACGCTAGTTAAAGTAAAGTGAACATCATAACAATAAACTTAGGCTGAGAAAAGGAAAATAATGAGCTAAAATAGTGACATTTACAAGCGTGAATGAATGAATGAATGTTACTCACAAGAACGACAGAAACACGTACACGTGTTACAGTGGGCAGCAGTCAACAATACGTGATCGCTTATCTGACCTCCAGCTGCCTGAGTGGGTGTGTGAGAGTGTGTGTGAGTATGTGAGTTTTGTGCTCTTTCTGAATGGTCTTTTCTTCCCTGTTGGCTGCGTGAGTGTATGTTGTTATATTGACATCCTGACAACGACATATGGCCTCAGGGGGTCCCGCAATTCCACCCCACCAACCCGTCTGACAGCTGCATGTGAGAGAATTCTGAATTCTTAGGGTGATGCATTTTTTTTTTCCTTTTGTTGATGTTTATTATTATTTATTATTATTTTTTAATAGGTTAGTGGGCCAAACGCATTTTTGGAAAAATATCAAACAATGTTGGTGGTTTATTACAATCAAGTGTAGTTTAAAATAACTAATTTGGAGAAATGCGTGTGAACAAATAGCATCTATGAACTGATGTATTGATAGTTTCCCATTGAATTGACGTACAGTACCACAAGTGACACACTGGCTCCCTCTAGTGTTATGTGAAAGAATGACTGAATTTTAAGTGCAGCTTTAATATTCAAACTGAACATAATGTTAAGTATATCCATCCATCCATCCTTTTTCTGAGCCGCTTCTCCTCACTAGGGTCGCGGGCGTGCTGGAGCCTATCCCAGCTATCATCGGGCAGGAGGCGGGGTACACCCTGAACCGCTTGATGTTAAGTATAGTAAAGTAGTAAATAGTAAAATCGCTGCATACTATACTAATGTATTTTCATGTTGGTCATGATGGTGCTACTTGTACTTGGTGCTACTTTGAGGTAGCACTTTGTCAAAAAGGTTTGAGAACCGCTGATCAAGATTAACACCAATATATTGTATCATAAGTTAAATACAACTGAATTGTACTTAACAAATGTACTGTATTAAAGAAAGGTTTAAGCCTCTGTAACATAAGACACTCTTTGAATATTTAATAAGGAGCTGCATTTACTTTTATTCCTACGTCAGCTTTTTCCCTGGGATATCTTGCAGTTGGCGGCGACATCAAATAATGATCTCTCAGATGCACGCCACTTCCTGCAGGCGATACGCTCCAATTGGCTGCAGAGATAAGACGGACTCAGTAAAGCCCAACAGGAAGCGGTCGTGTTTGATCATCTTAAAAGCTCATTTCTTAGCTTTTTTTTTTTTTTTTTTAATTGAAGCTCACCAAATGACTCGTCACCATGGTTACCAGGAGGCTTTATTTTTTTCAGATGAGGTCATATTGTACTAAAGTTAAAAACAACTTCAAGTGGTTGTTTTCATTTAATATCCCCCACTTTGAGGAAACAAGTGTTTATCCTCCCGGCATCTCAAGAATGGGTCATCCTCTTCCCAGTCTGGAGCTGTTTTCCCATTTAAATTTTATTTTTTTATATTTTATTTTTAAAGACTGGAGGAGTCATTTTTCTCCAAACTTACGCAAGACGACCTCCGCCAGAGACATGAAAGAATAGTCCTGTTTTCAGCATTGAGGCATCTGGAAGGAACATCATGTCTGCTCAATGTTTGGAAAAAAAGGGAGACAATTATACTTTTTTTTTTCTCCAACATGGACACTGTTTACAAACCAGGATGGTCAATCTAAGGCCTGTCAGCCATTTAAAGCCAGTAAGGGGATTTGATGCAATTCTAAAACCAAATTAAACATGCATAGCACTGTGAAATGTTGGTTAACATGTCTGCCTCACAGTTTTGAGGTTGCGAGTTCGAATCCGGCCTTCCTGTATGTAGTTTGAATGTTCTCCTGCTTTCCAAAATCATACATGTTAGGTTAATAAAACATTCTAAATTGTCCTTAGAATGTGAATGGTCGTCCACCACCATAATGTGAGACTGATGTCGAGGTGGGGGTTAATTGTTTCAAATTTCCAGGGGGCACCCCGATGGGTTTATATTTAGGGGGGGAAAAAAAATGCCGTAAAATATTGTTAACACTTTTTCATAGGCATATAAAAGCGTGTCCTGAATGTGTGATATTTTTACATAATTTTTATTTGAGAACAACAAAACAAACACGCAACCAACAGTAAAAAAACAACAACAAGGTCTGGATTCTATTCCTCTTGAAAGACATCCACCAGCGACATCGCTTGCATAATCGCATCTGAGAGATGATGACGTCAGCACGTACGCACGCACGCACAACTGGGCTCAGCTTCTTGTGAACAGCTTCAGTCAGAACCCGCGCGCACGCACGCACGCACACGGACGCGGACGCATGCACACCTCGAAAGCAGGAATCTTTTTCTTTTTCACACGAATGACAATAATTGTACATCACTGCCACCTGGTGGTCAGTGAAAAATCTGTAAAAAAAAATACAACGTATCAATCTTCATCATCATCATTATCTTCCACATTTTTAAATATTTAGCTTTTTTTAAGTAAGTCATTCCTCATATAATAATAACAAAATACTAATCTTATTACAAATATAAAAACGTTTACAGGAAACCTTCAATGTGTAAACCACATTGTTGTGACGGTATCCAAAAAAAATAATTCATTAATTACAATAATATAGAAGTGATTGATTGACCTCAACCCATTTCAAGAATTACTGCTACAAATAAAATGAGTGCTGTTGTTACCACTTACACACACCTTTAAAATTGTGTGACTGAACAAATCAATGAAGAGAGCCTTTGTTGCATTAGAGTTTTTATTTCATTAGTGTAATGGAAACCTTTCAGGAGGCTTAAACGGATGCTTGTCTTGTTCTAGATGCTCAATTTAGAAAAAAAGGTCTTTTATAGCATGGGGTGATGTAAGGGCAATGAAAGAAATAATAAATAATGAATGAACAAAGGAGGCGTGCTGATGAAACTCTGGATGAAAACAAAAGAGAGCAGCAAGCTTGAGAGAAGGGCGGTTAGTCTTCATTAAATGTTGTTTAATTAGAGTACAGCGAAACACCGAGACAGATAGAAACCCCCAAATGAAACAGATTATTTACACAAAAAAAATAGATAAAATGTGAGGGGGGATTGAGAAATAAGAAAACCCAAACATTTCACAGGAAATACAAAGTGTCTTTGAACACATCACTTACTGAGCTCTGTCCCAACAGCGAAAAAGAAGAAAAAAAAGAAAAAAAATCCTCAACATGTTCCAACAATTTAAGATGTCAAGACATTTCAGTACATGGTTAAAAAAAAAAAGATTTAAAGTGTAGTTCAGGGATGGGGAACCTTTTTCCCCTCCAATGAATGGCCATACTAAATAGATGAATTTCTGATACAACAATCACATTCTTCAATTATTATTATTATTATGAGCATCTAGGTTAAATATTTTCATAAGAGCCACTTTGATTTGTTTCTACGAATCAAATGCTCTCGCAGGGCCGCAAATGGTCCGCGAGCCGTAGGTTCCCCATCCCTGGTCAAGTTCTACATTACCTTTTAACCTCCAATCAACATTCACCAATCAGAAAGGAACAAGGAAGTAAAAGTCTTCGTTACAAAATAAAAATGTTCATTATCTCAGTACGCGACTATATTTAGCTTACATACAGCACGGAGTGCTTTGAACGCGAGACAAACCGGACTGTGTCGTCGTCATTCCGATCCTGATCAATCACCCCCAGCGCCAAACAGCATCTGTGGAAGTCTCACATCATCAGCCTGTCGAGATGTGTTTAACACCAAACTTCCTGTCCGCTTTGTGTTGCCGGTCCGGTCAAGTGAAGGAAGCTCACCAGAACTTTTGAAGCAGAAATGGTCAGTCCTTGGAGCTAAATTCAAGTTTGAAAGTTTATTTATTTTTAGTACCAAATAATCTATAAAAAGACAAACTGCTGAAATGTTTCGAGTGATGACATTAAACTGAATTTAGCCCTGAGAAACAGTGGGGGTCGGGGTCGGGTAGGGGGAAAACAAACAAACCAGAAAGCACAGAAGAGGCAAAAGGCTGTTTGAAATCTTCTGGACAAGACAACATATAAAGTTACAGTACAGTTAGTAGTTGGACAATATCCACCACCATGATGGATTTTGAAATAAAGCAAATACGCTGCAACTTAAGTGTATATACTGTATGTACCATTCAGGGATCATTACCATATTATGTAGAATACCTCCATCTTCAGGGTCTGTATTGTCAATGAGTCCCTCAAATTTGAAGCTACATGGATGTCACCAAATTCGACATTCCTCGCTAGAAATTCTTTGCCAGGTATTGACTTGTGATCAGGCCACTGAAGAACATCCAATTTCTTCATCTTCAAAAAAGTCCATGAAAATAGAAAATTCTTTATAAAACGGATTCAATTAGAGCTGGAAGTTTACCCTTCACTCACGTTGATTGTCTTACTCAAAATCCATTGTGGTGGTGTGTAAAGGCAAAAATAATGAAAATGTCATTGTCCATATACAGTACCTAAGTGTTTACTTCATCATTTATGTACACTTTTAACAGCTCACCTTATGAGCTGTAAGCTAATCTACTTTGAAAACGGTGAACAAGTAATGCGGGCCTTTGATATACATGTAAAATGATTGCGGACACCCAGAATACTTTCTTTTTTGCAAACACGCAGCATGTTTATGTCATTTGTGCTCTTTGACGGAGAGGAATGATAAAATAAATATACATGGCATTCGAAGATAACAAACTGCCTCTCGCCTTGCCAAACAACTATTCAGTGTTTTGTTGCCTGAGAATCAGTCCACAGTTGAGTCGAGATAAGTATGCGGCCGTTGGCGTCAAAAAACAAAAATCCATCAAACTGCGGTGGCAAGAAGTCTTTAATACTGAGAAGAAGACTTGGAGGAAGCGGCACTCCAAACACTTAAGGATCCACCTCTGGCAGGGGGTTTCCAAGTCTCAAACCCAATACTGGTTCTTTTTCAAGACCGGAGTTGTCGTCCGACAGTCCTGCACCAGCTCCGGGTCAGCCTCTTTTGAATCCATGTTAGACATGGAGATGTTATTGGCCGGGTCGGTTTTCCGAAAGGTTTCCGTGCTCGCTACTTCGCCGTTTTTCGGCTTGCCCGCTCCCGCCGTCTGGACGTTGTGCTTACCCGTCTTGTTTTTACGGACCAGATAGTATGCCAAGAGGGCTGCCAAGAGCAGGAGGATGAGGATGACGAGGATGGGGATGAGAATGGACCAGATGTTACCGCGTCGAGAAACCACAGGGTCCCTGTGGGAGTTGCTGTCAGAGGGGGCTGCGGTGGTATGGGCATTCCCGTGGGGTTGGTCCTGGTTGGCTTTCCACCGAGGGCTTTCGGAGGTTGCAAGGGGGTACACAACCACATTGGGCTTGTCCTCACTGTCTTTTGTTGGGGCTTCTGAGGGAACCCTCAGCAGAGTAGCAGGGTAGACACCAGAGGCATTGTAGGGGCCAGTTTGAAAGGAAAGCACACACTCTGCTGGAGGCACCCCGTGAGCCTTAAGCAAGAAACGGGCCTCATCCTGAGTGACCCCATCTTGGGACTTGGAGGAGCTTTTGGGGATTTCTACAGCAATACGTCCTTCATCCAGGTCCCGCTGGCTGAACGAGTCCACAGGCTGGCCTGCACCAGGACCGCCAGACCTGACAAATCGAGCTCCCTGTGGCTGCTGGATTACTGTGAACGTAGGGGAGGTCCTGGTCTTGTTTGCCAGGGGGGTTGCGTCCAAAAGCTTCCTGTCGAGTTGAACAAGAGAGCCTTCAGGTAGAAGAGGATCCTGAGCAATCTTAGCCAGAGGCTGGACCGTGATATTGAGAACAGACGACACATTCGCCGCCCGACTGCGAGCGAAAAAAGCAACGCTGTCACGAGGCGAAGTGGACTTCACAAAGCGGACGCTGACTCTTCCTTCTTTGATCTGTTTCTGGGTGAAGGCTGACGTGGGCTGCCGGTCTACCATGACAGCCGCATACTTGGGAACACTCGTGATCTTGTAGATGACGTCCTCCTCCACGGGACCACCGGTGGTCGCTCTCAGCATTTCTTCGGTCACCAGAGTCTCGTCGTCTCCTTGCTTCACCTTGATCTCCGGCGCTTTGTCCAGAATAAGAGTGCGAGCTAGGATTCCGATGTGAAGGGTTTGTGGCTCCGTTTGATGCTCTCCATCCGACACGATGAATTCCACAAAGCCGTCTGCAAGGCTGCCATCGCTGTGAAAGCCCACCTGCTCACTGTTGATCATCTCCTGGGTGAACTCAGAGAGGGTGTCCATGGTGTGGGCGTCAACTAGATGCCCATTTCTCGGGGCCTTGGTCACCTTAAAGTGGACCTCATCTGGCGGGCTGTCTTCGTCGTGAGTGTTCAAATGCTTCCGGGTCACAAGGTTCATAGATCCTTGCAGAACCTCCAGTAGCTGGTCAATGGTGACGAGCTCAGGGGGCTCAGTTCCCCGACGTTTGATGGAGACGTTAAAGATCTCCTCCAGGATTACAGAGTCGGAGATCACGCCATCAGCCCGAGACCTCAGACGGGCCCTGAAGGAAATGCTGTCAAAAGAACCCACTGAATCATCATGGAGGTACTCCAGCTCTCTGCGTGTCACATCCCCCTGCGTGAAGTAAGGCGAATCCTGGGGTAGGTCACGACCCCCGAGGGTGATCCGTCCATGGGCAGGGAAACGTTTAATCTCGAAGACCACGTCTGCGCTCTCCGGCTCGGGAATGCTGGCCTGGAGGTTGGAAGCGTCAAGGATGGAATCATCGATCGTTTTCCTCTGGCCTTGCACGATTTCCAGACCTGAGTGGAAACAATGAGCACATTACAATGGATGTACAATAGCCAACAATGACTCAGTCGTTATGCAGTCTCTCTGCAGTATGAACAAACTTGGCGGCCAATCTTAGCGAAACAACCTTCATTAGATGCATCCTTGTGACGGACACCCAGAGACATCTTTTATCCTATTTATCCATCTATTTTCTATACTGCTGATCCTGTTCAGATTAATGAAAGGGGCTTGGACCTATCCCAAAGGCAGACTACACCCTGTACTGGTTGCCAGTTAATTGCAGGGCAATTCTCACTAATTTCCCACAGGGCCCTTGATGATTTCTCATGGCACACTAATGTACCATGGAACAGTGTTTGGGAATCACTGGTGTATCGTTTCAAACAAGTGGCTCAGTGGAATTAATGGGCTGTCCCGTGCACAAGCAACAGGTGGCCTTCAAACTCCTAACGCTAAGGCCATTTTAGTCAGTCAGAAACCTGAGGAAAGATATTTCCGGAAAAGGCACAATTGAGAAAAGAAGGGAATCACACGTGGAAGAGTAGTAAACGCTTTGGCTTTGGCTGTCCTTTGGCATGACAACGGAAAAAACAGACATTCACCTTTGTTCCTCCACAGCTGTGAGGAAATGTTGCTGTGCGTTGCATAGTAGGAGATGGTGATGGGTAGCACGTGACGGACATCCGGGGCGGGCTGAGAGGACAGAATGAGCTCCACTGAGTCCCTCACGACCCAGAAGGGCTCCTCGGGCATCTGGTGCTCATAGAAAACCCCTCCAGACTCCAGCTGAGGACCAGGAGTGACAAGAGTTTAGGATGTAGAGTAGGACTAACTTTTTAAAAAAGGTTTTGCTGTTAACAATGTTCTCAAAGGCCTATCTGCAAGCAGAGCTCATTATTTTTATTATTTTGGCGGACTCAGCTGACATTTTTCCGCCGACATCTTCTTCCCTCTGGAAGTAAAAAAGAACCAGAGTGAAATTGGCGCGCCACATCTCAAGATTGAGCATCGGAATATGGCCGCTTGTGTTTATTTTTCTGAGGTCACCATGTCCTGAACTCAACTCTTTCTTACACACAAACACACTTTCAAATAAAATAATACATGCGCACACACAAACACACTGAAAAACTCAAACAATCAAATTGAGACGTCTCTTGTCAGCAGATTGCAAGCAGAGACGTTACGCTTATCCAACCCAAGAGTTGATAGAGATGCAGATATGAATACCTTTGTTGGTCTCCTTGCTTTTCTTTGAAACTAGAATCGAAACGTGTAACCCATAATCACCCGCTGAGCCCATTCATAGCAAAACTATCATAAAACATTGATAATAAACCGTGCAAGGTTGACTTTTAAAACACCAAGGATGATTTGTCTCTGACCCCAAATGGGACAAAAAATTACTTTTTTTTTTTGACCAGCTAACATTCATTCAATTGGGTTTTCCTGAGCTTGTGTTTGGACAACTAGAATAAGGTCTGTCTTCAAAAGACCCCTGGAAATGGGTGACACATTTGCTCAACCTCTGACCTGGTGAAGTTGAACTATTTTGAGCTTTTTTTTATGGGTAATCATCGGACACACAATGAAGAAAATGCAAATTCTTAACAATTTAGCGCTACATAGCTGTTGAGCGTACGTACTTAAAATTTGGCAGAAATCGGACAAAAGCTCTACAAAGACTTCTTCTCTGAATGGAGCCCCAAAAATGGCCAAAATGCCCTTAAAATGGCTTCGAACCCAAATGCAGACTTCTTTTTTTGTGTTGTTTTTACTTTCCATTTCTCTCTGGAAGTGTTCGTTTTCTGTCCATCAATTACAGGACTGCAGGGTGTTTAAGAGTTGATGGAGATGAACATACAGTACATACATGGATGGATATGGATCTTTTTCTTGGTACATACCAAATGTAATCTGCACAATTATGTCAATTTAGACATAAATGTCAGCATGTGTGTGAGGTTTATAGAAGCCACATCAAGTCCCACTGAGGAGCTCTTGGGAGACACACACAGACTGACTTTCTAGCATTGCATTAGTCAGGACATATGCTCTCAATTTGTTTGTGTGCTACATTTACAAGCCTGTAATAAATACACGATAAATGTGTCACACATTTATTTGTGCTACAATACCACCACGTCTTCTTTTAGTGAGTGAAGGAGGTTCGTGAGTTTGACTTTGCACATTGATACCACCAACAGGTGGGGTCTAAACAATTATTGGGACACACCATTTATCAATTAGTTAATCTAGTCAGAGTTTACAAAACCCAATTAGAATTCAAGCTGTGAGCAACCCATTTGCCAGTGGGATGTGTGAAATTGTAAACTAACCATCTCAGAAAGTGAGTGCTGAGAAGAAGAGGAAGATCTCCATTGAATTAAAGTTGAAATAAAATAAAAAACAGTGATGTGAGTGTTTAGTTGACTTGGCGAAACTTTATCAGCATAGTAATTCTACAATATATACTATACTGAAGCAGAAGGACTAGATAAAGGCTATAACAAAACTTAAAACACTGAGTAATTTGTGAGCTGCGGACCTGTATCCATAAAAAGATGAAAAGCTGCTAAAAGTGAAGTAGCGAAAAAGGCAAAAAACAGGGAAAAAGATTTGTTTTAAATGTTTTAATTAAGAAACAAATATTAATTTCTTTATATTCGATTTTATTATGTTAATACTGTAAATTTTTACACAGCACATTAGTGTGTAGTGCTCCTTTTCTTAATAAAAAAAGTGACACAAGAAAATATTTAGTTTTGTTGAATGCACAGATTAGTACGATTGTAACAGTGTTAGCTTCCGATAAGCGACACTTGTCGAAGCGGTGGGGCTATTTGTGATTGGTGATGTTTTCATGCGCCACATACACACAGTGTAGTATTTGAAGTGCTGCCTCCTTGAGTAAAAATGATTTTATTGTCTTTACAGGTGCTCACGTTTACCTCACACTTTCAGTTTTGCTTTCGCAAGTAGAAACCACGCTAGTCACAACGATCAGGCTCAGCCCTGGTCGTCATGGTAATGAAAGCAAAACTTCGCATTGGCCAAGCAGTTTAAGGGTGGGATATACAGGCGCTCACTCAACAGGCTAACTTCACAGAGACAGGTTGTGTAAATTGAGCTATAACTCTTGACCCTTGGGGTATTTTGACAAAAGCACGGTTGAAGTGCTCACCTGTGTTTGGGAGAATCGACTGATTTCCTCCATTTGTTTTTTGGCGTTGGCCAGGATAAGTCGTCCCAAACGAGGAGGGTGGACCAGCGAGTAGCTGATCTCGTTTCCGTCTTCGTTTGTCACAGCACCCAGATTGGCACTCGTGATGGGTTGCCTCGTTCCTGTGGGCACACACAAACACACGCAAGGGTTAACCAGTGTAAAATTTACTTCTAGGCAGTGCAGTTAAGTAGACTCCAGAGTCAGGTCAGTGTATGTTTTATATGATTTTATATTTAAGTGAGGTGCTTATTAGGTAATACAATACTCAAGGGATGACAATATTAAATTACATTCTATATGCTCCTCATAAGTAGAATGCACTCGGGTTAAAAAGGGAGTTTGAAAATGAAAAGTAATGAAATAAAAAAAAATTTGCGTCTGAGTTTTTAAAAATTTTGGAGAAAAAAAATCTCATTGGTTGAAGGTGATGAATTTCATTATAGAACAGCAACGATCAGTAAGCTCTAACTTTTTACAAGACTAAGCTGGTGTTGAAAAGAATAAAATACTTTCCCATTGTGAACACGCATACTATAATAAAATTATTGTTAAAAAAAAGTTGGAAAGAATTGACTACATTAAAACCAAAATATTACCAAAAACTACCAAAATAAAAATGTACAAGTAATATACTTGAATTAAAAAGTTGAAAAAAGACTATTCATCAAAATAAATCTAAAATTAATTACATTAATTAATTTTTTTCCTGTGATAGACATGCATAGTATATATAAATAAATAAAATGTTGGATAGTATTAAAACGTTAATTACATACTAATATTATTAATTGTAATAAATACAATACAATAATAATCATATCTGATTACATTCTACAGTGCAACTATGTAATAAGTATATCAGAATAATACACTTAAATTAAAAAAGATAATAAAATCACAGTTCTAAAAACATTTACTGTAAATTAATAAAGGAAAATAATATACACACAGTACACTGTGTGTGTGTGTATATATAAAATGCAGTACAGTACAAAATATAGAGCAGAATGTGGACGTCTCACCTGGAAACACCATGAGCTCCTCTTGCGTTACCATGGTGATGGTGAGGGGCCTGGCCGTGACGACAAATCTGTAGAGGGGAGACGTGTGTTCGCCGTCTGTCACCGTGAAACTGAAACCGCCAGACTCCTCACCTAAAGAGACATACAAGAGTTGAGTTTTAAATATACACTACAGTTCCAGAATTGGAAGACAATTTAGGAACCAACATTTTTGAAAAACGGTCCTTTTATAACTTCAATAAACATTGGGAAAAAAAAAAAATTGAAAAGAGGACTTTCCTGAGGTCTATCCATTATCAGTCAGAGCAATTAGTTTGATGATGTAATTTCTGCTAAGTCATGTAGCTCACTTTTTTTCCCCTCATCCTGTAGATGGCTAATAAGGTTTGAGTAACAGTAGTATGTAATAAATAATACATCTGTGATAAATGGTAAATGTAACAATTACAAAGAAGACATCAATAGCATACCATCATTTACACTACGACAGCTATCATTTACACAACAAGAGCATGTTTCTGTATTTTCTGCAAGGATTATTTGTAATTTCATGTGGGGAGGGGCACAGAAAATGCTCTCCAGTTCTCGAATGAGCCATACACACAGTCAGACATGTGGGTGTCCTCACCCTCGTGAATGAAGATGACCTCCCCATGGTCAATTTGGGCCTGTGTGAAATTGAAAACGGCCTCATCGGGGAAGTCTTTGAATGCCACCATCCCGTTGGATGGTGACTCTACGCTGTAATAGACTTCCTCGGCGGGGGTGTCGGCATCCTCGGTTTTCAACATGCTGGGCGTGATGTCGGCCTCCTCGCCGGCGAGTACCTGGCGAGAGACCAGGAAGAAGGCACGGGTGAAAATACAACATACTTTTATGTGATTTGGGAAACTTATGTGACAGACTCTCACAGTTAGCAAACAAAGCCTTGAAAATAACTGAAGTGCGGAACTATGTAACATGGTTGAAGTTCCTAAGCCCCTAAATAATTCCAATGTAAAAGTAATCTATTATATAAATAACTTCATTGTAATTAATATGGATGATAATAATTAAAACATTTATTTGCTGTTTTAAAAATATTAATTAATAGTATTAACATGGATAATAATTAAACAAATATCATTTATTTATTTACTATTTTGGCGGACTGTTTTTACTTTATATTAAAGTTTTAAAAACATTAAAAATATTTGTAAAACGTTTTGTCAGTGTACATGAAAATTACGTTTTACTACATGGAAATAATAATGATGTTAATATATTTTATATATTTTTTATCATTATTTTTTCCTTTAAAATGTGTTTATATACTAAACGTATTATTAATACTACAACTACTACTACTATTATTACTACTATTACTAATATTTACTATATAAAAAAATATTTCGTTTGAAAAATATATTTAAAAAAATAGGTTCAGTGTGAAAACATTTTAATTACAATGTACATTATTATTATAATTATTACTATAAAACAATACAATTGTAATAATTTTTTTAATCTTAATTTAACACAGTTTGGAATTAGCACTCAGACGCGTCATTATGACGTCATCTTGCAGTTACCAAAGATTACGGCAGATGGCAACATCGGTCCGCTCCATAAGTAACGCGTGCATTGTGCTAATCAGACAACACGACGGTGCTTTTACAAATGAATGGATCAATACTTCTTCATCGTAAACGGAATGACGACATAAAACCAATAGGCTGACACAAAATGGATGACATCTCCTCCCACAGACAGTCATATTAATGCAGCGCACGTTTAAATACTCGAAAATAACGAACATGTTTGAGGGGTGCCTATTGTCTTGGAGGTGTTATAAAACTTACTTTTCTGAATTTGGACTTTGGCCTGCACACACTTTGTTAAAATAGCAAGAAAATAAATGAAAGCTAACTTGAAGAGGTGACCTGTCCATGACATGCGGAATGCGGAAGTGGTAAGTTGGGAGTTTTCTACCCTGTTGTTCTACTTTTAAAGATGGAGTCCTTCAAATAACCACTCTTCATCTCTTTGTGTCGGGTAATAGATTTATTTTTGTGTGTGTGTGTAAATTGGTCTTCTTGTGCCTCACGAATTCTGCCAAGCAACCAGTGGCGAAGCTGTAACATGAGCAGGGAAAAGACCAATTATGTTGCCTGCTAAGCGAGCCAAATCATTTATGTCACTTCTGAAGTTGTGACGTATAAACAATTTCATAACGTTTCCAAAACAACAAGCACTGGGGTACTTTTAGGTGGCAAAAATGATTGACTACTGCTGACAAAAACATGTTTTGTTTGAGCGTGCGCTGCCAGATATACCCGAAAGAGTTTCTGTTTTATAAAGATTTCCCTCAGTAAAATCAAAAACGAATCTGGCGGAGCCTTCGTGGGTGAGGTAGATTAATTGAGTTTGTGTCTTAAATAGGTGTACAGAGAAGATCACAAGACTGTGCATAGGCGGCGTAGCCACTTCTAAAAGGGACAGACTGGGAACCAAACCTCAAAGGTGTTTTCTCACAGGTATGTATATTTGGTTGGGTTGTTTCTGAGTCATTTAACAAAACATAACATTTAGCCTGCAAGGTAACATCAGCTCAAAAGCGTGCTATAAAGCAGTAAACGAGCACGTCTGTGCCATAAATCAGAGTATCTGAAAAGTCAATTCATTAACCAGTCCCTCAATGATCATGTTAACTATGTCTGAGTTTCCACTACATCTAGTTTTGAATCAATTTACCAGTTGAAATGTAAATTACGATTGGCGTTCCATCTCCCTTTGAAGCATTTTACTTCACAACAACCTTTTACTTATTGACCCTTCACATAGGCGGCACGGTGGAAGACTGGTTAGAGCGTCTGCCTCACAGTTCTGAGGACCGGAGTTCAATCACCGCCCCGCCTGTGTGGAGTTTGCATGTTCTCACCTTGCCTGCGTGGGCTTTCTCCGGGCACTCCGGTTTCCTCCCACATCCCAGAAACATGCATGGTAGGTTAATTGACGACTCTAAATTGCCCGTAGGTGTGAATGTGAGAGCGAATGGTTGTTTGTTTGTATGTGCCCAGCGATTGGCTGGCAAACAGTTCAGGGTGTACCCCGCCTCCTGCCCGAAGATAGCTGGGATAGGCTCCAGCACTCCCGCGACCCTAGTAAGGATAAGCGGCTCAGAAAATGGATTGATGGACCCTTCACATATTCAAACTACGGTGGTCGAAAAGAAGGCTAAAATCATCGTTCTAGCCATTCATCCTGCTTTCTCAATTACTCTCTGCCTTGGTCAAAATGATGTGATTGTGAATCATTGTTTTAAAGAATGCAGTGCTCAGTGATTGCTGTTTGTGAAAGAAATTGGAGGTAAAACAGCACCCCAGTAATTAGTGTTTTAAAAAAAAGGTATTCACACATACACAACAGATTTTTTGTTTTAGTATGAATTCCTCATAATGTACAATATTTACGTGTAATTCAGTCTATACAGTTACAAATCCGATTTAATTGACTTTGGAGTAACTTCATAACACTGGATAAACCCCCCTCCCCCCCCCAAAAAAACCTTGTGGTATAATTCTGTAGTGAAACCAATGACTGTCTAAAGCAGGGGTGTCAAACTCATTTTTGTCACGGGCCACATCGTAGTTATGACTTACCTCGGAGGGCCACTACAACTGTGAACCAATATAAATGAAAGATTACCTCCTATATTGTAATTACATACAGTATACACAACACATTGATGCATAGCCAGTTTTGAAATCAGAAGCCTATAAAAACATGTTTTTCATCTATTACATTTCTTTTCAAAGGGGGATTGGTAACAAAAGAATGCTTGCAAATATCTCAATGGTATTACACCAAAACACGAGCAATTTTGATTTGCTTTCGCAGGCCACATAAAATGATGTGGCGGGCCGGATCTGGCCCCCGGGCCACGAGTTTGCCACCCTGGTCTAAAGATTTTATTCATTTATGTATTTAGGAATTTATTTGGGTAAATGTACATTTTTAGAACTTTTTAAAATCCTTCAATTTATTTCATGTTATTTTATTCGTACATTAGTTTTTTTTCAAATACATAAAATATCAAATTTATATTTTTATATATTTGTAAGCTAATTTTATAAGAAAACATAGGCACCCAAAGGAGAATATATGAGAACAAGTATTGATAAATCAATGAAAGAATAATACAATTTTGAAATGCAGTATAAAAATACTTATTATTGCTTTTTTCTTTAATTGTAAAAATATATGCACCGCGGGTATGCGTCACATGTATTGTGTGAAATATAAACTGGGGGAGTCGTGCTAATGCTTAAATTAATCCTGTAAGGAAAATTATTCAAAGATTGTAGATCGATAGCTATAGAAAAATATTTTTTCTGTTCATAGCAGTTCCTTGGAGATTTTACTTGTATTCAGAATTGCATAGCGTGCCGCATCAAATGCTCTTGTGGATTTTATATGGCCCACGTGCTGTAGTTTGCCCACCCCTGGTGTAACCGCTAATGGACGACAGCAGACTAGGTCAAAAGGGATCAACGATGAGCTAGAATAGCGCCTGAGCCGAACCTATATTGTGTGATCTCCGACCTCAGAGGTCACCGCGCATGTTTAAATCAACCCAAGCGCCACTCGCCATGCTATCGCGTTACACTCTGCGCGGCGCCGCAGCCCAACAACGTGCCACCGCCGGATGTTGGAGGCTTCATCATCAAATGGCGAACGCTTTGGCGGTTTTTCCCAAAATACGGGTTGCCGGGGAGACGTGAAACCGCAGGAGGAGGAACGGAACGAGCTGAATGACACACTTGCTTTCCAGTTGTGGGAGGTGATTACTCCCGACTTTCCCCAACACTCCAAACTCGTGGAGGGACTCTTCCAAACTTGGACTAAGGTCAGTAGTCACCCTTTGACTCACTTGGGTTGACATTACTTGCTGATATATTTTTGAGAAAAAAAAGGAAAATAAATAAGTAAAAATCCCTGAAGGATTTCACAATTAGGCAACGAACAGCTGAGAACACAATTGATTCAGGCGCGACTCGTTGGCCGCATAAATGGGCTGCTGTCTGAATAGAGAAAGAAATAAAGAAGTATAACAACTAACTCTGTTGTAAAGTGGATATATGTAAAACGTCTACACAGCCCTGTTCATATCAAGGTTTTATGATATAAAAATGAGACCAAGATAAATCATTTCAAAACGTTTTCTACCAATGTTACCTCCAACTTGTACAACTCAACATTTTTTAAAAAATTTTTGAGAGGGGAAGTAAAAGTAAACAACTGAAATAGTGGTTGCACAAGTGCACACACCCTGTTATACCTAGGATGTGACCAATCACGAGCAAACTCATTGTAAGTGGGAGTCACCACACATGCCATCATTTCAAGTGCCTCTGATTAACCCCAATAAGTTTCAGATGTTCTAGTAGGCTTTTCCCGACATTTGTTTTGCTTTTTAGCAGATGTCTGAAGATTTTGTGCTAACACTGACTGCTGCTTTGAAATGTTTATAATTTCTTCTACCTCATCTAAGGCCCCAGTTCTAGCTGAAGAACCATAATTCACTGTAGGTTTGGTGTTCTTTTGTTTGTGACCAGTGTTGTGTTTGCACCAAATACATCTTTTGGATTTATGGTCAAAAAGCTCAACCTTGGTTTCATTGGACTGTAACACATTTCCCTACGTCTTTTGGAGATTTTGTAATGGTCAAAAATTTGGCCAGAGGCGTGTATACTTTTTTATATCTACTGTACTTTATTTCATTGGACTTTGCATATGAATATGAATACGTTTACCTGTGAGTCTCAGGCTATTCTACAAGCACTTGCTAAAGTTTAGTTTTTAAAAATAAATATTATAATTTTTTTTTACTTTAAATGCTAAACTACTGCTGCTGCTGCTGCAAGCTGTATGTGATGCTAAATGTCTGTGAATATCACTTGGGCTTTTACATTTCCTGTAGTGTGCATTGTATTCTAGTGTTTTTTATTAATACAAACTTGGAGTTGTACCCCAATTTTGTCGTATTTGCATCATACAGTGACAAAAAAAGGCTTTCTATTTCCATTCTATCAATTTGTACTACTACTACTACTACTATTTCTACTCCTACTATTATTTTTTAATTTGTAGCACCTTTCTGTGCAGTCAAGGGCACTTTCCAAAATGTTAAACACAAGCAAAATCAATACAATAACTAAATTGCTCTACATTTAGAGGGACGTTATTAATGTTAAATTGATTACTGATGATCATTGAAGATGCTTTTTTACCTTTGTCAATGAAGAAATGTTCTTCCAGTTTTGCTCTATTGTGGAGGCCATGTTTCACTGGACTGCAACTGATACTGGCTTACAGTTTCATTATGTTTGAACGCTTCAAATATTGGGGTGTTCTTCGCTTATCCCACTCTGAATGTTCATCAAAGAGGGGAGAACCAAATAAAAGTTCAGCCTATAAAGATTTTTCCTTGGCAACATTTCACCAGTGAGTATGTGGAGGATGAGGAAGCTCTAAGCAACATTGAAAGGAACTTTCCAGAACATTACCTCAAGCCCGGTGTTGCGCATCAGTTTCGGCGGCTCATCATTGATGGGCCAGACAGTCACGGCGACGGTGATGGGAAGGCTGCGTCGGTTGATCTCATAAGCTGAGGCGGAGATAGTGAAGCTGTCCTCTGTGCTCTCGCTGCTGTCGTGCACGTAGTAGATGTGTCCGAGTTTAATCTGTGGCGGACAGGAAGGATTTAGACTTTGTCACATTTCACACGGCACACAAACAAAACACTTGACAGCTACACGACACACTACATTGTTTCCATTCCCAAGTAATTTCAAGCTAATATTTTTAAACTCGGGCAGCACGGCGAGCTCATGGTAAATGTGTGCCTCACAGTTCTGAGTTTTAGAGTTTGAAAGGGCTCTGGACCTCCTATGTGGAGTTAGGATGTTCTTCCCATATTGGTGGTTTACTAGTTGAATTTTTAATGAATGTAAGACAGTAAGAAGGTATTACTCTTTAAATATAATTGTTAAGATTTTCTTTATTGTTGGAAGGAATTGTAAGTAGCTTTTTGGAGACCCTGTAGTTTTACTGTCAGCGATTATTTGTTGTGCTGCACAGAGACAGAAAGTAATAATGGGCTGGTAATGTTTGGCTGCAAAGGGGACGAGTAATGTCGTCTCTGTGGGAGGAGACCTAAACACAAAGGGATCAGTCATACGCTGTCAAGTGAGCTGCCATGGAAAGCGCCACCTGTAGCCGGGTCCACTCTTGTCTCCTATATGCATCCAAAAGAAGGAACCGCCACAACTCTTGTCTCCTTGTCACTTGGCCTTGAAGTCCTGTTCAACTGGAGCCATTTTGACACTTCAGACAGTGATGTGTCGGCCCACTCGCCACAGATGACAGTTGTACATTTATCTCGATAAAACCCGGTTAAGTGTTTTTCGGCGAGAGGAAACGCTTCGGGGAGCGGAACGTGCCAAATGGATCCCATATGATGGGTTGCTTCTGGAATAACAACCCAGGTCATTACTGATGGCGCACAGTCACGAGAGTCAAGTTAGCCTGCTTGTAAGACTGTTATTGTGCATTCATGTTTACAATACATGATCATTTATTTAACTTTGACTTGACTGAAGTATTTGTCAATCATTATCATTACATTTATGATAATTATATACAGTCATCCCCTGCATAGTCACAGTTCACTATTTAAACAATTGAGCTATTTGTTTTTTTCCTATGTAACTTATCCCCAGCTATTTGCTGAAAACCTACATGCCACAAGATGGCACCGAAGCCCGGTCCAAATATGAAAGTAGTACAGTAATTGGCGCAAGAAAGCATGTTGAAGTGATACATCTCCACTGAGAGATAAGCTTTGCATGTGAAGGTGGAGCAAGGTTTAGCCTGGGATGTTAGTGGATTAAAGAAGAAGAAGATTAAGTTTTGGGGGTGGGGTGTCAATTACACAGGGCATTTCATTAGTCTAAACCAGTGATTTCCAACCTTTGAGCCAAGACACATGTTTTACAATTGAAAAATCTCACGGCACACCAACAAAGAAAAATGTCATAGAAAGTAGATACATTAATTACTGTATGCACTTCCTGCCATCTAATAGAATAGCATTATTTTTTTTTCTGTCTGTCACTATGCCTCACTGGCATAAATAGATGAACAAAGATACATTATTTCTTGTAAATTGTTTTGAGCAATTACATAAAATTTTTATGATTTCCCACGGCACACCACGGCTGGTTGAGAATCACTGGTCTAAACGCATGGGAGCACTACCCTTTATTGGGAAAAATATGGAAGCACATGGGAACCGCCAAAGTAAAAAAGCCACAAAACAATTTGGAGTTCAATCAACATATGGATAAATATTCCTTCAAATGTCAAACGAAACTTGGTCAACCAATTGTCAGCAAATCTCGTGAGTGAGCATCTAAAGGATTAGCTCGGCAAGTCCTTTTTTTTTTTCTCTTTGTGATTCCACCGCAGGAGGGTACCATTGATGAGAAAGAGGAAACGTGTGATGACACCAATCGAAAGCAAAATGGAACTGACAGTACACTATGAGCAATAATAATAATATCAATTACATACACAATTTTACCAAGCAGCCGGTAACATACTTTACAGTACATATCAGCTGCTATATGCATTCCAGCAATACCTATAAAACCCTACTAAGTGACACTATCGCTCTGCACCTTTCATAATGTTTGCATTTTACGATTGTATGTACTTCAGTTAAAATATTAAACTGTTACTTAAAACATTGCCTGTACAGTTGCTTGTGGTCTTATGATGGCTGAATTATAATTGATAATTTTACTTTAATTCATATGGGGATTCTGAAATGTGAACTTGGAAATCAACCAGCATCATCTAGGTTGTGTTCCACTTTGGCGGTTCCACTGTAATTAATCAGGTGTTGGAAGTGACCAGATGCTAGATGCTTCCAACTCTGTGATAAATGGTTTGGGGGAAGGCCCTTTTCTGTTTCCAGTGCACAAAGCAAGAACCATAGACATGCTTAGATGGTATCGGTGTGGAAGAACTTGGCCAACAAAGACCTTTGGGATAAACTATAACCTCTGTGAATTGTGACCTCACAAACACGAAAAATAAATAAATGGATACACAAAATCTTGTCGATAGTCTGCCTAGATATCTAAGGTGTCCCAATACCTTTGTCCTCACAGTGCATTCCAGACCCAATAGAAACATGATGGAATCAAAGATTTAAGTCAAAGATTTTCTTCCCCAATACACTTTGTATTGGGGAAGAAAAATGACATTAGCAGGTATGGATTCCATACTGGGAGCTGCCACATCTGATTTATTTTGCCTTGTGGCGGCTCATCCATACGAGTCATGCTGTGATATTGTTGGCCGATATAACCTCAGTGAACCCCAGTCAAGAACATGATCTCGCCCGCATACAGGCACACACACACACACACACGCACGCACACACACGTCTATCTGTCGGTGTCCCAGAGAGGAGCTTGGAACTATTCGAATTCTGGAAAATGGTCAGAAATTACAGTTTGGCTTGAGCGAGGTTATTCCTCAATGTGGAGTTCATTTGGGAGTGTGGCAGTAAAAATATGAAGTGCACACACTGCACACATAAAACATCGCTGAGAGGCAGTGTAATGTGCTTTTTCTATTATGGCAGATGATATCAATGCTCATGCTGGTCTTCCTTCCATGGAGTTTTTCATTTTGTGATTTCATATTTTTTTTAGATGTACGCGCGGGTCTGGGAGCACCAAAGCATGGGCGGTTTGTGTGAACTCTATTGTAGGAATGCATACTGCCAGTTCATTCTGGCCGCAGGCGCTCAAAAACCAGCGTCAGTTTTTCCAGAAGTCAAGCGAAGCGAGTGAGCGACGAGAAAGATGCAGGCCGGGGCTTGACGTGGGAACGCCGAAGATATCTATCTGACGAGCTCGACGATGTGGTAACATTTAGTGTGTCCCGACCACCCCCCCCTCCCAGCAGTAACAGCTTGTGTTTTTAATATTTTCCTAAAAGTGGCCGGACACGCAACAACTTGTGTTCACTGGTAACCGGGGGAAAGTTCCATGATGGTTACTCCTCATGGACAAACACTCTAGGATACTTTAAAACAGCATGTATGAGATGTTCTGACACACTCTGATACAGTGGCAAGATTGCCATCCCTGTTTATTAGTGATGACTGTGCCCCAATTAGTTACTTGGTGTGTCGTCTACTTCAGAGAAATCAAGACCTCCCTTAAATAGAAATAGATTTTTTTCCCCTTCAGGAAAGTGTAATTCAATCTGCAAGCAATGAGGGACGGGTCCTCGTACCCCTTTTTCATGGCGAAGCCTCGAAATTATCCTCAAACTATGATGCAATTTAACGTCATCTAGTCTAGCATGCGTGCTTCAGATTGGGCCTCATTTGGGCGAATTACCTAGAATAGGTTCGCCAAAGTATAAACCCTGGAATTTTTGGCCAAAATGGCTGCTTCAAACCAGAAATCCCAAAATTGAACAGAAAGTTAGCTATGGGTCCTTGTCACATGACTTTTTTTTGGTCCTATTATGGTAGACATGCCCATTGAATTCCGCATTGATCAGTGATTTTTTTATTTTTTTTATTTTAAACTTTACAGGGGATGTTACTGAATGAGTTAATTATCTCAGGTCATATATATAAATTATTTTTTTAATTTGGTCCTGTTCGGTCAAGCAGAATGGAAGATCTGTATCCCTTTTATGCCGGAACAGTTTTACTGTGTCACAGTTTTTAAGGTTACGCTGTGATTTCTTGGTATTATAATTGAAGTTTATTAAGAATCAGAGTCGATCAGTCGAACAGAACAAAGTTTCTCGAGGGGAGAGAGAAACAAAGACAAAGCACTAATTGTAAACAGGATGAGCGAAGTAAGTCATTACATGAAACATTCAATATAGGCTGTAGTACTACACACTGTGAGGGAAGGACAGGGCAAGATAGAACAGGACAAGGACAGGAGAAGAAGCAAGCAGGACAAGGGTCATGAACCTGGCTGTACAACTGAAGTGTGGTGGGGTTAACTATGTAAATTATAAAAGTCTACAGAACGTGAGGAAAAGTGAGGGGTTACACAAGCGATTTGCATATTCATGAGTTATTTGTCACAATAAGTGAGGGCCCCACACCCACTGAAAGAGTCCCAGGGGTGTGTGCCTGCGGACACATGCAAGTGAATTGACACCGTTTTACATGCACAAAGAGTGACAGAAGTGTCCTGTAATTGCTGTGCCCGCACCGCGGAGGTTGAGGACCCCACCCAATCAATCAAGGGGTGGGATCGGGCCCAGGGGTCCACCCGAAAGCAGGCCATTGGACGGGACACGTCCCACACCGAGGGACCCAGGGCGGTCCGCCGGCCCCACCGAGGCGCCCCAACAACTGGCCACCCAGTGTGGGCCGCAGAAACCAAATGCCACCCCCCCAGGAAACCACCCCACGCGCCGCATTGTTTATGTTCTGGGGAGTAGCACGATTTATTTGTTGCACTCAATCTGCCTTGGTTCTTGCTGTTTCTCTACATTTCTCCACAGTTGTCTTTTTGTATTTTGTTTTAAATGCCAACTTGATATTATAAATAAAGCTGCCCCATCTGTATTTGCATAAGTAAACGCTCCAACTCCTATTTTTGCAGAAATATGATATTTACAACAGGGTATCTGGACAATCCTACATCAGTCACAATGAGAGGATAATAAATGGAAGAGGCTCTTAATCAACATACTTGTTGCAAATAACAATGCTTCCTTGTATTTAAATGTTTATCATAGAACTTTTATACTCGACCTCTTCCCAAGTGAAATAAGTCAGCTCGTCTCCATCCTGGAAACGGATCTCGCCGTGCTTTGGCGGCTCTTCCACGACAAATTCAATGTTGAAGGATTTGTAGAAGGGATGGAAGATGTTGATGACTTCTTCGTTGATGACCATGCTGAGGCCCTCCTTCACTGTGAAATTGAAGGACTGAATGGGGATGATTCGGGGCACGATGTTCACGGTGATGTGCAGGTCCTCCACTGTGGTAAAACCATTGCTGACCTCCATGGTAAATGTGTCAACGCCCTGTAAAGTCGAGAAAACTCGTATATTATATACAGAAAGGAAGCATCAGATGACAGTGAGTAAAAAAACACACCTGGATGGATGCAGACACGTAAAGAATGCGTCCGTGATCAATGTCGTCCTGCGTGAACGAGTGAATATAGTCGAGGACTGGCGAGTCTGTGCCGTCTGTGCTGTTAGTCAACTTGACCACATGACCGAGGCGAGGTGGTTCTTTGATGGTGAACACCATTTCTATAGGCATAATGTCAGCTTGCTCCACCTAAGCGAAGCACAAAATGGAACACGGTTATCATTGAACCTACTTTAGGGGGAGTGCAGGGGGCGTGGTAACAACTGACAAAATACGAGAAAATGGTGTTCCTCGTCCAACAGAACAAATCTAATTCATCAAATAACTATTTACTTGGCTTTTGTATTTAAACTGGAGCTGGGTCGTATTCATTAACACGTGTGAGAAATTGGGACACGGGTGTAGACCATGTCATGTCACACATTTACACAGACAGATTTAAGGTCATCCGACTAGGCGAAGTTTTAATCAGCTCCCCGGAGCCCCAAGCCTGTTTAGCACTCATGGGTCCCTTTCACTATATTTCACATCACACTACTTTGGATTTTATAGCGTTGTAGGAAACATATTAGATGCACTTCCACAAGACAAGTCAATACTTTACCTCTGGAAAAGCAATACTATCAAGGCAGAGAGACTGACCATATTGGAGAAGTATACGTGCTGTTATTTTAGATTCAGCCCATCCCTACACTGTACAGCGGATATGTAATGTATACTTTGGGTTTCAGTATTTTGCCATCAAAATTGCACTTCATTAGTCTAAAAGTCAAGTTACATAAAATGGGAGCGTGTTTAGACTTGACGGATGATTTGAATCCCATTAGCTGCTTTCCAGATGAACTGCAAGCAGGCCCCTCTTACAAATTACAGTGGGCTTCAGGATGCTCCCCATGGGATACCCAATGCTCTGTTTTCCACACCTAATCGACTCCAATTTAATACATAAACTCGATTAAAAGTGGCGACTGTCCCGTCACATTTAGTGCTGCTTTCATGTGGCTGCGATGTAGATTACAGATGAGGCATTGCTGGAGTGAGCCATTGGATTAAAAGCTGCCCGAATCACAACAAATAAACTTCTATATCCCCTAAGAAAGATAATTCTGTCACATGGATGCCTGATTTAAACACAGGCAATGCAAAAAAATTTTAATGGTTGAACCAAAACATAATATTCATGAACATTTTTACAAGGATGTTAAGAATTACCTTGACAAAATCTGAGTTGACAACGGTGTGCTCGCCCTCATAGGAAATGATGACTTCATTGGTAATCACCTCAGGCTCTGAGAAGTGACCTTGTTTGAATATTTTAATCCTGAATGTGCCCTCTTCTGAATGTTCTCTTGCTCGGACTGTGAAGTTGAAGGCATCCTTAGACCTCAGACTCTCGTAATTATGTTCATAGGAAACAACTCCCTTTTTCAGGTCCTCCTGGGTGAATTCTTGTGCCTCAATCCCGCTTACAATAATCCTGCCGTCACTGGGGGGTGATGTCACCTGATACGTAATCTCACGCTCATCCCTGATATCCATGTTGGACTCGGCACTCAGCAGTGTTGTGTCAAGGGTCTTAGTGCTACCATGGTCAATGACAATGATTGTGTTGTTCGCCACACGCAAGTAGGGTTCGCCGGCTTGAATCTGCAGCAGAGCAGTTGTTTTGTGAAAGCCATCAGATACTTGCAGTGGGAAGCGTTCCTGATCTGCTCCTTGGTGGATAAAAAGAACATTTTTATCTCGCAGGTCAGCTTGGGTGAAACGGAAAAGGGATTGTGAGGGATTCTGTGCGGCGACAATACTGCCAGAAAGGATACCCTCACGAGCATAGACAATCTGGGAGTCATTAAAACCAGAGTCATCATCTTTGAAACGGATATCATCAGTCGTTAGCAAGCGCTGTCCATGGCGGACCATGTTGAAAACTTTATCCACAACCTGCATTGGAGCATGTTCATTCTTGCTTTGGATAAATATCCTGAAAACATCACTTATTGTTTCCTGTATCCCAAATCTGTCTGCTCCCTGATCAAATACTGTGAAGTGGAATTCATCGTTATCTGTCCGAGAACCATCGTGCTGGTATATAAGTCTGTCAAGTTGGAGGTCTTCATTACTGAACACTCGAATTGCTCCTTCGAATCGAGGTTGCCCTGGAGGGGAGTCCCTTATGAGCCGTCCGTGTTTTGGTTCTTGATTGACCTGGTACATAAAATCTGAAGAGCCTGTTGTTACCACCCAAAGGTGTTTCTTGTTTATAACATGTTCACTGCCATGTAGGACCGTTAGCATCTCATTGGTCAGAACAGGGGCATCAGAATCAGCAAGGATGCTGATTGGGAATGTGTATAACGGGGAGTATTGATCCTCTGCAAAGACTTTGAACTGGAATTGATCTGTAGTGTCAACAGCCCTTCGCACTACAACTCTGTAGCTGATATAATTGTCCAAAATGTCTCTCTGGGTGAAGGTATCACCTTCATTCAACTCTGTGTCCAATAACTGGAGACTACCCAGTGTCGGAGGCTTAACAAGGATGTACATAACATTTTCTGGGTCTGGGTTTCTTCCTTTTACTTCAGCTTGAAGCTCAGTGTACCCGATTGTTTGCTCTTCACCAGCCTGCATCTCCATTGGCACTAGGGTAGTGAGTTTCACTGGAGAAGGCATGATCTTGACTAAAAATGTGTTATTCCTGAGGGAGAATGTTCCCAGGTGCGTGTCAAACTGAATTCGTTCAACAACAACATCTTCCTGGTCACTGGAATCTGTGCTGAAGTACCTTAAGTAGTTTTGATCCAGATCAGATTGATGGAACTCTTTGACTGGTTTTAACATCCCATCACTTGTCATGATCTTCAGTTCCCCATATATGAGTGGGTGTGTGATGTTATATATGACATCTCCATTACGAGGATGCGTGAGGACTGCCAAATTATGAACGCCGATAGAAGCATTGCTGCCTTGAGCCAAGAGAAGGCCAGTGTTGGTAACAACAGTCATATGTGGCTGTGTCAAAACCAACTTGAAAGTTGCAGAGTGGCTGACAGATTGACCATCTGATACTTCCAGGGTAATTGCATTGGCTTCACCCCCTTTATGCACATAATAGATATTCCCTTCCTTCAGATCCCTGCAAGTAAACTCTGTGATGCTTTGTTCTGGTTCCTGACTTTTCTCAAGATAACCAGTTTCTAAGGAAAGCTCTGATTTCACGGTTACCAGCAAGTTATCACAGTGGGCGTCGGAATCCGTGTTTTTGATAAGAGCCTTGCTCAAGCGAGTCCTGCCATTCTCTGCAATGGTGATTTCTCCTCCACTCAGTTGTGAAATGTCATTAACAGGAATTATTTCAACTGGTAACACATAACTATGCGGTGTTTTAAGACATTCTGGGAGGTAGTCATTACTGCTTACAACCACCTCCAGGTGAATTCGATCTGAATGCCTTTCATGTCCATCGTGCATATACTTGATTTTCTGGTTTACAACATCCAGTAGAGTGAATTTTTGCATGCGTTTTGTGTTGATATTCATGTCAAGCAGACCATACCATGGGTCAGTCTTGAGAGAAAAGATTATCTGAGACTGACGCATTCCTGCAGCACTAAGGTCAAAGGTCGGGCTCAGGTGGTCAATGTCAAGAAAAACCTCTCCACCTTCTGGCACAAGCAACGGCGTCACATCAAGGAGCTTGGTCACGTTCTTGAATATCACTGGCATGTCATCTGTTGGGTAGCAATGTGGTTCTGTTGGTTCAATATCAACATACTGGGTGCGAGGCGGTGGGGATGTTGTTGTGTCAATGTCATAATAACTGGAATAGTCATAGTCCTCTCCTTCACATTTGACATGAACATCTTTAGTCACCAGCGCATCCTGCAGGCTTCTATCCTTCTGATTGACTTTGATTTCACCCAAGCATCCAATAAAGGACTCAGCGGTCATCTCCTCCTCTGCACGATTTAATAAGTCACTGTCACGAAAGATGTCCTTCATTTTAGCCTGAATGCCTCCTAAATACAAATTTCCTACCAAATCCAATTTTTGTGTAGAGTCAAGAGGAAGGGAGACAATCTGGCTGTCTATGTTAATGTCAAACGAATCCTGACCAACTTGGACCTTAACTCTATGCCACTGATCATCATCCAGTTGCACCTCATTGTTCTCCAGCACCTCCATGCCCTTGCCATAGTCCAGCACACCTTTAATATAGCCTTTCACAACACCAATAGCGATGAAATCTGTCTCTATCCCGGGGTGAAATGCAAGAAGGGCATCTTCAATGGTGGTTTTCATGAGGAATTCCAAAACTCTTGGTGTGCCGCTAGCACCACTCCAAGTGGGAAAGGAGACAAAAGAATCAGGAGTGCTGAAACTGGTTGCCTCTCCGTCACCTGCCTCAAACTCGCTACTGCAAGATTCCTTTGTGTCATGGCACTGTTTAAAGAGTGTACCGAGAATATCAAATTCATGGGACTCGAATTTGACGTTAGTCATGCAGCCACGGAAAGGCGGAATGGCGTTGCTAAGGTAGGGAGTGTCAAGATCTCCGGTTCCTCCCAGCCAAATGCCCTGGTCAATGTTCAGTTCCTCCCCATCATTGCTAACAGGGACGTACGTGGAGAAGAGCTCGTCAATTGTCATGGTGAGCTTTGTGTCCTGCAGTGTGAGGGAAACTTTGTGTTCCAGGAGGTTGTTCAGTTGGAGACCTTGAGATGATGACAGGATCACCTCGCCTGCACCCATGTTCATCCGAGCCTATGGAATAAATGACAAAATTTTTGTCAAAATTAAAATCAATGATTGGCATTCGCACTGTGTTTTTTTAATGTAGCCTTTTACTTGTCTTGAGCATGATCGACTTATTTTTCTGCAACTTTACCAAACTATCATGATAAAATGGTTATGGCTTTTGACGGTGCCAATGACAATGTTGTTATCGTTTGGCTTCTCCGATCAGGATTGGCCACAACAGGACAAGTTTTTGCAAATTGCATAATTTCTTTGGCTCAGTTTTTATGTGGATGCTCTTCCGGTAGCAACCCTTCCATACACTGACACTGGAAAGCTTAAATGGCTAGGATCCAAACCCACAATAGCTGCATTAAAAGGAGCAATGTGTACCACTACACAACTAGAGCACAGTGACAGTGATAATGCTGCCATTTGTCACTGCTTTTGAAAATTCTAGTTCAGTTACATTTCCATCTCCTCCAAGTAATCTACTTGCCTGTATTTTGCCATTTAGGAGCTCAATGAAAAGGTAATCCTCCATTCCAGCAGCCAGGAGCAGTAGGCCACTTCTTCGACTTGTCTTCATCTGTAGTGTCACATGGAAGCTGGAGACATCTTGGAAGGTTTGGATACTGCAGAAGCTGTCCCCAAAGTAGGATTCTGTAAAGAAAGGTTACTTTTTATTTAAAGCTACGAAAGTGGACCCACGTCAAAGGAGAAGACAAGTATAAGTATAAGAAGAAAGTATAAAACAGGACAATCAGTTTCATTTGCTGTCAGCAAAGACGGAAGCAAAAGCCTCTATCGTCATGCCTATGCTTGGGAGATTTGACTAAGAGGCATCTGTTTGTGCTTCCAAGGCTGCGTTGAGCGGACTCAGCATTGAGCCAAACACACACTGTGAGTCTCTCCATCATGCCTTGTTGCACAGAAGCGAGCTCAAGCAGCCAAGGAAAATGAATGTTGTTGCCTCCCTAAAGTAAATATCCGAGGCAACACATAACAACACATAAACGGCACCACATGTTCAATCGCCATCGATGGTTTATTGAGTAAACATTTAAACTGAGAAATTAGAAAAACAGTTTAGATAATTGCTGGTGATTACAGAGTTCTGTTGTGTTTAGCGTGTACATTTGTTGACTTTTTTAGCTTCTCACCGTGTCACCTTTGTCAGGTTAGCTTTGGGATATTCATCAAACAGTTGCGACATAGTCAATTACTAATGAATGAAACATTAATACGATGAAAGGCTTGGGCCCAGTAGGTCCGAGAACCTAATTAAAAAAAACATTTAAAAAAATCATAACCGATATCTGTCCATAGCTGACAAGCTTGTCAGAAATTGTGTGTTTATACTGCCGATTTGTATTGATGACACCAGTGTACATTAAATAAAACTATGTATGCTCAAACAGGGGAAGTGTAGTTAAGTTCACTTTGATGACAATTTAGACTTCCACACCTTGTCCAACTTACTTTGTTTTGAAGACAAATAAGACAAACAGGAAAGCTGATCACACTTTGTTTTAATAAATTGGGAGTGTAGGTAGGTAGATAATTGATCTCGTAGGAAATTCTGGGTGCCAAGTGCAGTCAACCTTGCATACTGGCCTTGGATAAGGTGTTATTTTTAAGTCAAAATAGCCATGCTAGAGCGATTATGCTCTTTTCAAAGTAAACTATCAATGCAATGCTTTGATGATGTGCGCTTTGTGGAAACATGTTTTATTGCCTTCTCATCGTTACAAGCCGGGAGGAACAATAAGTCATTTGTGTTGTATTTTAACACTGTAGTATTTTTTTTTTTCTATTGCTTCTGAAAAATAGTAATGTGATCTTAATTCCATGAGGAATGTGACGAAATGAACCCAGTGATATACAGTACATTTAATTCACTGGGGATAGGGAGCGAGCTCTGCCAAGAAGAGCAAAAATCTGCTAGTAATTGACGCCCCCCAAAAGGTTTATTTATAATTGCCTACAGATGCCACAAGATGGAGGCAAAGCATAACTTTTAAGTGAAGCTCCTCAACTCACTTGAACTCAACACAACATTCAACATCAAGATGTCACATGATAGCGGTAAAGTAATACTTTTATTGCTTAGACTTGAGCACAAAAATACTCACTGTATAGCAGTCATTTTAAAATATCAGTGTACAGAGAGGCAGTAGTCATAGCTGCCTGAGACGATCATGGTATACATCCCGTAATTGATCCAAAGGCGAAGGTACTCCAGATGAATGTATTCTGCTAATTGCACAGGAGCCTCTGGCTGAGACTGCAGCATAGATGTGAAAGAATCTTTTCTTTTTGGCAATTGCATTAACAAAGAAAACCTCAATGAGCTGCTTCTGATGCTTCTTAAAGCTGAGCTTTTGTTGGATTGTTTGCCGCGCACAGGAATAAAACGCTGAAGGAGAGACCGATGCCAAGACAATTGTGCCTGGGGATTTTCTGGTTGAAATTCATCTTGCTTGCCACTGTCTTGAGGAAGAGGAGCACATTTTGTCGTGATTCACACAATAGCGCTACTTTCCGCTGCGGACTTCGACCTGGAATTCATTAGTTCCTTCCGGCTAGGACAAGTAAAGCTCAGCGTAGAATGGGCTGCATTCAGGAGAAGCACATTTTCCAAACGCTATCTGTATAAATGACCCGCCTTGTTTCCCTCTCAGGGATTGTGCAAGTGATTTTCATGTCAGTGCATCCAAGGAGTCGTATCTGCATGATGAAAGGAAACCCGAAAGCTTGTTTTGTTCTGCGGTATCACATGAAACTGTTGTCAAGCACCACAGACTTGAGGCTTTGGGTTGATGGGATCATGCTAGGAATAGGTTGTTGTCCATTCAAGATCCTTCAGGGGCCAGGGCATGAACTAGAGTTTCGAGCCACTTCAACACAAAGTTTAGCTGCAGGCCAATTTGTTCTATGAACCACTTCACACTACTTAATTGTAGGTCAAGTAGGACGCAGATGGTGTTAATTTGATGCACTCAGAGGAAACAGAGTCTTCCTCTCTCCTTTTACAGATGACCTAATGAATAAACCTTGTTGTTTTCTTTCCCTCTCCTCTTCCGCCACCTCCTCTTGATGGAGGCATCTTCTTTTTGGTCTTGCGATGTATGTCCGGAAAAGTAAGACGAACCGAGGGACCACGTGGGTAAGAAGACTTTCAGTTAACTTGAACTGGATTTACGCTGCAAGTCTTGATGCTAGATTCCAACTTTTTTATTGACTGTCAATTTACATGTATGTTCAAGTGACACGTACTATCTGACATGACTGTACACCTGAAACAATCCTTGCAGACGAAATGCAGATCTTATTTGTGCGGGTCGGGATATTGCTGGGTTAGGCCTGAGACAGATCTCTAAAAATACATAAATGGTATATGTGCTATATATCTGTATGTGTATGGATCTATATGAAGGTGTTTATTTGTAGAAACGCTTGTGTGAGGGTGGACCTAGACAGCTTGAAGTCGGTTGATTGGGCAATGGAGAATTGTTCAGTTCTTCTGTCACATTTTGCAATGGAAAAAAGTGTCTGAGACACAGCATATATTAAGAGTGTAAAGCGTAAATACTGAACATTGTTTAGTTTAGCCTGTATTACCTCAAAGGTACTTGAGGCATTTTACGTAGCCATTGCTGCACATAGGTTCTAAGGTCAACGTACTCTAATCTTTCATTGTAGTTGATTTGATTTCCTTCTGGTTTTGTGTTTCCATAGATGGAAGAGGTTGTACCTTATCTATCGGTTCTTTTTGATAATGACTGGTTTGAAGAGTCAGAGTATATCCGCTCATCTGTCACACTGATAGATATCCCGTTCACAACTGATTTTTATCCACATACAAAGCCTGATTTGGATTCATATAATTTCTTCTTCTCAACTGGGCTAGTAAAATAACTGAATTGAGCGAGGCGAAACGTTAATGTTCGGTGGCCAATGACTGCCCTGAAGAACTATTTTTCTGACTGTACCGAAGTTGTTGTTCAGTCTTCAGTCATGGACACACACCTGTTTTTTTCATAGTCCTTTGAATTTAGCTTTTCCTAAACACATTATTCAGTGGCAAGCACAGCCGGAGGTTGTTCCTTCCGCACAAATTTGCCATGGTGACAATGCCTGGGATCCAAACAAACCACCCCCACATGCTTAAGCCTATAAATACTGGTTATATTTCTCATTTGTTTCCTTTGCTGGGGCTGCGGTTGTGCAGTGAGGGCACAAGGGCTCCTGGGTAATTACACGAGGGATAGGGTGTTATTAAGAAGAATGTACATGCACTGCTAGAGCTCTTAAAGAATGGAATACTCAGTCGTTAACATGATTTGCAAACTCATATGCAGGTCGATCGTTTATTTTCCCCTAGATGGTTTGTGGACTGCAGCACGTTAATATCGATCTTCGGAAATTCTGTAAATATTCCATGTCGTTTGTAAATGTGAGGATTTGCAGAAACTATCTTAGTTTATGCTGTTTGACTTCAAAGTTTTTCTATTTAAAAAAAGATAAAATTACAATAGGAACTAATGAAGCACCATTTTTACATTATTAGCTGTCATGCAGTGAGAAGTTCACCAATATATTAAAACTGAAAGTAAAATGACTCACTCTTTGGCGGTCAGCTTTTTTCATGCAAATCATTAGCCATTATGCTTTCAGCGATATGCTATTCACTTTGCATCTAATTGGTGAGATCAATTTGTGTATGCCATGACATCGATTTGTGTATGATGTTTAATTAATTGTGTTGCTCATGTTGTGCTAAGCAGACTGGCCCTTTCTGACATCAGACCAAGGTCCATTTCTAGTTCTTTGTTTACCCTCATGTTTCCTACCCTCGCCATCATTGGTACCCCTTTGTGGTGGCATCAAAGAACCACTAGTTGCATGCCACTATAAACTACAACCACAAAAATAAACATGTTGGTAAAGGAATACTTGAAGCTGAATGTTTTATAGAGCTCTGGTATTGGATCTCATTAGAAGGTGCAGATGTACCTAATGGTTTGGTTGATGCCTGTACCAGTAAGATCAGCTTTTAAAATTTTATTTTGGTGCAACATATTTGTACACTCGAAAGCGTTGTAAAGTTCTAGTCACTCCACAGTAGAGAGCAGAGCCACAACTCTGCATTCCTTGACAGCACTACTTAATATGGACCCCTTCTTGCAGCCGCCAACTTTTCACAAGTCGCTGGGGACACACTTTTACGGGCTTCACGGAGCCATTTCTCACAGCTGCCTGAAAGCCAACTCAGCATCACTCGGGACACCTTTTCACATCCCTGATCCACCTCTGCGTGGTAGTGAGACACCGCCACAAGACCTCGGGAGGTCCAATCTGAAAAGAATCGGCTCATGGTGACACGACGGGGGAGCTACAGTTAAACTTCCTCGGCTTTCTGTCTTTTAAAAACCCAATGTGACAAGAGGTGCATGGCGGCTGAAACCCAAAATTATGACCACTCAAATTGAATGAAGTTTCAGAAAATGAATGTGTGAAAAAACAAAAGAGAGGGAGAGAAAGTGTGCAAAGAACGTTGTGAAAGAATCCCTCTTGTATGTCTTTGTGCTTTCTTGGAAGGCTCACTCTCTTTGGAGAAGGAGGGGAAAAAAGGCCAACTTTGTTTGAAGAGTTACAATACGGGAGGGATTTTTCTTTGTAACCGAGTTGATTTATTGAATATTATACAGTGGAATCTCCAAAGTTGGAGGGATGGTAGTGGGCACGTCTGCCTCACAATCAGGAGATTCAGGTTAAAATTGCTGTTGTAACATCTGTGTGGAATTTCTGTGCGTATGATTTCTAGGCTTTACACGATCAGGATTTTTGGGGCCGATCAGCGAGTTTAAAAAAACTATAACCGATCACCGATCCGATCACAAAATTGAGGAGTGTGTCTATTTAAATGACTTGTTGATTCACTTAATTGCTCAAAAAATGATATTTACAATAAATAATGTATCTTTGTTCATCTATTTATGCCAGTGAGGCATAGTGACAGACAGAACAAATGCATGGTCTTCTATTAGATGGCAGGAAGTAAATACAGAAATTAATGATTAATGTTACCACTTTTTGTGACATTTTTGTTTGTTGGTGTGCTGTGAGATTTTTCAATTGTAAAATATGTTCCTTGGTTCCATAAAGGTTGGAGATCACTGCTCAAGTCAGATCGTGTATTCTAATCAGTCAGGTCAAACCAACCTTACAACATGACAGAAATAATGGGTGCTAACTTACTGTAATTAAATTACTTTATTGTAAGTAAATTACTTCACCCACACCGAAACTTTAGAGCATGATTCAAAAGAACGGTGGCATGTTTACATACAACCGTCAGTGCTAGCAGTAGCTTGCTAGGCTACATAACGTTTTGTTGCCTGCTTGCGAGCCGTATCGTATTAAAAGTACGTGAACATACCTCAAGCAATCCTTAAACGAACGTCCTCTCCTGTCCTCAGCACAGGTGACCACCAACATACGTTTTTCCCCATTTTGTCCTTATAATACAGTCGGCGCGATCCACTCTTGTTGTCGTCGCCACGGTAACGAGTGTATCCGGTCGCATTTGAGTTGACAAGATAAAGCGGGATGCGGTGTTATCGGAATACAACATTTTATTGCAGTAGTCTGACAAAGTGCAATCCTGAAAGAGAAAATTTGTCTTGTAATCTGATCTGGGCATTACGTGTTGTCTGTCCCACACCGCCGACATGTTTTTATTTTGTATTTTTTTTAAATTAATAACTTCATTGGCCGGTAGATATTTACAGGACTACGTCAAAAGACACGCGACAAGGCTAAAAATAAACTAGTTTTTGGATTCAAATATACTGTGCACTGTATATACTGAGTAAATGTCTTTTGCGAAGCCCATCAATGACGTCATTGATCGGATCGGCGAATTATGACATTAAAGCCGATCGGCCGATCAGCATAAAATGCTAATTATCGGCCAATACCGATTAGGCTGATAAAATCGGTCTAAAGTCTAATGATTTCTTCCCACCTTCCAAAGACATGCATGTTAGGTTGATTGAAGACTCTCCATAGGTTGGAATGAGTGTGAATTACTGTATATTGTATGTGTCCTATGATTAACTGGTGATCAGTTCAGGGTGTACCCCGCCAAATGCAAGCATAAAATGTAGATGTGTTAGTAGATAGGGGCCTCTAAGTGGCAGGGCCTGGTCGGGTGACGTCAGCGAGTCACACGGCAGTGAGTGTTTGGTTGTGAGCTGCTCGTGTTTTACTGTTCTCCTAGCATTCAATAAACGGCTGAAAAGTGCATTGGCAACTGTGGCTCTCCTTTCTCAAATGACAGGATATTACAGTAGGAAAGTAGATTGTGAACCCATGAAAAACAATCGCTAGAAACTGCAGATTTCTGCAACAGACAGACAGATACGTTCTGGGGAAAAAAATAAATAAATCTGTGATATAGCGGGAAAGCGAATGAAAAAGTGCGATATAGCGGGGGAACCCTGTACTGTATTTCTAAATCTGAGAAAACGGAAAATCCTATCATGAAGGCTACTCACTTGGAAAGAAAACGTCATGTTTCGTTTACTTGACTTCATCACACAGCCAGTGAAAATATTTCCACTTCAGGTCCATATTCACATTGTGAACTAGCACAAAGAAATACTGTGCTCGTACAGAAGTTCACACAATGGGACATTCTCACAAGTCCAAATAAGGCACGCAGACCAACTCTTTGGCCTATCACGCTCACCACTAAAAAGACTTATGAGAGCACGCTGATGATCTCACTCGGCATAACAACATTGTAAAACAAACACAAGTGTGAACAGAAGCATTGTGGCCAGTCGAGGCCCTGCTTAACTTTGACTAGCTGACGAGCCAGGACACAAAGCGAGCCTGTGCGCGCTGCGGAAGCAGTCAAAACCGCCAAAATTCCACTTGGGTGGGTCTCATTAAAGTAATCAACCTATATCCCTCTCCCCGTGGAACGTTGCATAAGGAACATTCTGACATATAGAGCCTGTCTTACTTCAGCTGAAGCAGCCTTTACCCAACATGTTAAGGCACTCTCCCCCTTCAACATCCCGAGAGTTGTTGGTGCACCTCCTCTCCCCCACACTACATTGTGGAGCGATCACATGTCACAGTCTACTGGATCTCAAATCCAAAGTGATGCAACAGGGGTGTGTTAGTCATTACAATGGCTTACAAACCTGAATTTCATAGACAAGCTGGGCGAGAACCCTCTTCTATGTCTACCTGTTGAAAAATGTGGGGGTGTGTTACTAAATTGGACTTCACTGCCATAAATTGTTGTTCTATGTGAATGTTAGCTCATAAAAAAGAAGAGCTGCAAACTTCCCTGTTATGTACAGTATGCGAATGCACTAAAAATTGCGTTTCAGTTGGACTCGCTTGTTGAAGGAACTCCAGGTTTTTCCCAGACAGATGTCATAAATCTGTCATCGTCCTGTTTACAGAATCTCCCATCGGGAATTCCGTAGTTTTTGTTGTTGTTGAAAATATTTGTAACTCTTGCCTTGACTCCTGTGCCAGAATGGTGCTTCATTTAACACTCGAGTGCTCTTGATATATTTTTCTTCCATACATCAAACTTAACGGGCTACAATGGTTCAAAAGCGTGATGTTCCTCAATACCTTACTCAGATTCCATGATGTCAAGATTAATGGCTGGTGTCAGTTGTGCTATTATTTTTTTTTTCATTCTGGAATGATTTCCACCTGTGTCTTGTGAGTTTTCAGTCCTGTTTGCCTCATGTGCCAAGAAATATGCTCCTCTCCACCCTTTTGACTTCCAGTTGTGGTTGGTCTCTGCATCTCTCTGGTCGAGTTTCAGGTAAATTGTTAGGGTTAGGGATTAAGGTTAGGGTAAAGCATAAACGGCAAGGGTTTATGGTTAGAGTTAGGGTTAAGATTAGAGTTAGATCTCACGTTGTCCAACATTGTGTGTTTCTGACACAATTAAACTGCTGTGCCTTTATTTTTTCCAACCACATTAGCTGTAAGTGAAGCATGAGCCACGTGTTTTCAGCAAAACATCAAATAAAACGGTCCGGCTTGTTGTTTGTTGTCATCACTGTGACAACTTTGTCGTCATGATTTGATTTTCTTCCTGAAACTAACCAAAGGCATCAGAAAATGCTATGAAACCTGACCTGTTGTTTCTGTCACTATAATTACGACACTACTACTAGCCCTAGGCAATTTAAGCATGAATATCTGAAAATTGACCCTCTGTGGGATTGTAGCAAAAATTATGAAGAACACGAACACCAAGTTTCTCTGTGGTGGGAAGTCACTATTGGTATTTAAATATATATAGAGTACAAAATTGACAGAAGGCAGCACGTTGTTGTAGTGGTTTCCATGTCTACCTCACAGTTTTGAGGCTCTAGGTTCGTATCTCGGGTCTGACCTTCCTGTGTGGAGTTTTCATGTTCTCCCTGAGCTTGCATGGGTTTTCTCTGGGTACGCCGACTTCCTCCCACATTCCAAAAACTTGCATGTTATGTGAGAGCTCAAAATTGTCCATGGATGTGAATGTGAGTGTGAATGGTTGTTGTCTATATGTGCTCTGCGCTTGACTGCCTCTTGCCCAATGTCGGCTGGAATATGCCCCAACTCACGTGCGAGCCATAGAAAATGAATGGATCGACAGACTCAATCAACAAGAATCTACAAAGTAGCCTGATTATTTGGTTTTGAGATGATCAGACTGATCAGGACTCAATTTTTTTCATAAATCTGTTGTAAAATGTGGAAGGTTGGGGACAGTCAAGATATGTTCCCATCCTTACCCTTGTGCCACAATTCTAGGTGACTACATGTTTTCATTACTTATGTGACACATTGTAACAGAATTTTTCAATCCAGTGGCGTGCAACGAATCTCAGCCTCGAAGGATAATAGCGATGTATCGCAGCATTAAAAGCAGCATTTCAAGGAGCCTTGGAATTGGGAGAGCCTTTGTGTTATGACTAAGCGGCCTGCAAATGCAAATCCGGAAGTAGGCCACAATATAATTTTGCAAGCGGGACACCTCAATTCACAGCAGTTTTCAGCATTATACCGCCAAAGTTTCCATGACCTAAGGTGACAGGGAGACCTTTCTGTAAATGTGCCCCCACCCCTCTAGTGTGCCATGGGGAGGCTCAGTGATTCAGAAGCTGCTGTGAATGGGCCTCCCCAAAAAAAACAACACATCTGACTTTAAGCAAAGCCAGTGGGTGTTCAAGATCAGAGCGTCACATTAACCCCATAATGAGAACCAGCTGAAGGCACCCGCCAGACTGACTGACCCAGTCCAGACTGATCCCCCGTACCTTCTACCCGCCCTCACGTTCACCACCTCACCCCTTCCCTCGAGACACCCCTTTTTCACTCAGACCTCTGAATTTAGGTCCAGAATAATGGATTATCCAGATGCTGCTCTCCGGTCTTTCCGTTCCTCCAAACCATTCCAACCTGAACTCCAAAGTTCAGCAGTACGAGCTGCAGACATAAACACTCACACTCACTCTTGCACATATTAACACACACACAACTCATGCGGTAGAGTAGACTTATATAGCAATTGATAGTCATTTCTCCTCGGCCTGCTGGCTGAGCCAGCCCGCTGTCTGCCGCTGTCTCACGGGTTTGCCACCATGCTACTGTTGAGGGGGCCCACCCTACCCCACCCAGACGTTAGCCCAAGTCTCATGTGGGAAACAAGCCCAGTACTGACTGCTCATTCACATACAGTACTCCAATAAACTGGTATATAAAATGCAACCCAGTGGAAATATGTAATGAGCATGTTTTGTTTCCTCTTTGTAAGACCAAACCCAATGTTTGTCCAAACAGAACCTCTATTATAGAGCTTTCTGTATATAACATTTGTTTTTTACCTCTGCCAAATGCCAACCAATTTCCACGATACTTTCCGCAGGGGTCCCAGGCAAGAAGCCATTCAATTGTGGCAAGGATTCAAATAAAAGCGTGGTTACAATAATTTGTAATAGTCCCCTTCCATTGGGACTAATGGGACTGTAATGGAACAATTTAGCGCCTTTTTAACTTCATATTCAACTTTGCAGTCCATACATGATTCCCCTATTCTTTGATTCGCCATTCCTTATTACTGCCCAAAGGACGAGTGAGTGTACATAAGGACCGCCGAACGGTAGTGATTTTAAAATGTGTATGTATTTTTGTAACTGTAGTGGATCCTCCAAAATCAAACTCTGAATTCTACCTTAAAAATATGGTCCAAAAGTTGAAGAATTCAGCTTGAGATTAGACAAAGCGTCTCTTAATCATCACGATACTGAAGTAGTACTTCAAACATGCAACCTGTGTAATGTTTAAAATAAACTTCAATCAAGCAATGAATCAGTCAATCAATCAATCTGAATGATATTTAAGTTTTATGATGAAAACGTTGGGTGCATGAAATGGATTGATTCCATTTTCATTATTTCCTATGGAGAAAATGAATGGGAATGGTCTCTGTTTGAGTTCCAATGGTAATTATAGGTTTACTGAGTATCTTGCACACTCATACACACAAGGATTTTCCAAAAGCAACAACTCATCGTTCATTTTTTCCACCAAACAGTGCCATCCGCCTTGTGCAATGCTTCCATTCCTGCACATGAATTACGAGGTTTCATCATAGAACACCCATTTCAACTTAAATACTGCTTTCTCTGGGCTAGTGTATAGTTAATGCTTTAAACGTAGTGGCTAAGTCAGCGCTCCCCTGCCAAATGACTCGCTGACAAAGTGGCCACCGCGCATGCCGCAGTGGGCTTTGAGGCGCGTCATGGCTAAGGGGGTCCTCCCAACACAAGCCGCCGTGGCAGATGTCCTCAGTGCAGATGTTGCCAGGGAAGAAATCACACCGCTTGAATCTAAGGTGGCACATTTCACCTTTTGCTGGTGAAAAATGTAAACAATTTGGAAAAAAGACAGAATCCCGCATATCGTTTTATTTTTGTTGCTCTCTAAAGATCTCTGTCTAATAGAGTGGAAGCTGCCTATTTAATTCTACTTTGCAGCATTTGGGACTCGGCCTCGCCACATTCGTACTCGTACTAAAATAGCTCGAGAACAGGGTGGGGAAGTCTCAATCCGAAGGTATTATTTGAGACAGGAAAGTGCACTGTGTGGCAGGAATCTTATCACAGATGGGAAATATTTGTTTCAGAGATAAAGAGAAAAAGAATCTCTTTAATTCAGACACATTATCCAGAACAAGCCCGGTTATAAAAGTTAAGATTACACAGTGGCCCCCTGGAATTTCACCAAATTCTGTTCCAAAAGGCTGTTCCAACATTTGCTTTGTACGGATATTAAAAACAAGTCAAGGAATATGCAAAATGTGCAAAAAGTGTAATCCCCACGAAACAAAAAGCGGTCTACCAAATGCACAATGATTTTCACTGAATACGATCAAGATTTCCAAAATTCTCCAAAATATAGGCGGCATACTGTCTTTACTAAAATGTTCATTTTGATTGTATTCTTACTGTATGTGAGCAAAAAAAAGTGGTGTGTTCTCTGAAACTAGTAAACTAAAGTGCCTCTATTCTCATTGTTTGTAGGACCGCAAGAGGTCACTTGGTCAAACCAAACATTTGGACAAGTCTGCTGAATTCCCGATGCAGACTGTCCTCTGTTTAATGTGCAAGCGTTTCTTGAGACAAGGGTCATGAGTCTGAATTTGAGTCGGCTGTGCCACGAGTTCATGCATTTTATACCTTACTTGAAACTCCAGTATGCCTCCAAACAAACAAACAAACAAACAAACAAAAAGAGATAAAGTACCCTCAGCAACTGTGCAGCATACTTGTGGGTCTGAAAAAGAAAAGTGGCAAACTACCAAGAATGACTGATTTTTCCAAGTTAGCACACAAGATCCCTTTTACATCCAATTTGCATTTAGATGATAAACAAAGCACGTACTGTTGTTCCAACAACAAAATAATTTCAAGTAACGCACCTCATTGCCTCCAAGTGACCTGCGGATATTTCTCTATTTCATTTGTGGCGAATATACTCTTATTACAGTTTTTCTTAATGTAATGTAATTGTGTGTGAGCGGTATAAAAGATGGATTCAAAGATAAGCAGGCAGGCAAGAGTGTGCAGTATACCACAAGGAAAACATTTTACTATGGCAATTATCCAAAAGCAAATATATTTTTTCTGCCTTTTGGGAACAACAAATATTATTATGCCAAAATGTGTGACTTTATCAAATTGAATGGCCGTACTCTTCTTCTTGGTTATAATGATGCTACATCTCTTCTACCAGGGCTCAGTGCTGCCTGACATGTTGCGGTGATAAACCACAATGCATGCAAGAAAACACTGATAATCTCATTATGTTAAAAAAAATAATAATCGGCGTAACGTGGACTCAAGAACATAGTCTCCAGTCTATGAGTTTTTAATATTCCTGTCAGCCTTGTCGTGTATAAATGTCAAAGTGCTGTCACTTTCTTGACTGAGAAAGATTTAGTCGCTATGCTAAATAAAACATCATGACATCCATTTAGATGTTCCCTTCAGAGGTTCGTTGTCAGGACTCGCCTACTGATCCACATCATCCTCATCCAGAGCCTTTCATCCATCATCAGCTAGACAAACCTCTTTATCTCGCCGCAATGCAATTACGTGTACTGATGGAAGTGCCACACACGTATGAGTAATTAGATGGTAGAAGGAAGATGTGCCACACGCACAGATGGCATGTGCATCTCATGGCATGTCCCTTTTCATACAGCAATGGATGTATTCTATACTTAGTCACGTGTGTGTTTTGTCGCAAGGTGGCTTTATGCTCGCTTTAGCTGGCTTACTATTGACAAGACATTGTTGAATCCACGCCCGCAGGAACACAATGCTGAAACTCAACGAGAGCCGATCAATAGTAGCCGGCCACTGAACACTGGCCAAAGGCAAAGTAAAGAATGTCCATTTCATTCACTGTTGGAGGTGAGAGATCCACTCAGGCAGAGTAGTGGTCGCCTATACTTAAGATCGAAACAAAGCCCAGCACTGAAGTCGATACTCACCTCAGACAAGCCAATGGGGATAATCACTACAAACCTGTGGTCCATAAATGAAAACACAAACTCCAGAGCCCAAACTTTTTCCGCTTAAGACTAAAAGCAAAAACTTGACTTCCTCCCAGAGACACAAACTTATTACAATACATTATGTATTGCCATAACATATTGATCAATATTTTATTTCTAGGTATTTACTTTTGGATTGCATACGCAACGGTGATCACATCTTTTGTTCGAACCCACCCATTTATCCAGGTGGCTGTCATGTAACATCTATGAATGAAATATAGTAGAATTTTGGAAGGAGTACTTTTAAATGACACAATGCTTTTAAAATGACAGAGTTTTTCAAGGCGATGTCACATAGAATTGGGCTGAGTGGGCATATGGAGGAACTGGTTCTGTCTTAGACTTTGGAATGAAGAGCTTCAGGACCGAACAGACACACATCTGTCCTGATTCTCAAGACATTGTCCAGGAGAGACCAAAGCTCCAAAAAGAGCAAACGGAGCTGAAGTTTTAAATCTTAAATTAGCTCCCTTGGCAAGCGGAACAAGGTAATTTTGCTTGTACTGATAAAAAGACAGTTGCATGTGTCCCTGTATTGTTTCACATAGTTTTCACGGCGTTTGACTGCACACAGTATCTGATTGTACCAAGCTGCAACTTAAGTGACGCACCCGTCTGAAAATGTCTCGCCTGTTCATTGACCTGAGGAACATTTATTATTCAAATGATAAATAGCCCTGAATGTCTACGCTCAGTTTCAGATTTGGGTATTGCTGTGAAGACTACATTTAGACTACTTAAAACCAGAGTGTTGTCTGTGGTTGAAAAACAAACAATTATGAAGCTGAGAAACAATGAAAAATCAATCAGAGCCATTGCAGAAATGCTGGCCATAGACAATATAAGCATTCGGAATTAGCCTCACTGTTCCAACACTTTTGGTATAAATTGTATGTAAACCCTTGATAAAGAGCACAACTGACATGAATTTACTTCAACAATCAGAAGAAATTGTGTCTGTGCTTGATGCGTCTCTATGTTGTGTATCCAGGTCGATGCATTGATTACGAATTCTGTTGCGTGGCATTGAGCAGTGTTAATCTGCTCAATACTGCACTGGCTTGCAAACCGGAGTACCTAATGTTCCAAGAGAGATTATCCCTTTAAAAAAAAAAAAAAAAAAAGTTAATCACTTCATTAATTTTCCGTATAGCCATCCATCCATCCATTTTCCGAGCCGCTTCTCCTCACTAGGGTCGCGGGCGTGCTGGAGCCTATCCCAGCTGTCATCGGGCAGGAGGCGGGGTACACCCTGAACTGGTTGCCAGCCAATCGCAGGGCACATACAAACAAACAACCATTCGCACTCACAGTCATGCCTACGGGCAATTTTAGAGTCTCCAATTAATGCATGTTTTTGGGATGTGGGAGGAAACCGGAGTGCCCGGAGAAAACCCACGCAGGCACGGGGAGAACATGCAAACTCCACACAGGCAGGGCCGGGAAATGAACCCGGGTCCTCAGAACTGTGAGGCTGACGCTCTAACCAGTCGGCCACCGTGCCGCTCCGTATAGCCAATCAAAGAAATTTAGTCCAATGGCCATCCCTAATTGACTCATTCACTGAATGACTGATAAGACCTTTTTGTCAATCTGCAGTATTCTAGCTCAAAGTTGAGATTTCATCCTGGCAACACAAGTAGATTTAGTTATTCACGTATTGTCGACTCTAGTTTAATGTAAAATTAATCTGCCGATACAGACTGATTATGGTTGAAATATTTTTTTTTTGAAGAACATCGTCATTCCTTTCATGCGGCAGACAACTGAAACGTTCAGGAAATCCCGTGTGAGAGGATAAAATAAAATAAACCGTAGCACCCTGATAACTTTTTCTGTGAAATGTTTTTTTGGGTTTCCGGGTACATGCGACAAGACATGAAAAGAAATACATATATCTTGTTTGGAAATATGTAAATGCTATGCTATCTATATTTTCAAGGCTGTCCCTGGTGGCTTTGTGAAAGTATGTCATGATGTAGCTCCTGGACATACAGGAGTAATTAGTTCCTTCTGGGCTAAACGGTTTCTTTTACAATGGGTATTTAATATTTGATACACTGTAGTGATTCAATTGCACATTTAATTAGTGTTTGTAAACTTGTTTGCCTCTACCTTTGTGTATTTCGGTCAACTTGCCTTGTCCTTTCTCTGCTATGCGAGGCAGTGAAGCCCTCTGTCCCAAGTTGCCAAGGAATCGCAGAGTAATTTGCCATTTTTTTTTGTCTGTCACAATATTACGATAAAACATGCAATCTAATGAAAAGCAAGTTTACATTTTTTTTCTATTTTAAAATAAATTAATTTACCAATAAGGTAAAGGTTAAATTTAAAAGGTAAACGTTAGTTTAAATACACAGCACAAATGAGTTATTAGCTAGATCTAGCATCAGAAATATAAATCTTAAAAACCGAACAAAAACTGTTTTGTGGTTACCATACGGTATCGGCTCAGAATGCTTCAAACCTTGGCTGACCTGGTACTTGCAAACATACCTCACAGTACCTGGTTTTGCCACTGGTCAAGCGCAAAGATACAGTAGAGTGGTTAGAGAATTTGAATTAACTCATTTGAAATCTCTAAATGTCCAGTGAGTGCTTATAAAATTGATTCCCCATCTTGAGTTAAAACTATTGACTTTTCTAAACTTTCCCAGCTCATTCATAAGAATTCACAGCTTGTACACAGAGCATGTTAAAATACACCGGAGCACCTTTAAGTTCACTTTCACAGAGGAGACTAGAGCAGAGGAGACACTTTAATCTGTTTGATAAAAGAAAACAACTTTGATCTCAGTCATGAAGCCAAGGTGATAATCCCTATTTGAGGTTAGATTTTGGGGTGGGCCAGGATTTACGAGGATTCAGAGAGGTTTTCTTTGCTCTTCTTTTGACCTTCTGCACACCTGCTTTTGGGATGTTCACAGCCATTTATCAGATGAAGTGAATTTTTGCCTGCATTTTGACACTAAGAATGACCATGAATTGTACTTATTCTGGGATATATTAATACTTAACATTTATTTATTATTATATTATATAATATTATTTATTATTTTTTAGCCATCCGTTTTCTGCCATCGTTTAAGGAAAAGCCGCACGTCCGCTTCCGAACCCCCCCCCACCAACAAAAAAAAAAAACGGGCCTGCTGTGATGTGTTCACTCCCACTAATTAAGCAAACCCTGCAAGATGATCGCCGCACAAGTCTCGAGATGATCACTAATCTGCAGATTAGCTCGCAGGATCTGTTGAGGCTGCGACGTGCTTTGAGACAAAAGTCCCAGAGTTGCTCATAGCCGCTAATAAACGATACAAAACATCTTCTAATGACCTTCAAAAATAAAAATGAAGGCGATTATTAGCAATGAGCAGAATGCTGTGATCTTAGTGTCAGCTTTGTATACTTTACCTAACCTTACCTAAAGGAATTCCTGGCAGGCATACATCTGACAAACTTATGTTTATTCTTGTTTGGCTGTTTAATGGTGTTAAGCAAGGAAAGTTCTAATAAGCAAGATGGAAAAACAGACACTGGTCATGCTTTGTGTTAAAAACTACTAGAGGGAACATATGATTTAGACATGGAATATTCTAGAACAGTGTTTCCCAAAATATGTTACTTGAGACAAGTAACATATTTTACATTGGAAACATCTCACAGCACACCACCAAATGACAAGGGCAGGTGGATACTTACAGGTTAATTATGTACCTTGTGCCATCCAGTAGAAGAGCTTTTCTATGTCTCACTATACATCACTGGCATTGATAGATGAACAAAGATACATTATTTGTTGTAAATAAATAATACTTTTTGGACAACTAATGTGAAATTTGATCATTTCCAACGGCAGACCTGAAAGCTTATGGCACAGTGGTTGGGAATCACTGCTCTCACTGGAAGCAGCTCATTTTCAAAAGGTACAGAATTTGCAGTACAACTGTGAACGCTGGTTACCGTACTTTAACTTACCTACTCTATAGGGATCAACTTTGGCAATCATAAACCCTTTATTGACTGCGCAGACAATGTTTTAATAACATTAAGTCTTGCCTTGTGTCAAGTGTAGAAATAAGTTAGGCATGGCTAGTAATGTTAAAACCATTAGCATGCTTAGTGTCTAAACTAACGCAGTGGTGATTTGCAACTCACCTTATTTATGTGTAAAAAAATAAAATTAAATTTCATTGCTGTAGAACATAAAAATCTGTTATTTTTGATAACGACGCATATTTTGACGCTGGCGTGTCTGCATTCTTTACTTAACATCCTGTATGACCACTTCACTTTACATTTTATATTCATATATATTTTAGTTTAGATTTTATTTTTATTTTTTGTGAAACTTTGAACTCCACACTTAAATGGCATTTACCAAGTGGATAACAAATTGTGTCAGGTTTTTACCAGCACCCCCACAACTCTAAACGGCAATGTTAGCATTGCTTATAACAGGTGTCTTGGCTAGTCCACCGATGACATACACTCCGAACATAGGGGATTCAATGTTGACATGGCAACCAAGTTGTCTTTGTCCCTATCATAATTAAGATGCTTTTGAAGCTGTTCTTATCGTATAATTGTATCTTATATTATATATAACTGTATATTGTTCCACAAATAACATTTTGTCTTAAGTAGAGGCAGTTTTCCATGGATGACATGAGTGCAATTAATGCTAAAAATGAATGCTGACGTGTGCGTCTCGAACAAACAAGACTCTGTATTGGCCGCTCACTCTCAGGTTGCTGTTTTAGCTGTGTGACATTTTGCGTTCTGCCTGTGAGTCATGCGCAGCCAGGGCGTGGCATCGGACACAAGCGACTCTCAGTTTGAGTTGTCGTTTTTTGTGTCTGGTAAGATTTGTTAATGCGGCGTGAAAGTCGGTCATAACTTCTACTGTCAAGCAGAAATTCAAACAACATGACTTATATTGCTCCTCGTGGCTTACAGTCGTTATGAACGATGACCAGCAGCCATGTGGCGCAGAGAACATGACCGACCGCCTTCACCCGATACAGAACAAGATGACAGTATTGTGACTTAGCAGCTATAGTGGCTCCTGTCAATACCTCGCCCACAAAGCAACAAATGCATCCCCCTCCAAAATTAGTGGAACTTTGAGGCCTATTCCTTTATTTTGTCTTTGGATTTTTGTTTTTCTTCCATTGCATTGATTATCCACCCATCCTTTTTCTATACAACTTGTCTTCATTCTGGCCGTGGGTGAGCTGGAGCTTGTTCCAGCTGACCTTGGACGAAAGAGGGGTACACCCTGGACCAATCACAGGGAACAAACAAACAACCATTCACACTTATGGGCCATTTAGAGTCTTAAGTGAATATAACATGCATGTTTTGGGATGCTGGAGAAAGCCGGATAGAAAGTAACAATTCCACACAGGAGGGCCTCAACATGGGTTTTGCATGTAAAAACTACAGTACATTAAAAAACAGATGTGTCGCTAACATGAAAACCAGAGCGCTATCCACAATATGGGTGAAAAACAATCAATTGTAAAGCCAAGTGAAGATGGAAAATCTATCAGAGCACAAACTTTAGCCCATACAACCATTTGGAATGTCCCGAAGAAGAAAGAAAACCGCCGGTGCACTGAAACATCAAATGGGTAAATCAAGGAAAACAGTAGCAGACGACCCCAAAACCACACAGTTCCAATACTTTTGGAGGTGAGTCTACAGAGAAACGGCAACAACTCACGTGACAAGCTTTAAATCAGTGACTCCAACAGGGCCAAAAAAGTCCTTTAAATAATAATAAAGATTCTAAGCAATCATATAACTGCTGTTCGGTAACAACCCCATAGGTTCATATTTTGACAATTTTGATTCTGAGCATTCAACTAGTTAAGTCCATTAGCGTCACTCTCCAATGAAAACCACGTATCCCCATTTTCTGACCATTTCAACTTTTTAACATAAACAACCGATTAAAATCATGTTTTATGATCCCATCTTTATAACAAGTATCTCCATTGAAAGCCAGAATTGCTTCAGACAAAAACTGCGATTCACTTCGTATTGGAGACAAGCATCACCACACAACACACTGAAGAGCAAAGTTGATTGCCGTTACTTTGTCTTGATAAACCTAATCCTGAATTAATTACTGAATAAACCTCGTTTCGACCAGCTTTGATGACGTTGCCGTTTTTACCTTACCGAGTAAAGTATTTTTCAACATAGGACGCCATAACTACATTTACACATACTCTATGTACTGACACTGAAAAAAGACAAAAGGCTTTAAAATACTTTATTCTTATAATTACTAATTATGTTATAAACACTTTGTAAATCAGTTTAGCAGTTGTCAGCAATTAGTCTCCACTCACAAATTGGCAGGTTCAGACTCTTAGGATTTAATAGTTTATTTGTTCTCGTCCTGTGATCAACATGAGCTGCACAAAGTTATTTGGAAAACTTTACCTGGTTTTCACCCGACTGTGACGATACGCAAAATGAGAGTGACTTCAGCTTCAACAGGCCCAAAGTTTTGAAAATGTTTTGCATATGTGTGAAGTTAATAACGTGCTGTGTTGTGTTCTGGCGCTGATGGAACAGACTGTAGTGATGTTTTTGCCGCCGTTCACCCTTAAAGTGCCAGCCTTTGAGGTACGTTTTGATCAAACTCTTTGTGAAACATTTATGAGCTGCACAGTGACTCTGTTAGAAGAAGCAGACCCACTTTAGCAACACAAACAAACTGCACCAAAAAGTCTATATATTTCAAATGGCTACTGTTGAAAGGAGCCTTTGTGATGTCACAATCCAACGGCACTAAAAGTGCAATGATGGAAAGACACGTAAAAAAAAAAAAACAACACTCAAAAGTCCCCAGTGGGAGAGGATGTACGTATTTCAGGCAAGCGAGTTCCTTGTGGAGAATCTGGCTGGTCGTCAGGGTGTTGGTCTTGTTTCCAGTAGCGTCACTCGCCTTGTGACACAGCTTCATGAGACCTTAATAACGTGTTTCACTTTCTTAACCGCCTCACGTCTCTGATGTGGTGGCGCTAACTGTTGGAAAGAAATGGTGGCACAGTGAAAGCACGCGTTAGCTCCAGACCACTGGCTCTTGAAGTCGGACACACCCACGGAAGCATGCTTGTCTGTTGCTATTACTAATGATTCTGGCTTCCGACAAATATAGCTTATATGTCCATCATCTGCTGAAAACATTATGCCCATGCTCTAAGGTAGACTGTACCAAAAACAAAGTAATGGCAATTGGATTCAAGAAAATGGGAGAGATGTGATCTGAAGAGGAAAGGCAGCAATTGGGAGATACTCGTCATAAACATACAGCATCGATTCATTCAATTCATTGTGCAAATGAAGTTTTTTTATTTAAGATTGTCCGAGCACGTGGTTCAGTAAAACAAAGTGGCAACAACAAAAGGATGCTTAATGTGTAGCCACGACAGACGCAGCGGTGCCTTGAAATACTGTGACCAGAGTTTTTAGAGTTACAAGCCATCGTTTGGCTGATTTCTTTCTTTCTTTATTTTTGCTTTGACTTGAGCAAAAATTTGAGATACCAGCACTGTATGGTGACATGAATAATTATTCCCCCCAAAAAAGAGGCTTTAAGCTGTATAATGCAGCTTTAAGCTGTATAAGTGTTGTGGTGTCATAACTTATTATGCAACAGACATTTGAACACAAACTGTGGCACAACGCATCTGGACATAGTATAACAATACTCACGGACATATTCTTTATCCTCTGTGGAAAAACAACGACTAATAAGAATAAAATGTCTTCTCGCCCCCCATGTGGCCATTGGGGGGCGAGAAGGAGCAGCCCACTGTCCATGGAATTGATGCAAATAATGTTTAATTTTTTTTACATTCAATTTAATTGTCATTAAGATAAGAGAAGATATCAGTTAACATTTATTAGTCCCATAGATTTTTTTTTTTTTTTTTTTAAAGTACAATATTGTGCTATTTCTCCTACTAAAAAAGACATTACAAAAATTTTTTTGGGGGGGGGAGGCTGTTACATATTGATGGTATTTCCATTCATTTCAATAGAGAGAGATGATTTGAGATAAAATGGTTTTGAATTCCAAGTGTGGTCACGGAGTGAATTAATCTTGTTTCAATGCACCTTTATACTGTATACCCAATTCAAGGCACTGCCGTATTCTGTATATTGTCACTCATCTGCTCAAAACTTTCTAAATCCAAGTTTGTCGACACTTGGTTCGATAAAACAAAGTGAATGAGGGATATGCGGTCCAAAGAGGAAAACAAAGATTTTGAAGGCCAAATGTTTTTGGTCATTTATTGGAGATAACTGTTTTAAACATTCATCATTCTAATTACATTCATTGTTCAGCCGCCTAAAACTTTACCTTCATAATCCAAGTTTGTCGTTCCTGGGTTAAATAAAACTAAGTGCATTGGGGACGTGGTCTGAAGAGGAAACACGGATTTTCAATGGCACTTCTGTCAGTGAATGGCGATGTAGTACGCCTTATAAACATTCATCATTCAAATTATATTAACTATTCAAAGCACTTGGTTCAATAGAAAACAAGTGATGCCCACGGTAGGCATACAAGCATAGCATAGCATACAAAGCATACAACTTTCAAGTTCCAACTGCTGCTTTGTCTGACCTCTGTTTTTATATTTGTAATTTTTTTGCGATACAGTGGTGCCTTGCGATATGAGTTTATTTTGTTTGGTGACCACCCTCCTAACTCTAACCACTTGTATCTCAAATCATCTTTCCGCATTGAAATGAATGGAAATGCGATTAATTCATTCCAGCCTCCCCCCCAAAAATCTGTAATAATATTCATCCATCTATCTTCTGTACCGCTTTATCCTCACAAGGGTCGCGCGTGTGCTGGAGCCTATTCCAACAATCTTCGGGCGAGAGGCGGAGTACACCCTGAACTGGTCGCCAGCCAATCGCAGGGGACATAGAAACAAACAACCAGTCGCACTCACATTCACACCTTCGGGCAATTTAGAGTCTTCAATCAACCTACCACGCATGTCTTTGGGATGTAGGAGGAAACCGAAGTACCTGGAGAAAACCCACGCAGGCAAGGGAAGAACATGCAAACTCCACACAGGCGGGGCAGGGATTTGAACACTGTGGGGCAGATGTGCTAACCAGTCGTCCACCGTGCCGCCCTCTATAATATTGTTTGTCATAAAAAACAGATAGTCATGACAAAGTAAAAGAACAAGAACTAAACAGTTTTTGCTACTTTTTTTTCAATTCAATGTCCATTGTGCTGTGGTGTGCGCACCATGCCCCCCTGGGGGCAGTATAACACAGACATATGGATATACATGGAGACGGTCACAACTCCTCAGTAAGCTGAAGTAATATTAGTTGCTCTTTGTAGAGGATAAAGAATATATGCCTGTGAGTATTATTCAATGTCCAGTACATGTGTTGCTCCACCGTTTGTGTACAAATATCCCCTGCTTAAAGGGTTATAACACTGTGACAATGATTCTATTTACTAGCCCGTCTATGACGTTTTGCACTGTTTTGCAGTGACAGTTTAAGTATATTAAAGAATGAATTTAAATATTGCCTGTGCAGTTAATAAAGGTTTATGATGGCTACAATTTGAACCTGAAATAGATTTTCCATTTCCATTCATCCCTGAGGGTAAAAAAAAGTTGTGCCGAACAAATCATCAACCAAAATCCCTGAATGGATTATGTTTAACCTGTTTCTTTAAAATTGAAATAGAATGAAACTATTGTTAACACTTGTATCCATCCTCGTATTTAACGTTTTACCACAGCTGCAAAAAACGTACCTCACAACTCATTAAAACAACAAAGCTAGTGGTGGCTTTGCATGGTACCCTTTGTCCAACTTTAGTGCTCTGAGCACTCAACAAGATTGGCTGCACTCTCTGAACTGTCAGAAAAAAATCTAAAGTCCAAGTCTCCTGGTGAACATGTGTGCATAATAAAGTCCAGGTTCATTTTTAACGGTGCGCCACCTTGTAACAGAGGCCTTTCCTTTCCAACGTGCTAGTTTTGATCTCCCTACAATGGAGGAAGCATTCCAGATATGATAGTACGCTCGAAACACACATGTAACGCAACACACACGTGAAAAGCCTCTCAAGATCCCTTTGTGAATCTAATGTAAATGAATTCTGGCCCTTAGTTATGAATATATTTATGCTTGTTTATCGGAATTTCAATGAGCTTTAGAAATCTAATTCCACGGGCCAATTGAGGCAGCTTTTATACGGTACGTATATATATTTCTGTCTCCTAATGAAGGCTGTGCCGAAAAACACTGCTGAATTCTCAGTCATCCCGCCGAAGGCACCTAATACCATCCAGCTGGCGTTCAGATGTTCTAAAGATGGTCTTGAAGTAAAAGGCCAGTGGAAATAAACTCATCTGGAGAACTACGCAGTGCCACGGATTGCACGCCAAAGCATTCTTAGCGGTGCAGCTTTCCAGAGACTAGTTTGCATTGAATAAAGAGTGCAATTGTTACCAAGGGTCTTCGATGTGGTAGCCAAATCATGCTCTGAAGTCAAGTGGTGATGAAAATGGTGGGTGACTTCTCACAAAATGCTTTTTTGGTGCATTGTACACAAAATTACTGTGACTTTTCCGTCCAGCTTCACAACATGCAAATATTTTCAGATTTTATAGTGTTAGGAAGACACTAGTGTATTTTCCATTTTTTTTGCAGGGAAAAAAAAGTTATGTTATAGATGGGAAAATGGAATCATATACAATTTGCAGTTCAACCAAAATTTCCAGGAAAAATGTGCCGGAATAGTTTAAAACTGCAGGGGTCAAGCTGCTGCTATTGGAACGTTTCGGGTAGCTCTCCATGGGAAGTTAAATTGGGAAATTACGGGGACATTACACATTTGTTTTTGTCATAAGCAGACATCAATGCAAAAATAAATAGCTCTCATGCCCACATGCAAGGGCATTACAGTACCTTCATTGCTCAATTTTTCTAACTGCATTCAGGCAGTCTCTGTGTGGAGACGTGTCTGAAGCTTGCACGCACCTCGAATTTTGGCTCACAACACAAAGCTAAAAATCAACCAAACTACCATTTTTCTGTTCAGGGACAGAACTAAGTAAGCTCAGGACTGGAGTCTAAGGATCTCTGTTTTATTGCCTTGCCCAGTCATAAGATCGCACTGTGCTATCCACGTGTGTCACTACCAATCTATGACACTTGTGTGAACGTTTTTAGTCTGTGAAGCAGATTGGGCGTGGCAGGGTGGGGTGGTGTCTGTTGAATTTGGCAATAAAAACCGCAACTGCGCATCGCCATAGCATTCCTGTGTAAGTCTTCACTGGGGAAAATGTATCTGTCACTCAGCAACACCATTACCTTTTTGTTGATGCACAGGATTCTATATTTTTCAAACTGTAAGGAAATATTTCACGTGATGTGGGGCACCTGCTCATAGTTAACGCTGCGTTCCTCAATCCACAATAGTGTCCCCCCATCCCAACCCATCTCGCCTGCACAGTTTTGAGGCCTCCGCTTCCACATGAGCTCATCGTAGGGATGTAGTGTAATTCAGAAGTCATCAGTGAGTTCAGAAGGCGACCACCATCAATAGTTGATGGCCTGTCGTGGTCATGGTTAAATCACCCCCCTCCCCCCGTGGGAGTGAGCCGTACGAGTTCACCATGCAGGAGAAAGTATGAAACAGCTGTGCGATTTAATAAGGGGCTCAAATGGAATATGTGACAGTGTGTAGATCCGACTTGAGTGTCCTTGTGTGACTTTTTGCTCTGCTCTGACTGTTACCGTTGAATCTCTTTGAGCTTTCTTGCTGGCCTCAAGTGTATCTCCAAGAAACTATATTGCACAGTCATCACAGTCTGAAATCTGAAGAAAGCTTGTGGACAAAATGCCAAAAAGCATAGAGAAGAAAATTTATTTATACAGCGCATTTCATACACAAGGTAACTCAAGGTGCTTTACATGATTATAAGCATTTAAAAAGAAAGAGACAAATATAAATTTTTAAAAATACCCATAGTAAGGGAAAGGCGCCATTGTGTTTACATTGTGTCATTCTATCTATATACTGTATGTGTGGCAACTATAATACGCTGTTACTTTAGATAGGCGGTCATTCTATTCCATTGTTCTAAATTCTATAGTTTTTAGGCCTCAAACATTGCTGCAACCTTTTTTGGACCAGTATAGCCACCCACCCATTTTCTATATCGCTTATCCCTTTCAGGGAAATGGGAGATCTGGAGCCTATCCCAGCTGACTTCAGGCCAAGGGCAGACTACACCCTGGACTAATCACCAGTCAATCTCAGGGCACATATAGAGACAGCCGAAATTCACACTCGCGTTCACATCATCGCTAAGTGTGAGCTGAACCCACGACGTCATCAGTGACCAGAAGATCCATGCAAACCCTTAAAATGAGTCTTTACGCGCTCATAAATTGCTTTAAGTTTTAATTTAAAATAAAAAGCACCTCAGCAGTAACCACCAATATGCTGACCTCGCTTTCTTTCTGCAACTTTACACTTTTTTTTTCGGTCTTAAATGATGGCAGCTTAATGGAAATGACTATAACAGTTCCCTTCTTCACATCAGGAGGAGTTTATGGACAAACCAGGCTTTGGTGAAGTCACAATCCTGCAACCACGGATGCTTTTATGCAGCTGTTATATATTCCCTTTCCACTGGAAGCGTCTGAAAAGATAATTTAGCTCTTCTAGCTCCAACTCAGCCTGGCCGCAGGCTCAGGAATGTTGAGCTGATGTCCGGTTCTGCCTTCGTATTCTCTACTGTATCTATTTCCCAGTTAACACCGAATCATGTTTTGTTAGCATATGAACCCAGTGTCCATGAGTAATAAAAACAATTGGGGAGTAGGCATGTTTAGCAGCTTGTTCAAAAAGTCAGTCGAGGGGCCATACATTAACACATACTGTTACTACTTTCTAAATATTCATAATTGTTTTAATTGTAATTTAAATCATCACAGTGTCACATTGTAGCAAGACGAAGGTGTTCGGGAAGTAAGTGTCTTGCTTAACTTTGAGTGCCTACGCCATTCCTTCGACTTGATTCTGGCAAGTGTGATTGCTAATGTTCATTTGTGTGAGGCCCTAATGACACAGAATTAATGCTTCAGTTCCCACTCAAGTATAGTGTGAATGTGCCTGGTGGTGCGGTGTGTAGTCCGCTTTGTGTCCCAAGTCTCCGGCTGCCTGACCCTGATAAGCGGTATAGAAAATGAATGGCCAAAGGGTTGTTTGGTATTTTGCTCAAGGAAATATTGGGAATGCAACCTGCAGCCATCCCCTTTCTGTGACCTCATTTGGGTCAAAGGTGAACTGGAGCCTGTTGCAGCTGACTTCAGGCTGACTGCTCACCAATGTGGTACATATAGACAAACAACCATTCACAGAGTTTAGAACCTGCAACTTTCTTGTAAAAAAAAAAAAAAAACCCAAAAAACCAAACAAACAAAAAAAAAGCCACCACCCTTATTCCGTTGCTTGCCACTAAAATATTTGTGCTCTGGGGTAGCTACAGATTAAAGGACACAACGATTTCTCACAGTAAACTCATTCTGAAGCCGTAAATCGAAATGTGACTTCAAGATCTGCATTGCTGATGGCGAGAATGGAATTCTTGTTTGTTGCCGTTATCTGAAGCCGCTTGCAGCCGACAGCAAAGTCACGTGGTGCCAATGGGGGAAATGATTGTATGCCAGAAGTTTGCAGGTATGCCTTTGTCCGCTAGATTGAATCTAATCCCGGGTAATCCCCTTTTAGATCAAGTTTGGACCACACTTTCCATCAATCCAATGTGAGAGTAGGCCACACACAGACCCCCCCTCCGCTCCCCCCCTCACACACACACACACACACACACTGTCCTTGTCGCCCATCGAAAGTGTCTCCTTTGACTAGCACATGCATAAAATAAAGATAAGAGCGTCTCTTGCCCACCACAGACACGTGAGCGGACCCTCCATCCCTGTGCTCAATAAATGAACACAGCTGCCCCTATAGGCTTTCAATTATGTGACTGAAACTGTCAGTTCACAGGGAACAACTCATGTATGTTTCCCATGCAGCGACTAGATTTATGTCTTATGCAATCACACTGAAAGATACAGCGGAAGGTCAAGCACAATCCCATTGCCAAACATTTTTTTCCCATTAAGAAATAATAGGAATGGAAATAATCCGTCGCTTTGATTTAATCGTTAACAGAACAGGGAATTTTGTAAGTAACATTCTTACCAGAGCTGGTGCCACCCTCAGCTGACTTGGGTTGAGAGGCGGGGTACAGCTCCGGGTACTCTTGCTTGCATCAACGTTCCTAAACCATGCATGTTAGGTTAATTGAAATGCTGTAAATAGATGTGAGTGTGAGTGTGAATGGTTGTTTTTCGATACTAAATGTGCCCTGTGATTGGTTGGCGACCAGTCCAGGGGGTACACCGCCTCTTGCCCAAAGTCAGCGCGACCCTCACGAGGACAAGCACTATAGAAAATGGATTGTCTAGTAGGGGTGCCACACAGATACACTTAAAGTTTCTGCTTTTGTGTCTCCCACTCTATAAAAAGGTGCAATTACTTTTTGAGTCTAATAGACTCTTATTGTAGTCCTATTTTTGACAGTGCTGCTTTATCCTGCCTCTTTAGACCCGAGATTCCAAAGTGTGTAGAACCTTTAGTGCCCACGTTGCCACAAGCGTGTAAAATATTCAGTGTGATTGCACAAGGAGCTTGTTGTTTGCAGCGAGGTTGTTGCCTCAGCTCCCCTATGCAGCTGTTCCAGGCTTCGGTTGCGACTGCAAAGCGAACTTCACGGCACACCTAATTTCCTCGTTATTTTAAGCCGTCGCGACGGCCATGATGACATTTACTGCAGCCCCTAACGTTCAGGCTCGTGCTAACCAGAGAGAAAAAAAAAAACCCACACACACGTACTGTACGTAATCCCACCCTGTATCTCCTTTCCTAACCTTTCCCCTCTTTTCAAACTTATGTCTGCCTATTTTTAGCTCTGGTCTGATCTCTGACGCCCTTTGCTTCTATTCTGATCCCGACCCATAATGAAACCGTCAAATTACTGAGAACACTTAATAGTTGTCCATGCATCCCAGCATGCACTGGAAAGTAGCTTTCCCAACTGCATCTTGAAAGAATGAAGGAACATAAACTGTTATATTTCTTAGGTTTTTTTAATTGTATTTTTTTAATTATTTGCAACATTTATTCCAAAAGCAGTAGACTCAAAAGTACTAAGAGAAGGAGGAAAAAAACACAGGAAGTTACATTTAGCAGGTTCACATTCAAAGCAGTATGACGATATGTATTGACACTCCTCAGTCTAGCAAATTGTTTAGTTTTTGGGTCTGATTGTCTACAAAATAATAAAAAAGCCTATCCCTCGTTTGCCAACAACTGCACATAAGACGAGCAAACACAAGGGACCTCAGGCTGCAGAATTAGTAACATTTCTGCTCAACAGGTACGTTTATCACCTCTTTTTCATTTTTAATTGATTGTATATTTCAAAAAAATAAAACTTCAAGCCGAAAAGATTTAGTGCTATAGTAACACTCCATTAAGTCATACTACTAACGTAACAGCCGTGGCTAACGCCGGCTTGTGTGTTGGGTGTCTAGTTTAGTATGGCTAACATTGCTAGATATGCCTTCTTGTTGACTCTTTGAGGCTTCATTCAAATATTGCTAGCATTTTTAACACAGCAAACTTTAACCTTTAACTTTAATGAATCAGGTGAAAGTAAGGATATTCTTTCCTTCACGTCACTTATGTACACTTATGTCGTACTTTCTGACAAATTATGGTTGAATTCTGAAATTGTATGACGTGCTCCAATGGGTCAAGCATGGTAGCGGGTTAGCATGCAGACGTAGCATGGGGCATTGTTTATAGGCCGCTGTCTCATGATGAAGCAGCTCAGCCTTGTGATTGTGACTCATGTAGCCCGGGGCCTGCAGGGAGTCCCTAGATTCCAGCTTGATTCTTGCAGGCTGTGTTTAAAGCACTGACTCATATTCATTCGTAAGGGATCACATTGTTCCCACTGGTGCAAATGTATCTATAATGTAGACATAACGCAAGCATACGAATAGTCGCTCTAAATAGGACATGTTCAGGATCTAGATGTACACAGTCACCATAAGGCAGCCTTCTTTCATCACAATTCAAGTGTTTTGTCTATATTAGGCAAAAGTGAAGCAGAGGGACAATTCCAAACTCAAGACAGCTCCAGATGTTGGAGCCTCTTTTTTTCCCTTTTTTTTTTCTCTCTCTCCCAAACACACCAGGCGATGACTCTGTTTCCTGTGAGTTATGCAGCTTTTCCAGCAAACTTGCACTAGACCACATTCTAGCCCCCTTAAAACCTAAAGTCCAGTACACTCAAAATTGGTACACACCTGAGGTGGGCCACGGCCCCGGCACGATTTGCCATGCGTACATTCAGATGTGCCGTTCAGTTAATGATGCAAACGTCCGTTCCAGTAAATCATGTAAACTGGCACTTTGTCTAAATTGAATTAAATGCAACAACATTTAAATAATACACAAAGTTAAAAAAAAAAAAAAAAAGAAAAAAAAGTCCATTACATGCTGAGTCACGCGTCACGTGTCATATAATTCACGGGTTCCTCTTGGCAGTTATTCATGATAGCAACCACACATGCACAGCAGCAATAAATAGAACTACTAGAAATAATCCACATAAAAAGTTCATGTCACGCACGTGCAGTACACTCTGATACGATTAATTCATCCTCCTCTTCATTTTAACGGTCGCTTTGGACAATAGAAATAAAGAGAACGAGAACTTTTCCGTAAAGTAACAAAAAGGTCCATGGTATGCTTTGTCTTATACATCTACATGCACAATGTCCGTGTCATCATTCATGCGACCTCTCTCTTGCCAGTTAATAATGATAACCATTTTGCACAATAGAAATAAATTTAACTAATCAAATTAATCCACAATTAAAAAGGTTCATGGCAGGCTCGGTCACGTGTACATCAATATTGTTAAACATAAAAATTTTATTCGTCTCGCCAGATATTCATGGTAACCACCACTTGGCACAATATAAATGGACAGAATGGCAAGAAGTAATAATACATAGAGTAAAAAAACAACAACCTCCATGGCACATTCTGTCACTCACGTTTGTGCACGCAACGTGTGTGTCGTGATTAATGTGATTGTTCCTCTCACCAGGTATTATTAGTAACAACCACTGTGCACAATAGAAATACTACAAAATAATCCACAGTTAAAAAGGCAAGGTCACGTGTGTGCAATGATATAATTAAGCATCAAAGTCTTATTTCTATCACCAGTTATTTATGGTAAGCACCAGCATGAACAATCGAAATAAACAAAGACAAAAAATTATCCATAGAGTAAAAAAGCAGCTTCATGGCATGCTCTGTTACTTACTTTTGAGCACACGATGTGTGTGTCATGATGATTGCGATCACTCCTCTCGCCAGATGTTAATGACAACAACCAGTGTGCACAATAAAAATAAATCAAGCTACTAAAAATAATCCACAATTAACAGGTCCATGGCAGCCTTGGTCATGAGAAATGTGGTCATTAGTAATCATCAAGGTCTCGTTCCTCACCAGTTATTCACGAGAACCACTACTTTTCTCAATTGATATAGACAGAACAGCAGGAAATAATCCATAGAGGGGAAAGAAAAATCACAAAAACATGTACGGCACGCTCTGTCACTCACATTTGCACGCATATTTTCGTATCATGATTAAGCCGATTGCTCTTCTCACCAGGTATTCATGACAACCATTGTGCACAATAGAAATTAATCACTAGAAATAGATCAAAAAGTCCATTGGATGCTCGATATAATTAATCTTCAAAGCCTTGCTTCTCTCGACCGTGTTTCGTGAGAACCACCACCTTGCACAATAGAAATGACTCAAAATAATCTACAGTCAAGCAGTAACGCAGTGTTGTATAATAATCTGATGGCACACCGAAATGGGCAGTGTGAATTCTGTCCACGTCTTGCATGGTTTAAACGGCCTAGTGCCTAAAGTACGCGCTTTACGGACGTTTACTGTATCGTCGCCTGAAGCCACGCTCAACCCCATTCCGTCCATCTCATGACATACATGCAACACATTTCCAAAATGTCATCCTCACTTCTTAATTAGATTGTTAAATTGTTCCCTGCGATGATGTCCAGTAAAGACGTCTTGATTAAATTAGCTGCTGACTATGTGGGCGATAACGGATTTAAGGTTATAAGTGCAGACGATGGGTGGCGGTGGGGGTTGTCATTCCACACAGTGCATTTTGTTTTTATCATTTTAATTTGTTTCCAGTGATAAAACAGCAGAGAAAACAGAACTGAATCCTCTTTGTTCCTTTCTGGAAAAATAAATAAATAAATAAATAGAGCACCACTGAGGGCCGTATCAGAACATCTGGTCATGCATAATTCCTTCTTATTGAAGACTTGGCAGTTGCGTGATGTGAATTTTCTCTGGCATTTCAATTTTTGGATGCTTAACCCACCAAAAAAAAAAAACAAAAACAAAAAAAAAACCTTATCAGAAATAAACACGCCAATTGACTTTGCCACTGTATGGAAGGGGGATGTAAGCCTGCCTTTCCTCGGCTTGTGGGTCATGCTGGTAAATATATATGCGACACACTTTGCCGTTTGGCTCCATATTTCCTTATTGACCCCGCTCATTTCCATTTAAACAACATAATGCTGACACAACCTACAGACACAGGACGACTTAGCGAACATTTCTTAAATTTAGCGTGTGGCATCTGGTGCAGTCTTCTTTTCAGGATGTTAAGGAGGAAACTTGACTCAAGACGACCACTTCATGTGCACTGTTTTACATTTTAGGTGTTTGGTGGTGCTGTAGCCTACTTAATTGTACATATTATTGAAATCAAGTTTTTTTTAATTACTTCTATTGGTTTGTTGCTAACTACAAGCTAACTTCAACGCTAAGTACAGGCATAAAAACACGCTAAAACAGCCAGGTGCTTTGCTGGATGAACATTTTGAACCCAATTTTTATCAAGCATGTTGACGTGTAGAATTATGCTTGTAGGCTAACGACATAACAATTCAAGTTATCCCTGGAGTCCCATGATTAGTCCTTGTTCCCAAGCTGTCGGAATGCCGCAGGGCTAGTATGGCACTCTAAAACTGCTCCCTTGGAATTCCCCTGCAATTACATGGCGACGCAGCAATCATGTTTTTTTTTTTTTTTATCAACAATTTAACATCCCAAATTGCCACTTGAGCGGCTAAAATCTGTCCGTCCCGTTGCTAAATGCTGGCGACTCTGATTGACATGGACGGGGTTAAATCAACACAGCAGCCTAAGATGAGATGCCCTTTCACCTTCCACGAGTGAGGGGGCAGCATGTAGTCTGTGTTTATGTACAGCAACTCTTTATTTTGTGCACACAGCCTAAGGCTAAATGAGGACTGTGTGTGGGCCGCTTGCCCCTCCTAAGCAGATCGCCGCCCTCAAATATAAGCCGAGCTGCCTGTCAAAACGGGAGCAATGTAGGAAAGATCATCTGCCAAGGAGTCCTCAGGGCGATGGACGGGTCTTTATTTATCGTCCTGCATCTCAAATGAGAATAAACTATAATTTGCAAGTGGGACGAATGTCCGCTATCTAAAGGCTTTCTCGATGGCTTCATTGTGCCTTCCCTTTTTCCGACTTTTTATTTATTTTCCTGCCGACTTGGCCACCAGGAATCAAGACATACCGCGTGGTTAATGGCCAACATTTGGAACTGGATCGTTCAAAGCAGCCAGATAAGGGGGACGTCAAGAAACACCCAAGACAGGGCTGGCTTAACCCTTGAAAGGGCCCTGGGGAAAAAAGCCTGCTTCCCTTTTTTCTACATGTTTATGTCTATACCAGTGCCACTTATGCTCATCATGAGCTTAAGGTATACAGATGTTTGGGAGGACTTTTTATGAATCCAGATAATGCTTGGTAAACACAGTGAACCTGAGGCACATGTCTGCATTGCCTGATTTCCCCCTGCTCGTTAGCCTCAGGGTGCGACTAAGGACTTTGGAGGCCAAATACTCTAGATCGAACTATGAGCATTGGTCATACATATATATTTCTACAGTTTACCGGGAACGTCACTACAGATGGGGATGAGGTAATAATAAACTATTTTATTAGTAACATTTTAATATCAAGCCAAACTTGAGTTTAAAACAAAATGAAAAAGGACTTGAGAGAGACTGGGCGGAAAAAGTTAACGGCGTAGGTCCCCGGAACGTAAACATACACATAGGGGTGCGACCATGTTAATCGTCGTTAAAGAGTCTCACGATTGGATTACATTGTTTAGGTTGCAATTAAATTCGGTTTCGATTCTTTATGATGTGATTGGATTCGATATTGATTTAAATGCTTTATCAATACAGTAAGAAGTTGAAATAGGCAAATAATTACAGTACCAGTTGACAGTTTTTAAAGATTTATTTTCATGCGCCATGAAATTCTATCTGGTACGTCATCTCACATTTTGGAGCAACAAAAAACAAAACAAAAAAAACATTTACACAGTATTGCACAGTAATAACTATTTGCGTATATGGAGTACCAAAGGAAAAAACCCATAATTCTGTATAAACACTAAAAGTGTGCATGTAAACTTAAATGATCTTTCTTTCTTCTTGGAAATTGTGATGATAAATAAAATTTCTGCCTTGTACATCTCTCAAAACACCTTATTTTTGTGTAGTTCCTGTGTTCCGGATTTATGATCAAAATGATAAAAAACTTGAAGGTGCTGGCTTCACGCTGCTGCTGCTTGCTATTTTGTTGTTGTTTGGTTTGTGAATTTGTTGAATAGATTTTGAATTGGGGAGTGGACTATTACAAAGCATTCATTTATATTTTCACCCACCTCTTTATTTAATACTGGCCAGGGAACTTGTTTACAACATGTGCTAATTTTCCACACCTTAGAGTCATCGGAGAGACTATTAGGCACTGCTGTTTTTGATGTTGCTAGCGTTATCTTGCATATTTTAACACAAATATTAATGTTTTAAGGTCCCAAAAGTTTAACATGGTGAAAATGTGTCAAAACCCAATGCTTTATATCTAAAGTACACTATGGCACTTTGTGCTGCTACATTCAAATATTTCTTTTCAAGGTTCAGATGTGGTAGGCAAAAAATCTTTGGATGTAGGTGGACGCGAAGGACAGTGGTGGTGAACTCTCAAAGGTTGCATCTTTGGACTCCACTTGTAGTCTTTGAGTGGGGACAGCCTTCGCACTACCCTTGTACTGTACAATGACAAACATCTACTTAGAATTTGCATGCCTGTCGCATTAACCTCCAGAGATTTTTTTGATAAGACATCTTATGTGATAACATTCATATTTCTAACTGATCTTTTTTTTACCTTTGGTTGTTTGTCCCATTGTCCTACAATTATTTTGTAGCTATATCCAGAAGAATCAATGACCCCGCTTTGCCAGTAATAATAAAAGTACAATCACTTTGGAATACAGTAAACCTCCGCTATTTTGGGGGGATATAGACAGTGCCCGACCGCAAATGGCAAAAATCTATATTTGATTCCATCCACAAAATGTTCATAATTTTCTGTATTAATCATTTGAACCATAAATATTCAACAAGCTATGATTCCCAAAACACTTAAATATCACTTCAAACTCATCTTACAATGTACCTCTTCAAAATAAATAGCTTACTGAGAGAGGCATCAATTTGAGGGAGGCGTTTATTCATCATAAGTGCACCCGGCAACTAATTGTGGCACGGCTTCTATTACAATTCACCAATGCTAGCTGTATCCCACTGGGCCTGAGTAGCCCTGCGTCTCGTTCAAGGACACTTTGACAACAGTTACTCCTGTTACACGATTAAAATCCCCAAACATTTCCATTATGGGATGTAAGGAGTGTAATCACTACGCTGGTAGGCTGGACGTCTGGTTGCTTCAGCTCAGATATATAAAATTGTACTTCTCAATCCAACAGCTGTACGGTATAAGGTAGTTGATACGAACAGATGGCTATCTTTAGGCCCCTGACGTAATACTATCTTCTAAATATAATTAATAAGATATCGCCCACTGCAACTTACACCCTTAAAGTTCCGGGGTATCTATTGATTGGATTGAGTATTCATTTTCAAGCAGCCAAAAGAAAGGAGAGGGAACAATTTGAAGAATATCTCATGAATATCTCATCCAAATATCTTTTGGACTTTCCTCCTTTTTCAAATAAACTTCCATGCTGCGAATATGGCGAATTCATGGCCACTCTTGATTTTCCTGTTTGGATTTCGTGCAACTCCACCTTGTGTTTAAACTAAGAGGTGAGCAGAGGGTCACCTAGCGTGTCTGGGGACTAGCCGCCCCCACAGAATGACACTAATTCATCAATAACCCAGTGCAAATACTGGACTTATTAGTCTTCTGCGCAGAGACAGTTACACCAAGACATTGTATAGAGATGCTTTACAAAGCCCAGGCAGATTCCATATTTATTTATTGTTCCTATGTTGCCATAGTGACATTGAGTTGACTGGGAAATCGCAGCCTCATATGCACACTCTGGATCCAATTTCCCTAGTGAGGCTTTGCAAAAGCATCACGTAGTGCTTGTATTGTTGTTCGGTACTTACTAATTTATTGAAGTGATTGAATTTAACAGCGGGGTTAATCGTGGTTCGTTTGACGTTAATACATTTTAAACTCATAGGCCTTTGATAACATTAACATCAGTACTGTTTGATCCACTGAATAGTCAGTCGGTCCATCCATCCAGCCTCCAACCAAATAAACCATTCATCTATGCATCATTCCAAACATCTGTATTCCATCATCGAACCAACCCCCATCCATCTATTCATTATACATCCATCAATATATCTATAGAGCCAACCGTGCATCTATCTAATGTTCTAATTTATCCGTCCATCATTCAACTAGTCGTCCATGATTCGTTGTCCATTCAGCCATCTGATTTCAACTAATACCTATCCATCATTCATCATCCATGTAACCATGGATCATTTAGAAAATCTAACTCTCTCTTTTCATAATTTCCACGGGTCCATTCATCATCACTAGCACTTCACCAGTGGACGGTCTTATAGACGAACCCACATTAACCCTTAAGACCTCACTTTCTCACTCAAATCGAGAATGTTTTTGTTGTTGTTGTTGCTGTTCACAAACAGAGGCTGTAACACAATATTGTCTGTATCAAGAGAGACCACACCAGACCTACATCTTTATCTATGTATAGTGAGGAAAGAACCACCTCAGCAGTTTTCTGCAAACCTTGTTAACTGGTTAAGTTAAAGGAAAGTCATAATAGTCACAAAAACCACAGCGTGCTGCAGCATGCTGCGATATGTCATGTCCAATTTCAGATACAGACACGATACAATGTGCATTGCTCGCTCTGAAGAGAAATAAGGATATCTGTTTTCCAGTCGTTGCTTCTGTTCATTCGATTGGTGTCGTGATACTCCATCTCAGCAGGTAAAATAAGATGAGTGTTAAATCATAGGAGGAAGCGCAGGTGTTTAACAACATCAGCTCCGAAACAATTCCATTTTGTTTCTTCATTTTGCTGAGCCGCTGCTTATACTAGCGCTCTTTCCAAAGTCTCGTAGAACCTCGGAGGGAGTAACATGAGGACATTAAACTGTGGAAAAGTTGTGGGTTGCAGCGCTGCAGAAAATGAACGGAAAATGTTATTACACGATTCTCTGGGCTCCTGTTCACTTTTTGATCCAAGCTCAAAATCTGCTTCTGATTGAACCAAGACAGTCTAAAGAGATGCAGATTGACCATCGCTTGCTTCTTGAGGAACGCTCTGGCATGTGGACGTCATGTGGTACATGGCCCGTGACATTTGAAGATGTAAACACGGGAAAGAGATGGAACCTTCTCACCCGCGATCCTGACAGCTGGTGGCAGGGATTTTGTCAAGCAAAGGTTAAATCTAATCGGGGACGCTGGTACATCTGGCCACCATTAGCACTAGCTGTTCAAGGAGGGATCAGGTCCAAAAGACAATTAAATGAGAAGGTTCTCTTGATAGGCTGTTTTGATGATTGGATCAAGGTTTTGGTGGAAAATACTACCATGCAAACATTTAGCTGGGCCCCACTGCATGTACAATGAACCCCCGCCTATTTGCAGATCGCTATTCGTGAATTCATCTCTTTGCAGTTTTTGTGCTCTTTCCTAAAACGTGCTAAGATGCTACAATATGGCAGCAAGGCTCTGGCTAATAGGAAAGTAGTAATTGGTGAAGAATGTTGAAGTAAGTGATGCATCTTGACTGAGAAACAACATTTTTTTTTTTATATTTTGGGGAGGAGCCAAGTTTAGCCTGGGTTGTGTTTGTAAGTTACTTAGTCACCGCCACGACCACTTAATCAAATCATCTGAAAACCATTTCTTTTTAAGGATAATGTAAAATGAGTTTGAAATGAGTGTTTTTGGGATCAAAGTTTGTAGTATATTCACTGTTTAAACGATAAATATAGGTAATTATAAACCTTATTGGGGGGGATGGCGTTTGTCAATTACTCACAATTTTTCACTATACTGTATTGTGTATATACACTACTGTCAACCAGTATTTAGGACGCTCCTCCAATCGTTCCCTGTAAACTATCAAAAATGAGGGCAGATGACTGTTTTCACAGCGCTAACAGATTGATTCCATTTTTTTCCGGTCGAGCATCAACTCAGAAACAAACAGACGCTCTGTGTGAAAATGGTGTGACGCCTTCGCTCGTTAGCCGCCACTGAGAGGCTCATGGAGAGCTTAACCCTGCGCGTAATTGTAGAGTGCAATTTGCGGCGCCGGATTGAGGGACTGACAGACTGCACGAGACAATGCACTCAATGGCTGCTCCAAGCCCAAAAGTCATTCTGCCAATTTTGACATAAATACAGTCTTCAACTGTTGACAGCATTTCATCTGTCACATTTTTATTTTAATTTTTTTTTAATACACTCTTAGACCAACATTTGCACTATGTTTGCATACAAATGGCCAGACAGATATGCAGCAAACGTGTGGTGCGGTCATACTGGTCCAAAAAGCCAACACGATTATACGGTGGCTTTGCCGACTATGATACTAGAAGTACGGTGGCCTTCACAGGTAAAAAATGTGTAGTTTTAGTGGAGCTCTCGGTCAACGAACTATTGTACAGTGGACCTCTAAACTCTGAATTTTGGAATATGACCAAAATATTTGGAAAAAAATAAGCTGCAATATTTAGAATCTTACATAATTTCAAATGAGACTCCATTGTACCAAACGAAAACCTCAGTTCTGCCATTATCAAATGGCTACTTCGGCTTTTTCTTTGACTTTTTGTTTCTTTTTAAGAGAAGTAGAATATACACATTTTACGTTTTAATACTAAAAATGGTTAACATTTTTGTATGTACACAAAAATGTACTGTACTGTACATGCCTCTTTTTGCACAATTGTCAAAAAAAAAAAAAAAAAAGTACTGGCATTACCAGATAACTAGCAACCCTTTATTACTCAGTGACTGTTTTTTGTCAATGTCTTTATGTCTCAAAAGTGTTCTCTGTCAATTGACTGTCTGTTGTCGTACTAGAGCGGCTCCATTCCTTGTGTGTTTTTTGGACATACTTGGCAAATAAAGATGATTCTGATTTTGAAGCAAAGGTCAGTCAGAAATGAATCAAGCAGTCAAACTAAATGTACTTTTCAGGAATTCAAGTAAAAAACTAATTTGACATCTTCAGTCAACAAATAATTGTTTTACTATTTTTTTCAGGTTTTCGTAGTACATGGATTACATTAAAAATGGATGGACAACTGATAATTAGACATCATCATTTAGGTTTAAGAGCTACTGGGTTAAGGTGTATTAACTATTACAGAAACCAAAAATGATTTTGGCAATTATCAATGTGCAGTTAATTTAGGGCAGCTGTAGCATAAGCCTTACATTGGGTGGTGATGTAATACTTTTGTTAAGCACTGTTTGCCCGAATGTTACTTAAAAAACTACAATTGATGAAGGTTTTATGATGGCCACAGTTTGACCCTGGAACTTGTTTTTTTGCAATTATATTTTTTCCTCCGGTTAAAACGTTTTCGAAACCAGAAAAAACAAAAACAAAGGTTGAACAGTGTGCAGGTTCTAAAAGCGGATTTGTGGTTCAAGGTATACATAAATGATAAAAAAAAAATATATCTACATTAAATAAACAAAATACAAGAGATGTGTGAAAGTCTTAAGGGAATTCTCGTGAAAACTCTCTGTGTCCCTGTTTATTCACGCTGTGCATCCTGCACAAACTGTACTCGCCCTGTGGAGGAAGCGAAGTGTCACATTGAAAAAGGTACTGAGGCTGACTTGTGCCTGTGCACTGTGGAGCCATTGTGTGGACCTCCGCCTCCCCGGCAAAACTCACACTGCACTCTTACTTTCATCCCCCTTCTCTCACCACCACCACCTCTGTATGGATACGCAGAAAACGGGGCCCTGCAGTGTTCACTCTCCCTGTGAAAGAACGATTCATAACCTCCTTCCTCATCTTCTCACCTTCCAGCCACCTCTCTCACTGCTGACCTCTGACAACAGAACCTTAATGCAAACACTCTCGGGGCGCGACAGCAGACATTGTAAGAGCACAAATGCTCTGGATGAGAAACAGACCTCAGACTCTGGCCCAGACTCTCACTTGAATTTCGTCCAAATGCTGAGCAATGAATCAGGAGTGTGAATAAGACCACAGTAGAAAAGTTGAAGTCATTCTTTGAGATAAAATGCTGAAATTACACCTGGATTCAAACATTAAAGGGGTCTGTGCCAACGTGAAACAGATGTGGATGGACGAAACGGGTGGGGGTGGGGGGTGCTGGGGCAAGCACAGTAATTAGCAGTGGTCCTTACCTCCATTGCTGGGGTCAGCGAAGCTCAGCAGGGTCAGGATGGCGCCCACCAGGGCAGATTGCAGGGCTGTCATATTTTAGTGCTGCGAGTTAAGTCCTCCAATGTCTCTGCTTAGACACGCTCCATTCACCAGGGCCTGAATGACTTTCCACTTTAGGGACCTACTACAGGATACTGCCCTGTGTGAAGGGGCCGGGCTGGGCTGGGCCAGGGAGGGACCAGGAGAGAGACGCCCTCTCTCAACCCCAACCCTCTTTCAGACTTTTCAAACACACTTACACACATATTCCAAGAGTGAAGAATCACTTCCTGTCTCGTTGCTTTGCCTTTCTACTTTGAGACTCATATAGTACGTACAAAATAAGGATTTGTTTGGACTCTGATACATTCTTTCCCATAGGAAATAATGAAAATAGAAGACTCCATCATATAACTTTTATGAACCCTACAGGCAATGTTTTATGTAACATTTCAAGTCTCAACTGTCAGTTTTTTTTTTTTTTAAATTTAAAGCTATCATGCAAATTTAAAGTTATCCACTCCTAATGATGATTTTTCTTTTTGCAAATGTTTTGGGTCAAATTTTTATTTTTAAGGCATATTTCTAATCACATTTTTGTTTCATGTGACTTAAAAGCAGATGTGGTGAGTTCTGATCACATGACTTGACTCAAGTCTGACTCAAGTCACCAAATTAGGGTTGCTTGGCCAAACTTTATGAAAGACTCGACTTGACTAAGGGCAAAGTGGCTAACGTGTGACTATACCTTGTGACTGAGCAATATTTTATGACTTATGACTCGCTTTTCCCAAATAATGACTTCACTTGACTTGAAATTTAGTTCGGACTCAACTTGACTTGCTTGATTTTTGCCCCAGTAACGTGGGACTTACTTGAAGGTTCAGGCCTGATACTACCTTGTGACTTGCACATACTATATGTTACTTACTCCCACCTCTGCTTTAAAGGCATTTTTTGACACAGCATATTTTTGAGAAATGACAATAGTGGAAAAGTGAGTCTTGTGGCAGATGTGCTCATATAAGTTAACCACTTGGAAATAAATACAATCAAACAGTCTACCTTAACCTTCACAGCAATTATAATTGATGAGTATGGTGATGGCTTATTGTGCTTGTCAGAACACAAACATTTTGTGTGACGTTTTTAGGCAAATATTATACTTTTAGTGGCATATTTTTATTACATTTTTGGTCAAATTTTTAAAGCATGCATTTTTGGTCACAATTTTAAATCTACCATCTTATGGTGCAGATAACTGACAATGATAAATGACGACAGCAGAAAAGTGAGTCTTGAGATGCGCCCCAAAACTGACTTAATCATCACACAAGTATGAAAAAATGAACCACTCCTTTATAAAGATCAAAACTGTCTACATTAACCTTGATAATAAGTGACTAGGATTATGTTGATGACATGGTGATTGTCTGAACTGAATTTTTTTGTGACTTCAGAGACATATTTTTCATGTCATTTTTGGTCGAATTTGTGTGACAAATGACGAAACCGTAATGCAATAATCTAATTGATTTTATGATTATTTCTTAAATGTGTTTAACTGTACTACAAGTGTAAAATTAACCACTGTTAAAGTAAAGCATAAAAACAGTAAACCAGTCTACCTCAACTTTGATAAGTGATGAGTAATAATTGCGCGAAGTCCGATGTTTTTGTGCGATTTTAGAAACAAATTTGAAAGTCTATGACCACATCTGGTATTATTCACAACATTTCTAGTGGAATGCCCGAGGGTAAGACCTTAGTGTACACTGAAATCATTTTATCCCAAATTTTCCCCAGACATGTAAACATCCAAATCAGGTGTCATTGGTAGCCCTTTCAAGTAATCAGGTATTGTTTACGATGACCAGTGGGTCAACAAAGAAAACAGCCACACTCTTGGTGTGTGTCTTTTTCGACCTTTCGGAAGTGACCATTATCTACTCATCAAAGTACTGCAGCTCCGCCCTTCAGGTGCGGCAACCCTGTCCTATGGCTCAAATATCTTGGTACCCTCCACCTTGTTTGACAATTGAAACAAACAATAGAGCAACAAATAATAGTATCAGGGCTAAACAGTTCCACCTCCGTCTGGATTCTCTGCTTTTGTCTTCCTCTGTAATTGAAGTGGCCTGCTGGGAGTGCAGTCTGCTTTCTGCAAGGATAAACCTTTTAAATTTAATTAAAGACCAATCAGGTTGCTCTCTTGTTGCCATTCCCTTGATCAATGTCGGCTTTTTTTTTGTTTTTGTTTTACTGACCTGCTCTCGGAGCTAATTAGCCTTACGCTCGGGCGTGCAGTGGAGCTTCTGGCTTCACGTCTCTTCGTTACCGATGTAGCAAACGTTTCTCCTGCTAAAACAATCCAACAAGCTCTTAAATCGAGTGTCGTAGCTGGTGCACTCCACTTTCCTTGTAACGAGCGTGTGCGCTCTCCTGACAAGGATTAGTACTTTCTGCTTGGAAGCCAAGATTAAACCTCCTGTTTGCTTGCAGAGTCAAGAGTTTTTCCCATCTCACAGTCAACCGCTCGGCAAATTATTTCCTCTGACAACGAAAGTGGGACTATAATTAGAATGTTCTGGCAGTGTGGAAAACCTCTCCAAACAATAAATGACTGACGTCATATTTTTTTGGAATGGAACAAACAATTCTTGTTCAAGTCAGCGTCAATTTTGCATTAGGGGAAATTGGCGCAGTGCCCCACCAGATGGTGCTATGGAAAGTTTGTTTAATCTTTGTTTCCGTATGTTATATTAAGTATAGCTTAGTGAATGAATGACATATTTCTGTATATGTATATTGCATAAAAGAATAAGCAAAGGGCCTGATTTACATGTTTTTGTAAGCATCAAAGAAAATTTTGAGTCATCACTTCACCTAATATATAGATTTTGGTGAACATTGGAGTTTAGCGTCTCCTATGCACTTAAAGCATGTTTTATAAACATCAGACAACTTAGCCTTGAATTAAGCATGCTTACATATACATCATATACAATTACATTTTCAGTTTCCCTAATGTACCTTTCCATGAACATCAAAAGCAAAGACTATTTAGTCTTCAACAAAGGTAAAGCATGTGTTTTTGTAAAAATGTAAGACAATTTAGTCTTGAATAAACCTAATGTACTTATATCGTGAATCTTCCGGGGAAATTATTGTGCGCGTTTTCATAAATATCAATTTTTCAGTTAACCTTACGAATGTGTTTTCGTAAATATGAAATACGATTCAACAAACCTCACATTTTTTTCAATTCAATCATTGACAACTTTGATATGTTCTTATTATGGGAAACCGCAGACAAATGAGAAATTTCAGTGAAGACACTGTAAACACTGAACGCAATGTCTTCAACGAACCGTATATACTTTTTTGTAAACATCAATTAAGACTTCAATTACGCGTATGTATGTTTTGATACATGTATATGTATTATTGTAAACATCAGAGACAAATTAGAATGTATGTATTTTACTTGGAATTGTTGAAATATTTTGTTTTATTACAGACAGATTATGTTGCCTTTTGAAATGTGAAGAAGAGAAAAAGTAAGTTTCATGACTTAGCATGAATTACATCGTGAAGCTAATTGCTGTTAACATGGGTACTTCCTTTCATGTTTGTTTGTTTTCAGGTGTAATTGTGTAATATCACAGAAACCAACATAACCCTTTTACTCCTATTATCAGAAAAATACATTAATATAAAATTCTTTATTTTTTCCATTATATAGCTAAGTTTGTACTTCACCAGTTAGCCAGCTAGCATGTGCTATTAAGCAAAAACTCTAATAACATTGATTAGTAGAGTAATACTGCCCTGCGATTGGTTGGCGACCAGTTCAGGGTGTACCCCGCCTCTCGCCCGAAGATAGCTGGGATAGGCTCCAGTACGCCCGTGACCCTGGTGAGGATAAGCGGTAAAGAAAATGGATGCATGGAGTAGAGTAATACTAAAATTCAATTAGTATTCAAATAAAATTATTTATTTTTTTAATTTTAAAGGATTTATTCAGCAATATTGTTTGATGTTTTCTAGGTGCCTGAGTCCTATCGGTATCAGGGTTGCGCCAAACAGCAACATATATAATTAGACATAAATAAAATATCATCATCAAGATATGATGATGAGCAAATCAAATTAAAGTATATGATGGTTTATTACTTGTTTTTACCTTGAAAACAAAAGAAAAAGATCAAACAAATGGTCTGGTTTTCAAAAATGTTGGTGCCTAAATTCTCCTCGGGTTCTGGAATAGCTCAATTGCGAAAATATGCTCAGACGCAGTGACAAGCGAGCCTCCTGTGAGAGATTGCGGCCATAAGACAACCCGCCGTACGACACATGGCGCTTGTAACCCGACACTATTTATGGCAGACAATCTCCTCTGACACAACAAGCTCCCTGATTATTTCAGCATGGCAGGAACCACACTTTAAATCGCCCCCGCCCGAGCCTGCGACCACTATGACACGCTCCCGCCTCCCCGGGATGCATAATTCACCATGGAGTCGTCACCCACTGAAACCACTGACGTGGATGGGCTCCAGCTGTATATACGAACACAGTATACAGTCCATCTCACCAGTGAGCCCTCTGATGCAAGCGTGAGTCCCTCAAAGTTAGTTGATTTGGCTCAAAGTGTTTTATTAAAGTACACTAATAATGGTAACGTGCATGCCGGGATTCCTGTGGAGTCTTTGATCCAGACGGGGGAATTGTTTGCATTGAGCATGTCTTCCCAAAAAAATACGTTGTCTCCTTCGGCCTCAACATATTGAACTCGTTTCCCAGTTTACTGCTGCATTGCTGGATTTTTTTTTTTTGACATCACCTCATCCGCTGCTGGCTGTATACATGTACATAAAAATCCATAGCACATATTTGACTGTCACTTGCAACGCAAAGCAAACCTCCACATCTGCATCCGCTGATACATTTATATAGCTTTGCCAGCGTGGCCATATGATGTTTTTATAAAGGACACTAATATCAAGGTAGAAAAGACTGGATTAGAAAAACCCTAAACTTTACCACAGCCGCTACTCGATACCTGCTTCGAGCCGTGAGTCAACACAAATTGTTTGACAGATTTTGCAGCATGATACACTAACACCAAATATGTCCTGTATCATCCTGAATAATAAACACCAACTTGATAAAATTTGTATCAATTTCACAGGAAGCAGACTGGAATGTTGGTTGTCCAAAACATATTACAAAAGGAAATTGACGTGCACTACTCAAAAAAAGTAAAGAGATATTTGTCTTTTGGGTGAAATTTTAGGATTAACCTAAATTCCACAACAATCTTTACAGGTGAACTTAATTTGACCTTTAGACTTGTGAATGTCCACATGTTCAATGTTTTGGGCACTTTTTGATCAATTGTTAAGTGTGTTCTTGGTCTTGTTTTGTGAAAATGTGAAGAGCATTTACCATACCATTTTCAGTTGAACCCGGAAATTTCATGGATCAAACACCTGTTGTGAGAAATTAGTGTCATGTGTTAAGCTTCACACTCCTGTTTTGGCCTAATATACCCTGGTCCCACCTCGGATACTACCTCCAAAGCCAGAAAATAGCCTGGTACATGGAGATAAAGCCAGAAAAAACTCCGTTGTATTACAGGCACTCACCTCTTTCTAAGATAGATACTGGAAAACTGCTCCCTCTGGTTTCCCCTCTTGATACTACCTCCAAAGCTGGAAAAAAGCAACATCTGCTTTCTACACAACAGGGTTAGATTTCACACCTTTGTCACGGCATTGTGGAATAATTTACAGGTGGTGTCTCCTTAATATGCCTCCGATTCGACCACCAAAACCTGAAAATTGCAGTGTACTCAAGAAAAATGGACTCTAGCTCCGCAATACTCATGCAGCCCCAGACCACAACACTCCCACCACCATGCTTGACTTTAAGGCAAGACCCACTTGTCTCTGTTCTCCTCACTTGGTTGCTGCCACACACGCTTGACACTATCTGAACGAAAATGTTTATCTTGGGTCTCATCAGACCGCAGGATGTGAAATCCATGTCCTTAGATTTCTTGTCTTCAGCAAACTGTTGGTGCATCATCTTTAGAAGGGACTTCTTTCTGGGACGACAGTCATGCAAATTAGTTTGATGCAGTGCATGGCGTATGGTCTGAGCACTGACTTTCGTCGACCAAGGGGAGGTCTCTTCTGAGTGGAATCTGTCCTGTCAAACCGCTGTATGGTCTTGGCCACCGTGCTGCAGCTCAGTTTCAGGGTCTCTTATAGCCTAGGCCATCTGTATGTAGACCCCCTTATTTTTTCAGATTTTCAGCGAGTTCTTTGTCGTAAGGTGCCCTATTGAACTTCCAGTGACCAATATGACACACCTGCTCCCCCATTCAAATCTGTGACTCCGGGGAGTTAAAATGGGTAATTGGGCCCAATCTGAACAGTTTCCCTTTGGGGTGTTCTCACTTTTGTTGTCATCAGTTTAGACATACTATATTTCCTCTGAAGTAAGACAATTGCTGAGTCCTCTGTGACTGATGAATTCAGTTTCTACCACGCTTCCTGCCCAAAGTTTTAAGTAAGAGATTCAGTCTTACCCTTTAACCTCAAGAGGACAAGCTCTATACATTATGTATAGCTGGACTTGTGCCATTCATACAGAACAGTGACATGGAAAATATATCCAGCTTTTACAGGCAGTTTGAAAGGGGCTTTGGTCCGTTGTGGTCCTCGTAGATGAAAGTACTACTGCCCCACCGAGTAAACTAGCGTGGCATACAGTATTAACATTCGGATGTGGTTTAAATAAAAGCGCGTGTTTTTAGTTATGACTCATTTCCACTGCGCTTGGAGTCGGTCCTTATCAGATCTCATATCTTAGCCTATTGATGTCATCTTAACAGACAGCAGTTAACTGGGGACATTTTCCCAAAATATCACCTCTGGAGTCATCTGTGCTCGGCTCGCCTTTCAGCGCTCGGGCTCAGGTCTCATCTTGTCGGACCACTGTTGTGCTCCCAAAAGCTGAGGACTTGATTAAACCTCTGCTAGCCTGTCTCTCTTTTTTTTTTTTTGGACTGTGGTGCTTCCTGCTGCCAGGATGTGAGACTGACTCTGTTTTGATGATCATGTGTTGATGGGGGAAAAAGTGCTGTGATAATTAAGCAGGAACAAAGAGCCTCGTGGCACTCACGAGGATGCTACGGTAGGGGCTTGAGGGAAGCCGGTAGTAATTTTTCCCGCAGATCGCCCGTCACCATGCTTCCTCGTCTACTGTGCCTAGTAATAGCTCACTTATCATGAGCATGATTGCATCGACTAAAGTTGCTTCTTCCAGTGTGTTGCTGCAGCCCCGAGAAAACACATTCATGGGAAGCAGTGGAAGAACGAAGCGCACTGAGACGACGTTGACCTGGTTCCCACCCAAGGGGCAGAGGGGGGTTCCTTCCAAAACAAAACAAAAAGAGGTAACGCAGGAACGGTCAAGTTGACGTCACTTGAACCACATTTTTGTTCATTTTCTGTAACAAAATCCAACTTTCGACTGCTTTTAGCTAAATTTGTGTCAGTGAATTCTGGGAAAATATTCTATACTATGTTTAGCAGGTATAAGCAGTAAGTTAATTAGCAAGAGCTGCACTATTCAGATGTGCACATTGGTGGTGCATACTGTATTTTGTCATTTTACATGCCGTCAATTCTGCAAAATCACAAAAAATGAAGACGTTCCTATCCTGTTGTCATGGTAACACAAACTTCTCACACTGGCACACCCCGCAAGAGAGGGGGCAGGGTGAGCAGTTGCTCATTTGCATGAGATAGAACTGTTCCTTCAAAACTGGACGAGGCTCTAAAATTTGGGTGAGAAGTGAGCTATAATTCTTGAGCCTTGATATTTTGATGAAATCTTACCACAGAAATGTTTTTAAGACACCTGGGAACTGTTTTGTATTGAGGAAAAAGAAAAAAAAAAGCATAATACAGTATGTCTCCTTCAAACTCTGGTTCAAGTCCTGACAAAAATGCGGGAGGAATTGATTTAATTCTGCTCTATTCTCCAGTGTTAGTGAATGGGTTGGAATCAATAAGGTGTTGTGTTGTGTCTCCTGGGTGATGGTCCCTGATAAAGTCAGTTCACTAACAGGACAAACTCTACACACTCCCAATTGCAGCCTCACAGTCAACTATGGGATATAATAAAAGAACATGGCAGATGTAATTTTTGGGGCTTCTAATTTGTGCTTCCGCTGGCTATTTTTTGACAACGATGTCGACTTAATTGGGTTTTTGATCCACGGCGTACAGACATGCATTTCTTTCTATGTGGAAGATAATTGTCACATTTCATTTTTTTCCAGTCAGTGGCATTGACATGTTTACTTAATGTGAAAACACCGCTGAGTTTTTGGTGCTTTTAAAGACATGTAATGTACAGTACAGCACAGAGGTTCATTTGCAAACAAATTGGCTGCTGTCACAAGAATTCTCAGTCCGTTCTATATAGTCACTGATGCTTCTAAAAGATAAAGAACGGCAAAACCATCATCAATTAGCCGTGATAAAATATCATATCCTGTGTTGGATATCATTGAAAAGCAGAAGGGTGTAATCAAATTAATCACACCAAACAGAGCTTTTTGACATCACCTAACTTGACTGTCTTATGTTTAATATCAACAAAATCAATAGGATTCTATATTTCTAAGAGAAATGCATGGTCGAGCAAGATCACAATCTCAATTTACAGATTTACAAGTTTATAAGTTACAGCATAAGCATTAGCATCTGAGCTGTACTATGATACAGTGGTGCCTTTAGATACAAGTTTATTCCGTGACATGACCACACTCGTAACTCAAAGCACTCCAATGTCAAATTATCTTTCCCCATTGAAATGAATGACAATGCCATTAATCTGTTCCTCTACCCAATGTGGCGCCCTAGGCGAGATTTTATTTGGCACCCCCATCATTTGTTGTATTTTGTTTTTCCTGATATGCATATTAGATTCATAGATCAGGCCAATGCAGACACTGACTCGGTAGCTTTAATCTCCACAAAAGTGCTACAGTATATGCTATCTATGCTACAAAGCTACAGAAAAATAAAACCGGTTATTTACTGGTGAGCATACCATGTTGACGTTAATTGCTCAGAAGCAACTTATTAATTTAACAGTACACAGTACTAAATAACTGGGGACGGGGAGGCTATTTGCAGAGTTGGGAGTAAGTAAGAATATGCAAATTGAAAGTAAGCCTTAACCTTCAAGTTTCAAGCAAATCCCAAGTTACTGTGGTGCAAATCAAACAAATGGAGTCGCAACTCAATTTAAAGCATGTCAAGACATTACTTGGTTACAGCCAAATTCAAGTCAAAACTTATACAAACTTTCTGCGTTACAACATATATTGGAGCAATAATCATTCGATTTCAAAGTTACATTTTTGGTGCCTCTCTGTTACCCCAGATATATTAATGTGTGGGAATGGCTAAGTGAGAGTCATTAACTTTGTTCACTTTGTATGTTGCCCTTCATGAAGTTCAGTCCATTACCTCGCATTAGTTTCCAAGCGGATCTGCCACATCAAATATGGCGGAATAAAAGCAATTCAAAAGCACCATTTTAGAAAATTGCAGTGAGCTTCAAATGATGCTCTGTCAGGAGAAGACATTAGCTTGATATTTCACATAAATTTACCACTGAAGACACTACACAATGTTTTTCCACATGTGAAATTCACAAAAGAAAAGTTCCTTTTCTCTTGTGTTGGAGAGGAATTACAACTACTAAGGTACTAAGGGCCAATAATATACATTGCAGGTTAATCTTGGTGACACTTTACTTCACAATGGATTTCTTGTCCAAAAGACTGTGAAAAGACCCCAATGCACTCCAGTGAGTTCTGGGTTGGATGGGCTGCAGCTGGTGGCCCACCAGAGCAGCTACCAGGTCAAGAGAGTACTTAGCAGTGCCCCCTGGTGGAGGATCACGTCCTCTTTAACGACTGTCCACTTGTGCAGACTTCTCTATACAGGATAGTTTAAAATACCACATTTATACTTTTTGTCCGCAATATTTTAAGACCATTATGCACTCTGTGATGTGTTTTGTTTGGAATGACAATCCCATGTGAGCAAACAAACAGAGTGCTGAATAAACAGTCATTTCCGTCAGTGATTATTGTCAACGACAGGTCAGATGCGGATGTACGAAATGCCAGAGTTGCCGTTCGGGTCACTGGGAACGAGCTGATTCATGCATGTGAACGCTCGGCTGCAGAATGAATCAGACATCTCATGTGGGAGAGTGTTTTTTCACACGCTCATTTGAATAATTGTGGCACTAAATGACTCATGTGCCTCACAAATTTTGAGTTAAAAGAAATTTTATTGGTTGAATGGATACCCTTTAGTTGGAAATAAGTGGCAATTGACTGCAAAAAGAAATATTAATTCAAAGATATTCCCCAATTTCATTGTTGCATTTTGAAAATGAGTCATATCTGTGACAATTTCGAGGACAAACGCCACCTTTCCTACCATCCCAAATCATCATGCTAACGTATAGCGTACATTTTAAAGAGTGAACATGCAGGAATTGAGAAAGTTTCTGAATAATTTTTGATGCTGCTACTATGTAAAATATCCATCCATCCATTTTCTGAGCCGCTTATCCTCACAAGGGTCGCGGGAGTGCTTTAGCCTATCCCAGCTATCTTCGGGCAGGAGGTGGGCGACACCTTGAACTGGTTGCCAGACAATCGCAGGGCACACATAAACAAACAACCATTCGCACACACATTCACACTTACGGGCAATTTAGAGTCTTCAATTAACCTACCATGCATGTTTTTGGGATGTGGGAGGAAACCGGAGTGCCCGGAGAAATCCCACGCAGGCACGGGGAGAACATACAAACTCCACACAGGCGGGGCCGGCATTTAAACCCCGGTCCTCAGAACCGTTTCCACCGTGCCGCGTGTAAAATATCAAATATCAAATATACAGTTCCAGTCAAAAGTATGGCTATAACACATCATCTTAGTCATTTGCCACTTTCTTATGCAGCGTCCATTAAAAGAAAGCACTTGAACATTTACATTTTTTTTTAACGTATCTTTTGTATTGGACCTCATCATTTCTATAGCTGTATGAAGTTAAGCAGCAAAATTGTACATATACTGTGTTTCTGCGCATATTTGCGATTCACTATTGGCAAACTCACCCAGTCATGGATTTTGTTGGGGAGACCTTGCCTGATATTCACTGAAAACTAACTTACAGCTGTTTTTTCCTCAAGCCGAAGGCCTGTCTAATATAAAAGTATTGCTTTGGTGCCATGTTGTGATATTGTCAAGCCGAGGAACTACAGTGGTGCCTTGAGCTACGGGTGCCTTGAGATACGAGTGCCTTGACTTTTGGAGATGGGACCCGTCACTCGGCTGAATTTTCATTTATTTTTATGCCTTGAGTTACGAGCAACAATTTTAGATACGATTGTGTTTCACATGCCCACAGCAAACTTCACAACATCCGGCCACCATCTATTCACATTGACTTCCTTGCATGAAGGACAATATCGGTTGGTGGCGGCAATGCACCATTAAGCTGGTTTGCCAACTACCAATAAACCCCACAGCAGAAAGCTAGCATTATTTTTCGTGCTGGCAGTTTATGGTGAGAGAAAGTGTTATTATAGAGTACAGTTACAGTTTATTCTCCTACGTGGTACCAAACGTCAATCGCGTTCTTGCTTTGGTCAACCCATTAGCCCAAATGAATGTGATTAACTTTGGTTATCTCAAAAATCTTTTCTGTTTATTCAAACACAGAATACAGGATTAAAATTCTGACAGATAGATGACAAACAAGTACTAAATTGCGCTGAACTACCTTGGCCATCTTGCTGACAGGTATCGGATACTGCCTTGGAGTCATCAGGAAGTGAAACGAGAAGTGAGTGTGGCCTCTGCATGGACCCGTGTTGTATGAGTGTGTAAGTGTGTGTGGCTGTGTAAATGCTTGATAAATCTCTTTCCAAATTTTAAAAGTAAGACAAAGCAACTGCAGAGCATACTTTCCTTTTCTCTCTGTTCCTGGGAGTCACGTAACAATCGGCCCCTTTCCCATTCCTTCAGTGTCTTTCAAGTTTCTTCTCGCTGGTTCCCAAAGCAAGAAGAAAGGCCAAACAGAGGATTACCCGACGACTCTTCACTTTGACGCTGCCCATTTGCCAGCAGCCTGCTTTTTATCAAGTGTAAAGGCCCAGCAATTACTTTCTTGCTGACCTGAGCGAGATCTCCGAAACGGCGTCTTCTTCTTCTGTAATCCTTACCATTTTGCTGCGAAATATTTCTCAACCTAGATTGCTCGTGTAGTGGGTTGCAAAGAGGCGAAGCATTTCCTGTAAATTTCTGAAAACGTTCCCAAAATTTCTCAACAGTAGTCTCTCAGGAATTTTGGGAAATAATTCCATGAATAGTGCCTAGGGGCGTTTATTAGCCCAACTGTACATACACACAAAAAAAATGCATTTTTCGAATTATTTTCAACAATTAAACAATAAACTGGGTGTATTACAACAGTGATGCAGCAAAAACCCATAGTGGGTTAATACAATAAGTCCTGTAGCTCTGCAGCAACATGAAGCTGGACGCACACATCATTGTGGGGCGACCACATGTCAGAAACTACCAGAGCGCTAATTGTTGTTAAAGATGACGCAGTAGCACACATTTTGGAGTGACCACATCAGACACTGATCGTTAAGAAGGACGCTGTCTCAGCGTATTTTGAGATTATCTTTAAAACTGCTGACTGAGTGGAACCAATAAATCACATAACTTGTAACATAAACAAGGACACACACAACATTGTGGCGCAACCAAAAGTCCTAATCTGCCAGAACGTTAATCATCATTGAAGACTGGGCAGAATTGATAAGTCATGAAAGTAATATATTGGCCATTACACGAAAAATTCAATTTCCATCATTCAATTACACACTGTATATACAAGTAATTCAGAAAAAAATCAATGGCACATGATGACCTGAAAAAAAGTTCAAGCCGATTAAATATCAATATACAACCCCAATTCCAATGAAGTTGGGACGTTGTGTTAAACATAAATTAAAAACAGAATACAATGATTTGCAAATTGTGTTCAACCTATATTTAATTGAATACACTAGAAAGACAAGATATTTAATGCTCAAACCTATAAACTTTGTTTTTAGCAAATAATCATGAACTTAGTATTTTATGGCTGCAACACATTCCAAAAAAGCTGGAACAGGGGCATGTTTACCACTGTGTTACATCACCTTTTCTTTTAACAACATTCAATAAATGTTTGGGAACTCCATCCATCCATCCATCCATCCATTTTCAACACCACTTATCCTGGTTAGGGTCGCGGGACGCTGGAGCCTATCCCAGCTGACTTCGGGCGAAAGGCGGACTACACCCTGAACTGGTCGCCAGTCAGTCGCAGGGCACATATAGACACGGACAACCATTCGCACTCACATTCACACCGTCACTGAGTGGGAACTGAACCCACGCTGCCTGCACCAAAGTCAGGCGAGTGTACCACTACACCATCGGTGAATCGTTTGGGAACTGAGGACACTAATTGTTGAACCTTTGTAGGTGGAATTCTTTCCCATTCTTGCTTGATGTACAGCTTCAGCTGTTCAACAGTCCGGGGTTTCTGTTGTCGTATTTTACGCTTCATAATGCGCCACACGTTTTCAATGGGAGACAGGTCTGGACTGCAGGCAGGCCAGTCTAGTACCCGCACTCTTTTACTACGAAGCCACGCTGTTGTAACACGTGCAGAATGTGGTTTGGCATTGTCTTGCTGAACTAAGCAGGGATGTCCATGAAAAAGACGTTGCTTGGATGGCAGCATATGCTTCTCCAAAACCTGTATGTACCTTTCAGCATTAATGGTGCCTTCACATATCTGTAAGTTACCCATGCCATTGGCACTAACACAGCCCCATACCAACACAGATGCTGGATTTTGAACTTGGCGTCCATAACAGTCTGGATGCTTCATTTCCTCTTTGGCCCAGAGGACACAATGTCCACAATTTCCCAAAACTATTTGAAATGTGGACTCGTCGGACCACAGAACACTTTTCCACTTTTCATCAGTCCATCTTAGATGACCTCAGGCCCAGAGAAGCCGGCGGCGTTTCTGGGTGTTGTTGATAAATGACTTTTGCTTTGCATAGTAGAGTTTCAAGTTGCACTTACGGATGTAGCGCCGAACTGTATTTACTGACATTGGTTTTGTGAAGTGTTCCTGAGCCCATGTGGTAATATCCTTTACACATTGATGTCAGTTTTTGATGCAGTGCCGCCTGAGGGATCAAAGGTCACGGGCATTCAATGTTAGTTTTCGGCCTTGCCGCTTACATGCAGTGATTTCTCCAGATTATCTGAACCTTTTGATGATATTATGGACCGTAGATGATGAAATCCCTAAATTCCTTGCAATTCTACGTTGAGGAACATTGTCCTTAAACTGTTGGACTATTGTCTCACGCACTTCTTCACAAAGCGGTGAACCTCGCCCCATCTTTGCTTGTGAATGACTGAGCAATTCAGGGAAGCTCCTTTTATAGTCAGTCATGGCACCCACCTGTTCCCAATTAACCTGTTCACCTGTGGGATGTTCCAAACAGGTGTTTGATGAGCATTCCTCAATTTTCTCAGTTTTTTTGTGACCTGTCCCATCTTTTTTGGAACGTGTTGCAGCCATAAAATTCCAAGTTAATGATTATTTGCTAAAAACAATAAAGTTTATCAGTTTGAACATTAAATATTTTGTCTTTGTAGTGTATTCAATTAAATATAGGTTGGACATGATTTGCAAATCATTGTATTCTGTTTTGATTTGTTTAACACAAGTTCTCAACTTCATTGGAATTGGGGTTGTAATAGTTATGCCGTGTAGAGACATTTTGACAGTCACGTGATCACTGTGACGTCACCTGTGCGTAAACATGGCGGCGCTTCTTATTTTTTGTTGTTTATTATTTATGTTTCTGGGTGTGATTCTTAATACAAAATGCTGTACTGCATCGCAAGTATTGCCATAATTCGGACAGGAATAATACTAACCGTGTCAGGTTTCACCTTCTTCCTTCTAAAAAATAATAACAAAATAAAAAATAAAGAAAAAAAACATCTATTGCGACGGTGTCTGGCGAAATGCGGCTGGCCGCAGCCTCCAAAAGAGACAATGCCGTGTGTGCAGTGTGCACTTCAAGTACCCTGGCGATTATACTGAGAGTGTGATGCAGTATGAAATGGGCTACCTGATGATCCTGGCCCTAAATAGGCATGCTGTGCCCTCAATCTTTGAGTGACCACCTGCTTCAGATGCACCAACAACCCGAACAAGTGCCAGTGTAAAGTATCTTGCAGCCAGGAACATCTTCAGGCTAGTCCTAGCAATCGTTCTACACTACACCATTTAGGGCAGGGATCTTCACTTAAAATTTCGGGTAGCCGACCTGTCAAACAATATGAAAATCGCTGTTGTTGCAACAATTCAAAACATTGGAACATTAATATCCACACAACATTGTGGAGTGACCACTTGGCAGAATCTGCTGGAAAATAATTATATGAATATAAAAAGCATAGATTCCATGGAACATAAACAAGGACACACACAACATTGTGGAGCGACCACTTGGCAGAATCTGCTGGAATATAATTATATATATATATATATATATATATATATATATATATATATATATATATATATAAAGCATAGCTTCCATGGAACATAAGGACACACACAACATTGTGGAGCGACCAATATGAACTGAACAGCTGTTTTATTCCTGATTGGGAAAAAGGTCTATAACAGTCTCAAACAGAAGCTAGTTCACTTCAACCTCCCCGAGAGCAACCTATCTCAGACTTTTTCAACGTCCAGATACAGCTGGAGACTGCTGACATGCGTAGGTCCTCCTATATTAAAGTTCAACAATCATAACTGCTATTGCAAACATTGAGCCAGTCTGTTGCAATATTGTTTATTGTTCCTGATCTTCTTCTTATTATTTTTTTAATGTTTATTTTAATTGCGATCCCACCATGTGCTTTGTTCCACCCACCCTGGAATCCAGCAAAATATTACAGGTCACACAAAATAATTTTGCTAACTCATGATTGGGTCTTTCTGCTGACTTTAATTTGCACTAACTTGTGATCTTAATAATTGACCCACACTGTGACGGAGACAAGAAAGCCAATAGTGATTGAAATAATCGCTAAGAATTCGATAGTTGGACCGAAAGTGTGTGGAGAATGTGGCATGGTGCATTTCAAAGATCACTTGCACTACTTTCCTTTGGCAGCATGTGAGGCCATGTTTTTGCAACAGAGGCCATGAGTCCTTAATCTGAGAGGGTCTCGGCGGAAAGGCAAAGCTTCTTGAGCAATCCCCATTGTTGGGAGCCTGTGGTGAAATCCAGTGATCTGTCAACCCTGAGCCCCCCTGAGCCACCTCAGGGGCTCGGGACTGGGGCCAGTCTTTCACAATGGCCTCAATAGCCTCGAGGTGAAGTGTTGCAAGATGGCGAAAGAAAGAAGAATAGTCAGAGGGAGCAAAAAGAGAAGAGAGAGAGAGAGAGAGAGAGAGAGAGAGAGAGAGAGAGAGAGAGAGAGAGAGAGAGAGAGACGAGACTTTAGAGACAGCAGAGGTTTGCTGGGGAAAATAACTGGATTGCACCAGAGTGCTTTATTTCACACAAGGCCAACAAACATGAATTCTACACATGGACCCAAGCAATTGTCTGGGTTCGAAGTCTTTCATCTTAAACAAAATAATCTTTCCAAAAACGTTCATGTACTCGATCTTATCCTTGTAGTTGTTTTTACTGTCCCTCAACTTCTTTAGTTGCTTTAAAATTAAACGACAGCCATGAGCTCCTCATGGTCCTTTGCCATAAAGACTCTCTGTGTTAACACTTACTTACTGTTCATTTTCCATGCACACGTAGTATGTGCTGTTGTCAATTTTGACCAGGGCCAAGAATATCCTCTTAATTGTCTATATCATGTGTCAGGCCCAGGGGCCAGATCCCGCCCGCCACATCATTTTATGTGGCCCGCGAAACCAACTCATTTGCATCAACTTGCATCATTCTTGCTAAAAGCTGTACCAAAATTTCCATCGTCATATGTAATAAATAATAAGTGAGGTATTGCAATCATTTTTTTTTTTACCAAACACCTTTTTACAGTAACTTGAACAATAGTTGAACAAACTATTATGCTTGATTTCTCATTTCAAAACTAGTTATCCATTAATTTGTTGTGTATATGTAATACTGTGAAGAGGCGCTGAAACATTTCACAATGTTTCACAATCATAATGGTCCTATGAGGGAAACGTTAACTCTAGTGTGGCCCAGGATACAAATTAGTTTGACACCAATGGTCTATATCAAATTATCAAGTATGTTTTCCAATGGGTAGGCATGGAGGAGGGTCTCGCCCAGCTTCCCGGTGAAATTTAGATTTGTAAACCACTGTAATGACTAACTTATCCATACTGATGGCGGCATTCCATTGCTTTGGATTTGAGATCAGCACAGCTTTTGAGTAGAAAATAAAGATTAGGCAGTGAAACCTGGCTTGTCGCGTCGATTATGAGAGAGAGAAAGGCCAACACGTTGGAAATTGGACTAGTTTAGCCACCTCACACTCGAACAGAGTATGTATGTGTTCGGAAAAACTGAGCATGTGTCGCAGTAGGTTGTAGAACGTGTGTGTCGTGATCGTGAGAAAAGATTCATTGAATGAATTATGAACACCATGTAAATAAGCCACTGAATTCTGACTCAAGCCATATTTTTTATTTATTTATTTATTTTTAAAATTTTTTTACAAAAAGCTCAGCTCCACTTTATGGTCTTTGGTGAAACCAACCCATGTTCTATGATTACTAAAGAATGGAAATAGTAAGAAACAAACAATATTTCTGAATGAAGAAGTGCTTCTACTTATGTTAAAATGGCTGGCGATATGGGGAACTCGGCTTTGAAAATGTCTGGCAGTGAATGAGTTAATAGCCTGTCTGACATAAATGAATGATTTATCCTCAATCAGTGTTTTACAGAAAAAGGAATGTGTTTTTTCGCCCAATATATTTTACACAACTTTTTGAATAAAAACATCTACTATCAAACATTGCTGCATTGCAGGTACGTTTTTAAAGGTGCAGATCTAGCACCTGTGTCAAGGCACCCTTTGACCTATGACTTCTGTTTCATATGTTTAGTATGTATGATCATTCTTTCACTGTTTCGAGATTCCTCCATGACCCTTCAAAGATCAACAGGTGCTTTTTTTGGGGGGGGAACCTGTGAAAATGTGGTGGAAACGCAAACGGTTCTTGGGACCGTTTCAAACTCCCACGAGAACACCGTCCCTACTGTCCCATAAAAAATAAACATATACATATCTTCGACTTTTTACTCTTTTAGATAACCCCATGATGATCTGTATTATCTGTGGATAAAAAGTGATTTATGAATGGGATGTCTGCCACTGTGATGGCAGTGTAAGTGGACAGATGGGATTTACCCCTTCAATACTCAATAGGAGTCCGAGAAATACGCACACAAATCCAAGTGATTCATGCATCCTTGAGGGTGTGCTCACTGAAACTGAGAGAGTCCGCATTAAAGGACTCCATGATGCAGGAGGACAGGAGGTCTAAGACACTTGCTCAGCGCAGTGTATGGACCATTAAATAGTAAAAATAACATCAGTGAGGTGACTTTTGTTAGGTAGTGGTTCATGGCGCTTCTTACGGCAATCTGTTTTGTATCTGAATGTTAGCTATTAGTGACTATAACTCCCTTAAGAAATTAAATGGCCTCAACTGCACAGTAATCACCAGGGAGTTACAGATGTCAGGAAAAAGAAGAATTAAATGAAATGTTTCGTAATGAAATACAGTGGGGTAAAAAAAAAAAAAAAAAAAAAAAAGAGATACTTCAGTCTGTGAGTTAACTTATACTCATCTCACCCGCTGCACTTAAAAATTCAGCTCTGCTTGGCTGTCTGCCATGTATCCGGATTCAGGGATGAGAAAAATGCTCCAGATTCTCTCCAAGGGCCACATCTGGTATGCACTCCACGTTATTTAAAAAAAAAAAAAAAAAAAAACTAATTGGCTTGGTATATCCTCCTCCTCCTCTTCCGTGCCGCATGTTCTTCTGCTAACCGCGCTTCGAATGGGGGAGCTGTTGCTTCAAGCTGGACAGTCCGATTCTGCTCCGCTGGGAGACGACTGGCCGCAGCGCAGCTAATGGGCGGCGCACGGGGGCCTCATTTGCAATCAGACTGGCAGAAGTTGAAGCACTTAACTTGATGAGGGACCGCCCGACAGGCCTTTATGTCCTCCCCCGAACTTCTTCCCATTTGTACAATCAAGCCGACACTTACAGGCTCCTGCATTTTAAACATCGAAAGATCCAAATTTTGCCTTTACAAAGAAAATAAGGCAACATTTTGATTGATTCATTGAACGATATGTTAATAGTCCTATTGAAGACATGCTTGCCTTAAAATGAGGGTCTGGAACCATTATTTTTTTCCTGAAAATGGAAATAACTTTTTTTAATGTATTAATCCATCCTTTCATCCATTTTGAATATGGTAAGTTTGACCCTACCACAGCTTGCTTTGGGGGACCTTGGACCGATTGCCAGCCAATCACAGGGCACTATATTTAGTTTTATACCTTTTCATGAATTTTTGTGTAAAATACATTAAGTACTGTTAGTAGGAGATCGTAACACAACAAACACCTAGAATACAACTTTAATGATTCAATTCAAAGGCGATTCACCTCAGGGTAGCCTCACAAATATTTTTTTTCAACCCTTTTTCATTGTCATATACAGGTGGTAGGTGTACAAAGAAGCTAACTAAGCTGTTGTTATTTATTCTCTTGTCACCTTCTCTGTGGCACTCCTTGATGATGATGCACCTTCCTTTGGACTAAGTGATGCAAAATAAGCCAAATACAGCAAAACGTCCCTTGATGCTCGTAGAGCTTGCAGCTCCAAGCGATTATTTTTTAAATTTTTTTATTTTTTACATTTTTCCCCTTGATAATCTTGCTCTTTACACATTCCACTGTAACAATATTTATACTGTATATAATTGTAAAGTAATTGCATACAAGTGTAAAAATACCTGGATCATTTAATGTAATTTTTAGTGTTATTTCTTCTTCTTCCCTTGACAACCCTTTAACGCTCGCAAAATTTATATCAATATCTGTGTAGAAATATATTGAGATGATAAATGAACTGACCAAAGTAAGCAGCCGTGTTTTTGTTGACTAGTGGTTAGAACTCGTGCCTCACAGTTCTTAGGTTCAGGTTTCAAATCTTGGCCTATCCTTGTGCTTGGGTTTTCTGCGGGTACTCTGGCTTCCTCCCACATTGCAAAAACATGCATGTTAGGGTTCATTAAAGACTCTAAATTGTCCATAAGGGTGAAAGTAAGTCTGAACAGTTGTTTTTCTGTACGTGCCCTGCAACTGGGTGAGGACCAGTCCAGGGTGTACCACACCTCTCACCCAAAGTCAGCTGGGATAGGTACCAGCATACCCGCAACCCCAATGAGGACAAGCGCTATAGAAAATGGATGACCAAAGTAAAAAGGTCAAAGGTGAGGGTAAAATGCTTGTATCTGTTAAAACTGACAGGAAATTTGCAAATTTGGTATAAATTGTGTACCAAAATGAAAGGAACCTATCTGTTTAGTAGCAAATACAACTTTATTTGCTTTTTTTGGCCACCGTTAATGATGTGGCGGGCTGCATCTGACCCCTGGGCCTTGAGTTTGAAACCTGTGAAGTAGCCACTCCAGATCCGTTTTTTAAGAGTTTACTAAATGCTCAGGCAAAACAAGAACTTTACAGATGTAAAGGTCAGAGCACATAATCAGTCATAATCATCTGTCCGCTGTAAAGGGCAGACCAGGAGAAACCAATAAAATGGGAACGGTCCAAAGGTCAGCGATGATGTAGCAGCTGTTTGTTGTCTAAGCTGCAGAATGCCAGAGAGCTCCCAAAATTACAGTACCGAATATCCCAAAATGGAAATATAATGGAAATCGTCTGCAAACTCTTACCATCATAAAACATGCAGGGAATGTTTTAATATTGTAACCCGCTTAACTGTCATACCAGTGTAAAAATAACCCCTTAAGACATCAAAACACTTTGACAAAGGGTATTTCATGTTATGCAATTTGTCACTCAAGCTAACCACTAAAATATAAAAACAATCAAATACTCTTAAATCACAAGTGATGATGTCTTTTGCGGTATCATTAGATTTGTGTGACTTCATACAATACGGTGGTTGGAACTCAGAAGATTTGGACATCTTTAGAGGTGTGGTTGGAATTCCCTAATTGTACAACATATATTTACGATAGAAAAATAGTTATATTTATGAGAAAGTTGTATATTTCCGAGAAACAAAGTTGTAGCTTTTTAAGAAGCTGTGTTTTTGAGAAAAAGATTCATATTCTCAGGAATAAAGTAGTATATTTTTGGGGAAGGTTTTATATATACTTATTTATATGTATATTCAACAAAAAAGTGAATATTAAAAAAAGTATTTTTCGAAAGAAATTATATATTTTCAGACATAAATGTTTCAAAAGAAAACACTTTTTCAATAGTCTTGTTTTCAAGGGGAAAAAATCAATATATTTTGCAGAGAAAATATTTATATTTTATTAAAATTAGATTTTCAAGAAAAAAAGTGTAATTTTCAAGAAAAAGCTTGTCTATTTTTTAGGAAAACTCCTACATTTTTTTAGTTACATATTTCCAAGACGTCATAAAAGTCCTATTTTTGAGGATGTTTTTAAGATAAAAGCCATAAATGTTTGAGGAAAAAGGTCATATATTTTGAAAAGAATTTGCATTTTCCAAGAAAAGTTTTTGTCTAATTCTAAAAAGGCATATTTACATAAGAAAAAAGCTGCATATTTTCAAGGACTAAAGTTGCACGTTACAAAAAATATGTAACAATATTTTTCCTAGAAAAGATGTATTCTCCAGAAAAAAGTATATTTTCAAGATCTTTTTATTTTATATAAGCTGATTTTTTAAAAATAAAATACTGTATAGAATTTAAAATATTCATTTTCAAATTCAAGATATGACAATGCATGAGGAAATTGTTGCGACTGTTCTGTTGTCGCTGAACAAAAACTACTGCACTATTATGTGAAAACTTTGCACAAACTCTAAGCAAGCATTAAGGCGTCTCATAAGCTCGCCTCCTACAAACATTATTGAGGTGTTTAATGGCAGCAAAGATTAGTCGAGAATTCCACAGCGAGCTTTATACACAGCGGCGGGCAATACGTGTGGTTGCAAAGCAGACGTGGGCTGACTCTTAAGTGCCTCAATGTTGTTTTTTCCCCCCTTCTGAGCCACATGTGGAGCTCCTATATGATGAGCTCTTGTCACTTTGTGGCGGGTCAGCTGGTGATCAATGAGACAGATTGCATTTTATTTTCATGGCTCCAAGAGACTGAGAGAAGCTGCCGTCTCAAGGAAATTGTCAAAGCCCGCTTCGAGTCTACCGCAATAACAATAAAAGCAGTGGTTCCATTCCACACGGGTGGAAAAAGTGCAATAATACATAGCGGCTTGTTGTCACGTTGGAGAGCTGCCGCGACTGTCGAGGTGCCTTCTGTTTGTTTGTTTTGTTGTTTATGTAATGGTTACTACACCAATATGTAGAAGCTCTTTAACTCAAAAGATATTTAAGGCTAAAATGTAATGCGAGCTTAGGATATACTGTGTAACAACTGCTAGCATTTTAGCATTTGAACATTTCTCATTAGAACTAGAACCAGAATACATGGCAAGATGTAAAATCGTGACCAACCCGGCTTAGCACATGTTAGCATACTGCAAAAGGAGTTGTAGAATGAAACTTTAAAAAAATAAAAATAAAAATGAAAAGCAGATGAAATTTGATCGAATGCTAACATACTAGCAGTTATTATGCTAAAATAGATAGCAACCTAAGTAGCAAAAGCGCAGATGTCAATTGTTAAGAATTTGAACATCTTGCTTTATAATTATGTATTACTTCAAATGAGAGGTGATCAAATGCTGACATGCTAGCAGTTGGTATGCTACTATATAGCAAAAGATGGCAACCTCATAGAAAATGCTAAAGCAGATGGAAAAGGATTTTAACTCTTGCCCTGTAGTCATGTAAAGTTTTTAGGTATGTGTAAACAGTTTGATTTACACAAAGCCAGCATTATCGAACACATCTTCCAAACACGATTCCATTGATATAATTATCACTTTCCTGTCACAAATATTGAGAGAGTTATGACTCATTAAAACCGGTGAAAATGCACCAATTTATGATCAACGGCTTAATGCAAAGTAAAAGGGGTCAAGATTTTGTGTGACTTTTTTTGTTGTTGTTGAATCCAAGTTTCAGACATTCGTAACTTTCTTAATCTTTATACTATTTTCCCAAAACTGCAACCAATGGAAAGCTTGCTAAACACAAAAACACAGATACTGTATATTGTACATGTTGTATGATGTTGATGATTTCTAATTAAGTATTTACAGTTACTATAAAGTTCCTATCGATAGCTCCTCATGTTGCTGTCTTGCTGTACGTTACCATACTAACTGCTAACATGTTAGCGTTTGATTCAATTTCATTATATTTGCACCATTAACATTTTTTTTAATTCTCACATTCTACATTTCCTACATTTGAATCCATTCTGCAACATTTCAATTAAGCATTAGCACATTTTTATTTGTTGATTCAGATGTAAAATGATAATTATTTGCATTTCTGAACGAAAGATGCTCCCCCCCCAACAATGGAGTTGAAATGGCTTCAGGACTACACTTTCTCTGCACTGCCCTTGAGGATGCACATGCACCTTATTTGAGCTTTTTCTGCACTTGACCGCGCTTTATTTTCTCGTTCCGCACCGAGCATCATACCGCCTCAGAACACAAAGCACTGCCATGATGGGGAATCCAGTGTTGTCACTCATAGTATCACTGAAGTGTTTCTCCATGAAGAAGACTATGGCAGAGTGGATGTTTTACTCAGGAAAAATACCCTATTGGCCATGAGCATGTGCACTCACTGGACACATCATGAGGTAGATTTGCAGATTCTACTACAAGCATGTGTCGGTCATGTACCTCATTATTTGAATTAGCCACAAGAGTACTCATTAAGTACAGTTGTATGTCTTTTTTCATTAAATATCATATATTTACTAAGATTTATAAATCCGTTTGACCCTCAACAATAATAATTGCAAATTTGATACCCTAACTACTTGAAACCCTAACCTATGATTAAAAACTTTAAATTTGAAACTTGAACGTTGGCTTCAAACTCAAATTTGAAACTCTAATTTGAAGCTCTAAACTTGTCTGGAGTCCATACTTTTAAACCCTGACCCAGGCTTCAAGATGGAATTCGTAACCCTAAACGTGTGTTGAAACACTAATTTGAAACCCCAGCATTGTCTTGAAACCCTAATTTGAAACCCTCACCCAGTCTTGAAAACTACATTGAAACGCCAATGCAGTCTACAAAACGCCCTAACTTAGGCTTTCAACTCCAATTCTTAACCTCAACTTTGGTAATTTGAATCAGAAACCCCTTTTTAAATCCAAACGGTGTTTAAAACCCTACCTACTGTATCTATCTGGTTGTGCAGTGGACCTAATGAAGTCTCTGGAGAGTGTTTTTCATTACAAATATGGCTAAAACAAAAGGAAAGAGGATGTACATGTACAGTATTACATAAAAAGACCAATTTCAATGGAATGCAAATGCGTTACATAAAACAAGTGGGCTGACATGGCCTAAAGGTTACATAAACCCGCTTGGCGCCAGACACGAGCTGGACGGGAAGGGAAATAAAATGATGAGGGGTCTACGCCCCCTCACCGTCACCTCTGACTGTTCCTCGGGTGCCACAGCTCCCAACTGCTCCTACGTGTGTGTGTGTATGGCTCTTGCACAGGGTGCCGTTCAATCTAGGACCGCCACTGCATGGGAAAAACTGATTACATAAAGTGGAAATAAAAATTTCTTGTAAATTTGACACGACGACAATTGTTAACAACCCTGACAAATTTAAATATATATACATACTGTATATATTGTATATACTGTATGTATATAATGTGTGTGTATATGTATATATATATATATATATATATGTATATGTGTATGTATATGTATGTATATGTGTATGTATATGTATATATATGTGTATGTATATATATATTTATCTGTATATACATGTATATGTATATATATGTGTATGTGTATATACATGTATATGTATATATATATGTGTATGTGTATAAAAATGTGTATGTGTATATACATGTAGATGTATATATATGTGTGTATATGTATATACATGTACATGTGTATATATATGTGTGTATATGTATATACATGTATATGTATGTATATATATGTATGTATATGTATATACATGTATGTATATGTATATACATGTATGTATATGCATGTATATACATGTGCATGTATATGCATGTATATACATGTGTATATATATATATGTATATATGTGTATATATATATATGTATATATGTGTATATATATATATGTATATATATATGTGTATATATATATATATGTGTATATATATATATGTGTATATATATGTGTATATATATATATGTGTATATATATATATATGTATATATATATGTGTATATATATATATGTATATATATATGTGTATATATATATATGTATATATATATGTGTATATATATATATATATACACGTGTATATATGTATATATATATACGTATATGTATATATACGTATATATATAGGCGGCACGGTGGCCGACTGGTTAGAGCGTCAGCCTCACAGTTCTGAGGTGCGGGGTTCAATCCCCGTCCCCGCCTGTGTGGAGTTTGCATGTTCTTCCCGTGCCTGCGTGGGTTTTCTCCGGGCACTCCGGTTTCCTCCCACATCCCAAAAACATGCATTAATTGGAGACTCTAAATTGCCCGTAGGCATGACTGTGAGTGCGAATGGTTGTTAGTTTCTATGTGCCCTGCGATTGGCTGGCAACCAGTTCAGGGTGTACCCCGCCTCCTGCCCGATGACAGCTGGGATAGGCTCCAGCACGCCCGCGACCCTAGTGAGGAGAAGCGGCTCAGAAAATGGATGGATGGATGTATATATATATACGTATATATATATATGTATATATATATGTATATATACGTATATATGTATATATATATACGTATATATATATATGTATATATATATGTATATATACGTATATATATACATATATATACGTGTGTATATATACGTGTGTATATATACGTATATATACGTGTATATATACGTGTATATACGTACATATATACGTATATATACGTATATATGTACGTATATATACGTATATATGTATATATATACGTGGATATATATGTATATATGTATATATTTACGTATATATATGTATATATATGTGTATATATATATATATATATATACGTATATATATGTATATATACGTATATATATACATACATATATGTCGCGGGGATTTTTCCATGCCATGAAAGCGAGGCGCTCCAAAGCGGCCACATCATCTTGAAGCCCCTGTCCACATGATGGCTGTCATTTAAAAAAAAAAAAAAATTTCCCTGGCTCTTCTGTCTTCTCTCTGTGACATACGCATACGCACAGCCAACAATGAGGCACTCTATAATGGCCACACCAGCACAAAGTCCCAGTCCACACATTGGCTGCCACGTCAAACCCCCCACCCCCTTGCGCTTCTGCCTTTCTCTCTGATGTACGCGCTCATGACTGACAACTAGCCGCTCTAAAACAGTCACACCAGCGGACTATCTGAAGGGAAGATGCATTTTCGGGATGTAGACATAGCTAATTAGTTTAGAGCATGTCACAATTGCACCGGATAACTGCTGATGTGAACAAAGGCACTCAAGTTCTTATATCGTAAAGGAGGAGAAATTCATACCAGACTCCGAAGTGCGTTATGTGTTGCTGTTTTAGCCATGTCCAAAGAAATCATGAAAACTGAAATGGTGAAAAACAGTTTAACACTTTTGTATAGCTCCCCTATTGAGAACTACATAGATCTCAGTCTGCACATTTTCAGCAATTATCTTCAAACATGTATAATGTATTTAGAAACACATCTCTGAATTCACTTTACAGGGTCTTCAATGCCTTCTTACATTTTATTCTCGCGATTTCTTCGCCATCATAGCATGAATTCATCAAGATATAAGAGAGGGGTGATGGTATATACTGTAGCTGTAGAATATTTCTCTGCTCATTTGTGACTGTAATGGACAAAGGTGCTCGCTTAGAATTGATCCATGTCGCCACGTGGCCTCCAAATTAAACGCTCGCTGTATAAAAGGAGCCGAGACAGACCAGAGATTGGAGTGATGGGGCCCAAGCCTGAGATGGATACAAAATAATAGCAACGGAGAGCAGACGTGGAGCCAGAAGGAAACCAATTAGGATGGTGATAGGCACTTAAAGCAAGACGTTACACAATACTGCACAGCGACATCGCCCCAAGCTGGATGGAGTATTTCTCGTCTGAAGTTGACAGTGGCTTATTTTTGTTTACTTCTCCAATTGTCCTGCAGCACTGTCTGTCTGTATTTATGGACCTTTTTTTTTTTTTTTAGCCGAAAGAGCTAAACCAAGTCCACAGTGGCGTGGAGTGTATTTATTTGCACCCTGCAACCAGGTGGACTTGTAGCGCTCCGTGGGTCCGACACTCCACGGTTGACCCTTTCTAACCCTTTTGGGACAATACGTCGGAGTCACCATATGTAACTACTTGCATCATGCTCGTTTTTGGCATCTTACATTACACAGTTTGTATTAACATGCACAAATAATACCAAGACATGAGTGAAATCCTAACCCAGGCTTGAAATCCTGATTTGTAACCCTCACTATGGCTTCATACCCTAATCTGCAATCCTTAACTCGGTTTGAAACCCTAATTTGAAACCATGACTCGGGCTTGAAACCCTAATTTGAAACCCTAACCCTGCCTTCCATCTTGAATTAAAGAACCTAACCATAATTTAAAGGCCAAAGTGAAACCCTAAACCTGTCTTGAAATCCTGATATGAAACCCTAACGGTGACGTGAAACCCTAAATTAGAAAGCCCAACCATGGCTTAACGCCCTAATTTGAAACCCTAAACGGGGTTAGAATTCCTAATTTAAAACCATGACTCAGGCTTGAAACCCTAATGTTGAATCATAAATTAGAAACCCTGACGTTTGCTTGAAATATAAATTTGTAATCCTAACTTCCAACACTTACCCTGGTTTCAGAACCTAATTTTGAAACACTAACCTTATCCTTAAAACCCTAATTTGACACCATTACTCTGGTTCAAAATCATATCCCAAGCTTGAAACCCTAACACTGGTTTGAAAACCTCTTTCTAAACCCAAACCCTGGCTTGAGACCCTTATTGGAAACCCTAACTGTGGCTTGAAACCATAGTTTCAAACCCTAAACTTGGCTTCAATACCTAATTTACAAAACCTAACATGGATTTGAAACCCTAATCCATTTCAAAACCCAATTGCTTGAAAGCCAAATTTGAAAACATAAGGTAAGTTTAAAACCCTAACCCTGTCTTCAAACCCTGAGTTCAAACCCCAACTTGAAACCCAAACGCTGGCTTCAAACCATAATTTGAAACCCCACCGCTTGTTTGAAACCCTAACCCTAATTACTTTGCATTGGATGGAAGGATATGGCACTTGTTTTCCACGTATCAAACATGCCAAGTGATTTAACAAGACATAGGGAATTGTAGCAGGAGGTGTGTCATATCGATTCTTTTCACCGCAACAACTTCTCTCTACTTGAAACCACAGAATGCTCATAAAGAAATGCAGACAACGCACTTTTAACAGATAACAAAATGAACGCTGGTGTAATTACCTCTATCATCGATCTTCCCATTAATTAAACCACCCAAACCCCCTTTTCTCTCTTGATGATGTGTCCTAATCCTAATTCAAATTATCAGCTTTAATATTTACTGACTTTAAAGCTGATGCATCTAATTAAACGTGGGCATCGTTCAGGCGTTGTGTGCTCTGTGGGCGCTTAAATCTCAGCACGCGCGCACGACACACACAAACACACGCACACACTATCATTTAGCTCGTAGTGGTGGAAAACAATTGCAGTGTACATAAGAATGAGTAAAAATGGTTATCCTTGTTATGGATTTGAAAAAACTTTAAGATGTAAGACGTCCGACTTCCATTCCAAGTTTGTACGGCCAGATGAGATGACTTTTGTGTGTTTGTGTGTGCGCGTGTTGAACTGTCACATGGGTCCGAAGGAGCACTGTTGCAAAAAGGAGATCTTTCTTTCTATTGATTTGGAGCGAGAGCGAGCCAGCAAGGACTCTGCCTCGCATTAAAACACTTGTCCTCCACTAACAGCGTATGAGGCCGCAGGGTGTAATGCAACGGGCGGGAACCTCATCATCCATCCTGCCGCTGGTGCACACTTTGTGAGCAGATGGCTCCTAACAACACTCCCACGCACCAGCTCAAGTTAGCAACTTTGCTTTCTATAAGTCAGAGTTACACTTGGTCAGATACAGTAGTTACTTTGTTAGTTATCTACTTGGTCAGTCCGTTAGTCAGTTAAAGGGTAGGGAAACCCACATTTACCCCCCCCCCCCCCTCAACAATATGTTGTATGCGCCACCACTAATCAAAACACGCTATTTTGGTTAATATTGCATTCGTGGAAGAAGAATGAAACAGAATAATTCATCACTCGCCAGCAAACTCAGGGCGTGGCCATCACAGGCGATAGCACCCTCTGCTGGTGACAAAATTAACATCACAACTACCCCCGCGATAGGTATGCCCTGTATGTCATGTGACAGGTTCACACACTCTCTGTGTGTACTGCGGGTTGCTGACATGATAGTTTGAACCTGAAATTGCTAAAATGTTGTTCAGTGTATCATATCAGCAACCGCAAGATACTATACACAGGGCGCTCATCTCATTTCTATATTTGCGACTTCCTAGGTCCTCGCTCCACGCTCCTCCTCACTAGTTAGTCACATAGTTACTTATTTAATTACAGTTACCGAATTTATTCATTTATTCGGTTCGTAAGTTATGGTAGTTAGTTACTCAATGAGTTAGTCAGTTAGCCACTCAGTAATGGTTTGCCATTTTGTGAGTAGTGAGTTAGTCAGTTAAGTTAGTTAGTTGGTCAGTTAGTTTATTAGTTATTTAGTTAGTAATTTAGTTAGTTAGTAAGCCAGTGAGTCAGTGACTCATTCAGTTATTTAGTTATTTAGTCAGTCAGCCAGTTAGTGTTGGTTAGTCATGCCACCACAGAAGGATACCAACCGTTAATGACAAAGATAATTTGTGTGACGGTCCAACTCATTGCGTAGTGTAGCATCTGTCCTATCGAAATCGCTTTGTTATTTCAACATCAATAATATAGAAGAATGGAATGTACACGACTGCTAAGTCAGCTGTATTTAGTGTTCATGTGAAGAGACTCACCTCTCAGGAACATGCAATCGCACGTCATCAGAGTTCATAGTGTGTTCCTACATTTTACTGTATGGCACTTAACTTCTTTTTGCACTTCCTTAACAGTTAAAAAGTGTGATGCATAAAGTCATCAAGCCTCCTTTGAATGCTACATTTCCAACTTCAAGAAGGGGTAAGTAGTTTTGCTTTATTTTAGTTGAATTTTCCTTTTACTGTATATCACATTACATGCAATTTAAAACATTCCTTTCCACATTGTCATGAATGGTAGCGCATTGACCCTGGAATGGATGAATTCAATTTCTGTGACTTCCTCTGGGGAAATATTCCTGCCTTTCATTAGGTTGATATATCAACAACTTTAGCTAAGTACGAGTTGCAAACACACAACAAATCCATATCAATGGAAACAAAGTCCTTGGAGGAGGTAATAAAGTGATTAGCCAATAAAATCCATAAGATAACGCGCACATTAGCCTGCTTCTCCACACGGGTGTCGTACACTTTAAATAACTACACTTACCACATAATCGGTCTCAGGTAATTGAGTCAATCAATTTTCCGACAGCGTTGTGTTGCCGAGACAGATTACACGACATGCTCTAATCCCAGCGGGCCAAAAACGGTGGCACTATTTCCCTTTTTAATCGCCATTATTGTCATTGTCAAGGTTACAGCAGCTGCTCTGCCTGCTGACATTTTGTGTTTGGGAGGTTTGGATGATGTACAATGTGCCCTCGCTGTTGTTGTTATTGGATTCCTCTGCCATATTTATGCCTTTAATCCAACCCCCCAAACCCTTCAAAATCCTCCTCTCCCCCTGCAACAAAAGGCCTCCAGAAGGAACACCCGCATAACAACTCCGGTGAGCGTCTGCATCCTTTTTATACCGCCGTTAAATACTCAGCGTCACCTCTAAATACCTTGTTATCCATCTGTGGGAGATCCTAAAGACCTGTGGTTGTCAAACTTTTTATACCAAGTACCACCGTCTGGACCAACATTATAAAACAATAGCGGAGTAGGCTATTGTAAAGTGTTCATCAAAGAACGAGGGAGGGGTTTTATTCCTAAAAAGTACATTTCATATCAATGTACGCCACTTTAACATTATGCATAATTTTAATCACACTGCGCATAAATAGCGCAAAATAAAAAAACTGCACTTAATTAATATTTTTTCCACATACGGTGGTGCCTTGACATACTAGTTACCTGACTTAGAGTTTTTGAGATGTAGCCGTTGGGCTGTTTATTTTTTATTTTTTTTGCTTTGACTTTCAACAACAAATTATTATTGACATTTTAGATACTAGGGCTGTATGTGACCGAGACCTCAAGTGACTTCACAACAAGCAGCAGTTTGGCAAATCGTGAACAATTCTTCCAAAAACAGACTTCAAACTGCTTATTGCCACTACCATTGAAAGTTTATTTCAAACTAAATAATAAAACGAAAAGCTTTGGATGCTGTGAATTTAAAACAATATAATAGCATTGCCTGTTTAGCTTAATGCTAACAAACAATGCCAAACACCATCCACGGGCTAATGATTAACATCGGTGTGGCGGTTTATAACCCTTTACGCAATGGAGCAACACATATTTACAGATAATAACAATACACTTTATCCTCTACGAAAACGACTAATATTAATGCAGATTACTGAGGAGCTGTGACCGTCTCCATATTCAAATATCCGTATGTCTGTATGATAATGCCCCCAAGGTGCACACACCAGAAAGAGCAGCACAATGTCCATCCAACTGAAGCACAAAATGTGGCAAAAACAATGTAATTTATTTACATCTTATTTAATTTTTTTTATTTAATAGAGTATTATTATTATTATTTTTAATTAAAATCACATTACAAACATTTATTTTAGTGGGAGGCTGGAACGCAGTGGCATCTCAATTCATTTAATCAGAATCAGAACCCTCTTTATTTGCCAAGTTTGTCAAAAACACACAAGGAAACAGATCCTGTGGCAGGCCGTGCTTCGTTAGAAGCCGCAGGAAGTACATCCTCTGCTGGGCCTTTTTGAGGTTGCTGTTGGTCTCCCACTTCAGGTCCTGAGAGACTGTAATTCCCAGGAACTTTGTTTTGACGGTTGACAGGGCAGTTGGACAGGGTGAGAGGCAGCTCTGGTGAATGATGCTTCCTGAAGTCCACGATCATCTCTACCGTCTCGAGCGTGTCCAGCTCCAGGTTGTGTCGGCCACACCAAAGCTCCAGCCGCTCCGCTTCCTGTCGACACGCAAGCTCGTCACCATCATTGATGACTGACGTGTCGTCTGCAAACTTCAAGTGGGGGAAAGAGGATTTTAGATCCAAGATTGTTGAGTTACAAGCATGGTCACGAAAAGAATTAAACTAGTATCTCAAGGCACTACTATATTATATGAAAAACCATCAAAGGATCATATTAGTTGTCAATAAGGTCTTTACAGTTGAGCATGACACAAAGAATCCCCTTTGATATTTTTATGTATTTTTTTCCCCTCCCAGCACAAGGTAGCTATGGTCCATCGGTCAGAATGGAAGGTGCATGGGGACTTTTCAACTACTAGTAGTCTTCTTCAAAGAGTAAGAGATTATTGTGGGATGCAAGGACCCTATTGATTTTTAATCTAAAACAATACAGTCAGCATGTACTCTATTGGTTATAAATGCTTTGACTGGCATCACTAATAACGTGTCATGTGTTTCAACAAACGCTGCTTGCAAGGTGGTGGTAACTGTCAATATTATAACTTGAACTGCTTTTCAGTTTTGTGTGTGTGTGTGCGTGTGTGTGGCTGAGAAATTTTTTTATTGATTGATTGACGTCAAAGGTAATTTTAAACCCAAGTTTGGCTGTTTAAAGCCTTTTTTAACAAAAAAGAGAGGGGAAAAAAAGACATTCGGAAACTCAATTCCAAAGAAGCAGCCACATGCTTCTAGAAATGTTCTTCATAGATATTTTTTTTCTTTTCAGCTCTAGCTCACCAACAGCCTGTGTCTGCTATTGATTTCCTGCCAATGTCCATAAAATTACATTTGGAAAAATACACTACTCTCTCACGGTCAATAAAATGCAGGCGATTCCCTGATTATGGGTCCATTTTTCATCAGAATATCGTCTAAAGAACTACTCTCAATCTTTACTTAAAAAGAGAGAGGTTCCCCTCCTTTTATTTATTTGACTTATTTTAATCCCCAAAGGAACATAATAATAAAAAAAAAATAATGATTTACCATTTCGGGCCATTGAAATGAATGGTGTGTTTATGGTTAAAGCATGAAATTGTGCAATGAGAATAGAAAGTATGGGCATATTTTATGGACATGAATCATCAAATTTATTGAAGTTGTGCAAGTTATGAGAAAAAATAACGCAACGCATCAGCTCCCTCATAGCGGTGCTCGTTTGTTCATATCACTGCTCCAGAAAAAACTTAGTGTAGGAGTTATCCCCGCTTTTATTGTGGTCAGCAGTCAAGCTGAAAGTATGTCGTCTGGTTTTGATGGTGTGTCTTTGGAGTGGACATGAAAGTGGTCGATACCAGATGGTAAAACTAGTTTCATGATTCATCCTGGGTAGATTTTTAAGGTGTGCAATAAAGGAGAGAGCATATGTCAAGTTGGACTGAGAATGCTGTGGAAGAGATCACCAGGCAGGTCTCCTCTAATAGCCCTGAAGTAGAAACCTCCTTTTTCACCCATAAAAAACAGGTGGTACCCATAATCTTCTCCGTTCATAGATGCTTTTTTTCCACATTTAGCCATTAGAGTTGTTGAAAGCTGTTGAGCCCATTTTAACTCTTGTTGCTAACCAAAACTGCAGCACCTACCGTGGCATGTAAAGTGTCTCTGAGAAATTAAAGTCACTTCAAATGTAAAATCTTTACAAATAAGCGCCTTCCCCTAAAAGGGGATTAAGTCACACGTGCATCTCAAGTCTTAACTTTCAAGTTTCAAACAAGTCCCAAGTCATTTCTTCTTGGGTAAATCAAGTTCTGTGATAAGTCAAGTCCAAGGTCAAAGCTTATCCAGTCAAGTCCCAAGTCACCTCAATCTCACCTCAAGTTAATTACTCTGATAAGTCAAGTCACACATTGTCTCAAGTCAAGTCCTATGAAAATTTAAGTCCGAAGTCACAGGTTTTCTCAAGTTAAGTACTGTACTGGGGAAGGTCCTCTCCCAAGTCACACGTTCACAAATCAAGTAAAGGTAAGTTCTTGGATAAGTCTCGTGAAGTCCCAAGTCAGCATTTATGTCAGGTCAAATCACAGGTTTTCTTAAGTCAAGTCTCAAGTCACATAAGTCTGGTCCCAAGTCACAGGTTATCTTAATTCAAATCAGTCAAATCAAGTCCCAAGTCATAGGTTATCTCAAGTGAAGTACTGTGCTCAGCCAAGTCTCAAGTTATCTCAAATCAAGTCAAACTTTGTAATAAGTCCCTAATTACAGGTTGTCAAGTCCTGTGATAAATCAAATCCCAAGATAAAGGTTCAACTCAGGTCAAGTCAAGGTAAGTCCTTTGTTAAGTCAAGTCAAGTCCAAAGTCACAGCATATCTCAAGTCAAGTTAAGTCCTTTGATAAATTAGGTCAGGTCCCAAGTCACTGGTAAACTTAAATCACCTCCTATAAAAAGTCAACTCTCCAATCACAGGTTATCTCAAGTAAGTCATGGGATAAGTTAAGTCACATGTTCTCAAGTCATGTCCTTTGATTTGTCAAGTCTCAAGTCAAGTCAAATCAATTCCTATGAGGAATCAAACCCCAAGTCACAGATTGTCTGAAGTCAAGTCATGTGATAAATTGAGAGCCATTTCACTGGTTATGTTAATTCAAATCCCAAGTAACAGGCCATTTCAAGTCCTGTAATAAGTCAAGTCGCAAGTTAAGTCCTCTTATTAATGCAGTCTTACCTGCAGTATCTGGTCTTCAAAAAGAAAGAAGATCAATAAGGAAAGAAAGATACCGTTGGCCAATTTATCTAACCTGTATGAATGTATAACATATCATCATATCTCAAGTCAAATCTCGAGTCTAACTCCCAAGACTAAGGCGAGTCTTGTCTTTTAGATTTTGTCAAATTAAAAAATTTAATCAAAAGGCTTGTCATGTTTATTTTCCTGCTATTTCTTCATAATAAAGTTTGTTTTGAGTTGTTTCTATTTCTTTTGAACTAAAACCATAAAAAACAAGTACATTTAGCTTGGTTCTGAGCCAGGAACAGGTTTTATTTCCATTCATTTAAATGTGAAAAATGATGTACTCAATTTGTACTTATTGCCCCCCGGCTTGGCGCCTGTACGTTGGGGTTCACCCCGGTGGATGAGAGGGTAGCCTCTCTCCACCTTCGGGTGGGGGGACGGGTCCTGACTGTTGTTTGTGCCTGTGCACCAAACAGCAGTTCAGGGTACCCACCCTTTTTGGACTCCTTGGAGGGGGTGCTGGAGAGCGCTCCCGCTGGGGACTCCATCGTTCTGCTGGGGGACTTCAATGCACACGTGGGTATTGACAGTGAGACCTGGAAGGGCGTGATTGGGAGGAACGGCCCCCCCAATCAGAACCCGAGCCTTGTTCTGTTATTGGACTTCTGTGCTCATCACGGATTGTCCATAACGAACACCATGTACAAGCATAAGGGTGTCCACATGTGCAATTGGCACCAGGACACCCTAGGTCGCAGTTCGATGATCGACTTTGTGGTCGTGTCATCGAACTTGCGGCCGCATGTCTTGGACACTCGGGTGAAGAGAGGGGCGGAGCTGTCAACTGATCACCACCTGGTGGTAAATTGGCTCCGATGGTGGTGGAAGATGCCGGTCCGACGTGCCAGGCCCAAACATATTGTTAGGGTCTGCTGGGAACGTCTGGCGGAATCCCCTGTCAGAAGGAGTTTCAACTCCCACCTACGACAGAACTTTGCTCATGTTCCTGGGGAGGCGGCGGACATCGAGTCCGAGTGGACCATGTTCCGCTCCTCCATTGCTGGGGCGGCCGACCAGAGCTGTGGCCATAAGGTGGTCGGTGCCTATCGTGGCGGCAATCCCCGAACCCGTTGGTGTCAGGGATGCCGTCAAGCTGAAGAAGGAGTCCTATCGGGCTTTTTTTGGCCGGTGGGACTCCTGAGGCAGCTGATGGGTACCGGCTGGCCAAGCGGAATGCAGCTTTGGTGGTCGCTGAAGCAAAAACTCGGGTATGGGAGGAGTTCGGTGAGGCCATGGAGAAAGACCTCTGGACGGCTTCGAATAAATTCTGGTCCTCCATCCGGCGTCTCAGGAGAGGAAAGCAGTGCACCACCAGTGGGGATGGGACGCTGCTGACCTCGACTCGGGACGTTGTGAGTCGGTGGGAAGAATACTTCGAAGACCTCCTCAATTCCACCAACACCCCTTCCCATGAGGAAGAAGAGTGCGAGTTCTCTGAGGCGGGCTCTCCTATCTCTGGGTTTGAGGTCACCGAGGTAGTTAAAAAACTGCTCGGTGGCAAGGCTCCGGGGGTGGATGAGATTCGCCCGGAGTTCCTAAAGGCTTTGGATGTTGTGGGGCTGTCCTGGTTGGCACGAGTCAAGAGTTTGATCCGCATATCCGGCAGTAAGTCGGACTCGTTCCCGGTGAGGGTTGGACTCTGCCAAGGCTGCCCTTTGTCACCGATTCTGTTCCTAACTTTTATGGACAGAATTTCAAGGCGCAGCCGAGGCGTAGAGGGGGTCCGGTTTGGTGGCCTCAGTATTGCATCTCTGCTTAATGCAGATGATGTGGTTCTGTTGGCTTCATCAAGTCGTGATATCCAACTCTCACTGGAGCAGTTCGCAGCCGAGTATGAAGCGGCTGGGATGAGAATCAGCACCTCCAAATCTGAGACCTCTCCGGGTCGGGGATGAGATCCTGCCCCAAGTGGAGGAGTTCAAGTATCTTGGGGTCTTGTTCACAAGTGAGGGAAGAATGGAACGGGAGATCGACAGGCGGATCGGTGCAGCGTCTGCAGTGATGTGGACTTTGTATCGGTCCGTTGTGGTAAAGAAGGAGCTAAGCCGAAAGGCGAAGCTCTCAATTTACCGGTCGATCTACGTTCCTACCCTCACCTATGGTCACGAGCTGTGGGTCGTGACCGAAAGAACAAGATCCCGGATACAAGCGGCCGAAATGAGTTTCCTCCGCAGGGTGTCCGGGCTCTCCCTTAGAGATAGGGTGAGAAGCTCAGTCATCCGGGAGGATCTCAGAGTAGAGTCGCTGCTCCTCCACATCGAGAGGAGCCAGATGAGGTGGCTGGGGCATTTGATTCGGATGCCTCCCGGACGCCTCCCTGGTGAGGTGTTCCGGGCACGTCCCACCGGGAGGAGACCCCGGGGACGACCCAGGACACGCTGGAGAGACTACGTCCTTCGGCTGGCCTGGGAACGCCTCGGGATCCCCCCGGAAGAGCTGGTTGAAGTGGCTGGGGAGAGGGAAGTCTGGGCGTCCCTGCTAAAGCTACTGCCCCCGCGACCCGACCCGGATAAGCGGTAGAAAATGGATAGATGCATGGATATTTTACTATCCAAAACTAGTTTACTAACCAAAGATGTGTTTGTAGAAATGAACCCCCATACCCATCACCCAAACCTGAAATTCACCACTATTTTTGGGAATACGGTAATAAAAAATCCATCTGTTGTCAAACGATGGGCCAGATGTTTGCCTTTATTATGTTTCAGTGGGTTTGCGACACGTTGATGCACCTCAGGTGGCTCTTTTCAGCTATGTTCTATAGCGCAACTGTGACTAACGTTGGCGATGTCAGAATCAGCCGCTACGTCCAAATGGCTCTTCTGGTCGTCTTTTGGCATGTTTGAATGCCATCGTTTGCAAGAAAAAAAGCACCACCGGCACCCGCCGCCAGTCAAGTGAAATGCGCTTCTGTCTTTGATGCTCATCTCAAGAACAGTGAGGCTGCTCTGATTAATTAGGGACACCCAAGCCTTGCACTTACTTGCCATGTTGGAAGCTTTGCTCTAACCTCCTGAAATCACACTTTCACACCTTCTGCAGCTTGCTTCCCCACAAAGGATGGATTTAACATGCAGGTCTAAGTGCCTAGTTCCTATACATGTACAGTATGTACTGTATTTTTTTTATTTGGATAGCCGTATTTTGATGATGCCGGGTATGGCGGAAAAGATCTGATCTGTTTATGCTTCAGTTGCGTTGGCAGGTACCTGATTCAATTTTTTATCGTGCAAGAGGCGGGGAATACCCTGGATTAGTCACGAGCCAATCACAGCGCACAGATACTTGTAGCCAAACAAAACATGACATGGCGGGCCACATCTGGCTGGCTTGACACCAGCGGCACAGTTAATGAAGGTTTGACCCTAGAATGTGCTACAATGGTACTTTGACTTTCGAATTTAATTCGTTGCATGACCGAAGCTCATAACTTAATTTACGTGACCAGGCTCATAATTAAATTTATCTCTATGTCAAATCGATTTTCTCCATTGAAAGTATTTGAAATGCCATCAAGCCCCCCCAAAAAGAAACTATATTTTTTGTTTCATATTTTAAATAAAGACAATATATTTTCTATATTTTTCATATTTTAAATAAAGAAAATGTTTTGTAGAAACTTAAATAAAGCATAATAAAATAAAATGTAAACAAACTGGTTTTATAAAGTATAATTACTGTAGTATCAGTTTGTTGGATATGTGCCTTTCAGGGGTGTGGCTCACTTGGTGACATCAGGGTCCTCTGCATGTGAGTGTCTGGATGTGAGTTGTGGCCTTCAGCAGCTCCTTGCAAGTGTTCTCATTTAGTATTTGTGTTTTTGATTAATTGTATCATTCAAGAAACGGCATAAAGTGCTTTGGTGAATGTGGCTCTCCTTTCCTACATGTGAGGGCATTTCAGTTCCTTAATTGAATCTTTTTTTTTTTCCCTCTTAACCCGATCGGCGATGTATCTGAAGCTAGCTCATAATGGAAAGCAAAAAAAATCAGCCAAGTGGCCAGCTTGTAACTTAGAAAACCTTTACGTTGGGGCACTCCTTAGTCAAGGTGCTGCTGTACATTATTTACAATATTTTATATGGGATTTATTGTCAGAAATGAGAAAAACTTGCAAGTCAGCTAGTGACTTTGGAGGCTCTACTGAATATTTTCTTTGAAGGAGCAGCGGTTGCTGACCTTTTCAACAAGGCCTCGTTTCAAAGTGTCTCCACTCCGTCAAAGGAGAAGGAGGCAGCTTCTTACCTGTTCAGAGATGACATCAGAAGCGGTCGTGAAGGTGGAGCGCCCGCCCGACTGACAGCCGCCATCCATCACTCACTCTGCCAACCGGATGCGGGTTGACGGGAAGGGGCACGTCACTTAGAATGCCGACTGGCCTGGAATTGATTTAAAGTGTCTTTTTGCTGGCCAGGCGGAATGCCGTCTGCCATTAATTCCTTTGACCAGCGATCAATCAGCTACTTTTCCAGGGTCAAACCCGTATGGGACATGCTTCACTTCGCTGCCATGTTGTCAAGCGTACAACATGTCCAAGAACATGATTTATTTCGACTTGCAGACTCACAATAAAGCATAAACGTGGCAATGTCAACAGACATCTCGGAATGTTTTCTTAAGCCTGCACCTTGTGAGTTTACAAGAAGAAGGCCGAGACGGGACAAAGCAAGTGACCACAGGCTCAATATTACCAACATGGGACAGCTGGATAGACAGGTGAAAGCTACTGCTTTGTCTCCGAGGAGTTTCCATTGGGTGAAGCTCACTGGTGTGGAACACTCCAGACAGCTGCAGCTAACTCCTTAACAAATCTCGTTTATGATATCGGTAATTCTCTCCGGATGATGTGCATCCATGTTTGCAGTCTGCCGCAGAGAGCGAGAGAGACGTGGAATAATAATGCATCCGGAGCCTGCAGTGTTGCAGAATAATGCCAAGTTGCAGTAAACATTCATAATTGAACATTTTAATATCACAGATCAGACTATGAACTCCTGAATAATTAATCTCCAAGATTAGACCTACTTAACCGATGGGAAGTTAGTTACTCCCTGGTGCATTAGAGCTGCTACACTTGTTTTCTTAAACTGACACAGAACCAACAAGATGTTTTCTAACAATTGTCACAACATTAACATTGAGGGCATTCATGAGCTGAAGTATTTGGAGCCCAAGTCTCACTTGGTTTCAAGGGGTATTTATTAGACTTTGATTTTAGCTGTACCCGTAAACCTTTATGGAGAATTGGGACACCCCCTTTGCTCTCGTGAACGCGCAAAACCGAGGGCTAAGGGGTAGAATTGGGATTGGCCCTTAAACATATAGGCATCAGTCAAATCAATGAATCATCTAAAACCCAAGGGATCTAATGTTGTAATACAGAAATGGCACTGAGTAAATTACGGACCTCTGTCAAGGCCAAATAATCCTGAACATGTCCATCAGACCGATGGACATTTAGACCAGCCAGTGATCGTAGAGTACAGGCAAAAAGTTGGCAGTCGAAGGACTGAGTGATAGCAGGGACAATGATTGGTGCCGCCTGTAATGATTGGCAAGTATATTGAACAATGACTGCATAGAGCTGTTGGCCGTGTAAGAAGGTGGCACCTGGAAATACTGAGTGACATCATGCCAAATCACTGGTACAATATGTAATGATTGACCCCCAGATTGACCAATGTCAGCATACAGCCTGAGATTGTGCAAGAAGAGAAACACGAGTTTAGCATTGCAGAAGGACTGATTGACCAAACACTATTGCCGTGTCATATAGACCGGCCAATCACTGGATAGAGTAAAGCCTGGTCTACACAAAAGGATGTCTCGTATCTTAATATATATATTTATTTTACCTGTCACAGATCTGGCAAAAATCTGGCATTTAACAGTTTTGGTCGTATTGTGTGTGGCGTTTTCGTCGTAAATACTGAACACATTATTTAAGATTGTCGGCTCTGACCTGTTTCGTACACTAAAATCGGGACAAATCCATTCTTAACGCTCCTCGGACCTAAGGATAATCTTATAAGATAATCTTATGAGACATAATGTCTGTTTGACGTGCTTGGTCGGGCAGGGGCAAACTCGGGACAAAAACAGTCCGATTGTCTTTGTGTGTTGAGCTAAGAGCTCGTATAAGAAGCTGGCAGCGCGTTTAAGATTGAGGGACATCATGACCAAACACTGATAACAAATGACTGACATGTAGACCGGCCAATGACTGCATAGAACCAGAGACCATGTATAAGGTGGCCCCTAAAAAGCAACACAATTCACTGCGTGGCCAAAAGACCGATTTTAAACAACCACATAACTTTGCCTTTAACTACTCTAGCTCAATGCTGAAATTTAATAGGAAATGTCAAAGATGGGCTTCCGAACCGCCTCGTTGTTGCTGTGTTATAATGCTTCAAGCAATGGATATTTGAACACAAAGGGTGCAACAACACATGTAGACACAATATAACGATACTCACAGGCATATATTCTTTTATACACTGCGAAGACTAATGCGGTATTACTGTATATGTAAATTTTACTATCTTAACGTTGTATTTAAAGCCCCACTCAACAACTCAATAACGCAAAGCACCACTTTATTCAATGAATATTAATTATGCTTAGTAGATAATCGATCCCAAGTTGCTGTTTCGTTGCAAACATTTTATAGTCAGTTTCCAATTTTCTGAAAAGAAATTAATTATCGTAGAAAAAAATAAATAATAATGTTGACATGTCACAAACAGACGACAGTTGCACACAAAAAAACATAACTTCCTGTCTCCAATTAATCACGTCACCATCTATTTAAGATTTTCCCAAACATTCCAATGTGTTTACATTCCCGCTAACTAAAAATAAATAAATACATTAAAAACCACAGAGGTTTAGCAAAGTGCCAGAGGCTGCTTTCTCACATGTCCTCATTTAGGGGATTGCCGCAGGCAGTTTGCTTGCAGGCTGATAGGTGGAGAAGCGTGCCTTGTTGCTTGGGTGAGAGAGCATCTCACTTACAAGACACTGGAGCCTGCACACGTACCTGAATCGAGGAAGTTCAACTCCCTTCTTACAAGTGGAGTGGTGGGCTGCAGTGTGCTGGGGTGCGCGGCGTATTGGGTTTAAGTGTCACAGAGTGCCGAGGTGACAAGCTCTTTGGTGATGTGATCAAGTGCAAATATGATTGCAGTGCAGCTGAGCAAGCGACGCCTCTGGGATGATGGGCTTTGATTATGCCGCGGGCTGCCTGCTAAATCAATCGACCTTGATGCCATCGTCGCCGTCAGCTCTCACAACAGCTCAGGTACATGTTGCTTGTCTTAGGGTCCAAGGGGAAGACAGTCCGTCCAAAACTGACACTGAGCTGTGGTACTTCACATGGAGATGGATTTTTTTTGGGATTGATTTTAACAAATGACTGCTTAGAGCAGGGGCGTCCAAAGTGTGGCCAGCAGCATATACTTAAAAAAAAAACATTTGACACAGCCCACAACACTATTCAAGAAAAAGGGGTGGGGGGTTCGATAAAGTGATATCCCACCTACATCTTCCATGGGTGGGATAGGACTACTACTGCTAGTACATTGATTTTATATAGCACTTTTCAAAATATGGAAAGACTCCAACTTATTAAAACTAAAATAATACAATTTCTATTCTTAAGAGTGAATAGAGGTAATTCTGTTTCAGAAGCAAACATGGTTGGCTCCACTTTCTACTCCATGTCAAGGTCTGATTTGTGAGCATCAATCACATGAATTACCCTCAAGTAAACACTAATTTCTTTCCGGTTCTTTTGTTGATAAGCTCATGGAGGGCGTCAATAACCGGACCAAGAAAGAAGTCAGTGTGTTAAGCAGCCAAGTGATTTACAAGCGCGGTGGAGTTCACTGAACAAGTGAAGCACTATGTCCTTTCTCGCCAGATGATCTGCTCATCTTCCGGGATCTGTCTCTTTTTATCTCGCTCACTCTGCCCACAAAGTGTGGGGCATTTCCATCTGTTTCCTTGATAACATTGACCCTGACCTTTGGTGTTGTTATAAAATAGTTCATAATCTTTCAGTCAGCAGGTGGGTGGGTGCTTTGCTCGACACATAATTATGCAACCTTTGATAGTCCAAAATGTGATGGTAGTTGTTCAAGTATGATAAAATATTGCTCAAGCGATATTTAAAGAAATGGTAAAGATACAATGTCTAACACTACTTTAAAAAATGTCATCTTACTACAGATAGCTCTTGTTTTGCTTATGGATATGGTGATGTGAGTTGGTTGCTGCTCAGTGCAGAGGCAGGTCTTCTAATGGGATACAGGGCCACACTCAAATCCTGAAAAAAATCTCAGCTATTTGCCTCATCACCTTAAAAAAAAGCTGTGATTTAGCAGTTTTTCAAATACAACTGTAATATGTAAACAACGTAATTTTGAAAACTTGGTGTTTGCATATTTCATAAATTAAAGTACAAAAATGTCAAAGGTACCCTTGCATCCCTCCATTTTTCTGAAAAACTTTGCAGACTCCTGGCATTGAGCGAGTGACCATACAACAAAGTGGGACCCTCAAGAAAGAAACCACAGTGCAGCCAAAGAGCAACGTCATGGCCAATCACTGGTGCCGCCTAGAATGACTGATACTTAGACCAGCCAGTGACATTTAGTCACAGTTCATGCAAGAATGTGAGGCTTTCAAGAGAAACGCGAGCCTCCGCAATGTAGAATGATAAGTGACATTATGATTGATGCTCCATGTAATGATTGACATTAAGACTGGCCAATGGCTCTGTAGCCTTACAGATAATGCGAGAATGATGTGACCTAAAGAGAAACACAAGTCCCATCGCAAAAGAACGTCTGAGCGACATCAGGACCAATCACTGTTGCGTCATGTAATAATGGATGTGTAGAATAGCCAATGACTGTACAGTCAGACACTATTGTAGGAACCTAAAGAGAAATGCAAAGGATTCTGTAGCCAAAAGCACTGCATGACATCAGAATCTATGTCATTCTGTGACCGAGTGTCATACGTAAGAGTGCGTCCAGACTGAGGTCATGAACCAGCGATGTTTTTTGAAAAGAGAGAAAGTAAAATAGGTCATTGTAAAGTACAGTGTGTCCAGGACAAGATATGTACGCCTTGTAGGAGACATTACAGCTCCAAGGAGCCACTTCCACTCATGTACACAATTTGAACCCCATCAGACCATTGCATGCCAGGACAAAAGTCGCAAGCTTGCACATGTAGAAAAACTGTTACTCAAGACGCTCCTTGTAAATAATTTAAGTAATCCTGCCGAGCCACCCAACCCTCCGAGTCCATTCCGTGAAGTGACGATGGATGTTTTTGGGGGACCAGCGACTCATCTGCTCCATCCACGAGGTGAAGAGATTTGTAGACAGATTCATCATCGAGCTCCGTGCAGCGCTCGCAGTCGTAAAACGTCAGGTGCAGTTCGCATTTGAGAACGTGGATAACGAGTCATCGCTTCGGTCATTTTTACTGGCCATGTCTCCCTTACTCCACGGTTCTGTATTATAAAATGAGCTTCACTTTCTCATCCGGTCTGGATGGTCATAGAGGTGTGTGTTTCCACATCATTGTGTTTTACATGAAGGCACACAAATCTCCTTCCATCCATCCATCCATCCTTCAGGAGTTCTAACAGCCTCAAATTAAATTCAGTTCAAAATCGAAGGAGTCATTTTGCTTTTTCTTTGTCTTTTTGTGACATTTTTTTCTTCATGCTCTCATGCAAGACTCTCCAGCACTCCTCCTTAGATTGATTTCCCATTGCCAACTCTGCCTGCCTCGGACTTTCCAGCCTTGTCGTTCTTCCGGCAACCACCTCAATCTCCTGACACCGACCATGGGTCCTGCCTCATTGCTTACTGTTTTCTGTCTGCCTGTCCCCATGTCTGTTTGTTGTTCTGCTGTCACAACATCGAAGTGTGAATTTCCCTGTCTTGCTTCCTTTGGATTCCTGAGCATTGAGACTCCAGGGCCCTCATGTACAAAGACTTGCGTGGATTTCCTCCTAAAACATGGCGTACGCTCAAATCCAGAAAACGTCATATGCACAAAAATATTCAGATGTATGAAACTCTACGTACTCAGGAATCCAAGCACATTTCCTTCGTACATTCCAATCAAGGTGGAAATGAGCGCACATGTTGAATATGCAAATAAATAAATGAACCCTGCACCTGAGATGCCGATCTCTGCATGATCAGAAAAAAGGAAAATGAGCAAGGTAATGAAGAAAAATATTTTTTCTGAATGTAAAGTTGCTCAATGAAGTGGAGGCACCCAAGAAAATCCTCTTTGGCACGCTGTCCTTCGGCGTTAATACGCTGAACTAAAAAAGAAGTGGTCAGACATTAAGGTGGATGTGAAGCGGAGGACAGCTGCCCACCAGGCGGAAGAACCGGCGCGGAGGGCCTCACCCCGTTCGATCACGGGTGACGCTGCTCTCTCAGGGGTGATGGGAGGACACATGGCTCACAATGATCACCCCACAAGGTTAATATCATGTATTTTTTAGAACTCATAACAAATGTGTTCATACAGTAACCTACACTCAGCCCTGTGAGATAAAGGTTCATGCGAAAATGTATGTGTGGTATTTGTAATAAATCTTTTGAATTCAAACAGAAGCACATCGGCATATCAAAGTGGATATCAAAAACTTTGACTCCTTTTTGATTACTCAATTTATTATTTTAATACACAGGAGAGGACACGCACACTGACAAAAAAAATCATGTTTTTTTTAGGAGAAGAGGTGTAAATTATGTCAATTTAATCATGTGCAACCGATGTACATGTTCAAATGAAGTAAATTCAAAGGACTTTTTTTTCAGTGCATGTGCTGGAGTCACGAAGCGATTGTGAGGGCAATAGGCGGCATAAATGATCGCCTCGATCAATTGATAGGTGTCCTCACAAATATCAGTGGTTCATTAAATACACTGGTTAACAAATGAATTCTCAGTCCTTGCCTCAATTGCAGTGTTGAAATCAAATTTTGCTGGGCATTAATTATTCCTCAGTGCTAATTATTCATGTGTCTCTGGTGTGCAGATTTGTGAGAACAGTTTCCCAGCATCACCTCTAAGTGTCGTCAAAGCACCAAAAAGCTGCAGAAACCTGCGTACGCCAGCCACGCAGTTGGTGTGAGGCACCGCACATTTCCACGGTCATGTCACTCTTGATACGTCTGAACTTTGCCGTGAAAAAGAACGGACGCCACGTTTTTGTGCGTACGCACCTTTTGTACATGAGGCCCCAGGCCTCCTGAACCCTTCCCAAACGTGCAGAGACCCTTTATCTGAACTTTGAATTGAACTGCATTAGCTACACACCTGCTTGTCTCTGGACCTATCAAAACTGATATTAACAGACATTACCAAATATTCCTGTGGTCTGGTGTGCTGCCAATGGGTTCTACACACACGTTACATTTATTATAAAAGTAGGAGAAGCCCCCAGATGTTGTAACAGCCTAAGAACACCACAGGAAGTCACATAGGGGCAAGTCATAAAGTCTCAAGTCTTAACTGTCAAGTTTCAAGCAAGTACCAAATTACTGTGGCAAAAATCAAGCAAGTCAAATCCCCACTATATTTCAAGCCAATTGAGTCGTCTTTGGGTTAAGCAAGTCACAAGTCAAGTCAAACAGTCACATGACTTGAGACAAGCAAATGTGTTTCTAAATCCGAACAAATTGGAGTTCTGGGAGCAGACTGATTTTGAAGGTTCCATTGTCCTTCTCATAGTAAGTACATTGTTGGCAATAAATGTAATTGTGGCTCTGAAGGCCCTATTTGAAGGATTAAGGAGAGAGGTTGGCCAAAGAAGAGCTGAGGATTGGGATGACTTGAGATCATTAGATGAATTACAAGCAGCAAATCATGAAGTTACTTGAGCAGGTTTGCATGGTGATCACAGCAAATCATCTCCACATGAACTGATCAAAAAGTGCCGCTCAAAGATGTGGCCATGGCGTGTATATTTAGTAAAAAAAAACAAAATTGAACTTACGAACCTTTGCCAAGCCCGCGTTGCATGTGGTGTTTCTTGCCCTTAATGAAGCGTGACTACCTGGTTTTAAATTTTACTTTAATTACAGATTGCTAATACGCCAGTGCCTCTGATCGTTCATAGTTGAATAATTTTAATTTTGCCTTCCTAAATTGATTTATTTAAGCTTAATGAAAGTGTTATCTTTTAAACACACCATCATCGCTTTGGCATCTCATTATGGCCACACATCAGTGCATACTAGCTTCCCCCCCCACCCTCACTAAGATGGAAATATTCCTCCTCAGGGGAATAAACATTAAACTAAGAATGAATAAAGAATTAATAGCGTTGATATTTTAAATTCATACAATACCTGTTCATTTCAACGGGCTTGTATTTATTGAACATGAACATATTTGAATTGGCTGAATATTTAAAAATTTGCTTTTAATTATATATACACAGTGGGGGGAAAAAATGCCTAATTGTACTTGAATTTTTTTTCTTTGTTTTACATTGGTTTTTTTTCTTTGCTTTTAAATGCTTTTAATCATGTAAAGCACATTACCTTGTGTATGAAATGTGCTATATAAATAAATTTGGTTTGCTTTCCTTAAACATTTTTGCAAATCACCTGACCAATGACGATATCGTGTCAGAGGACAAAGACAGGATCTAAAGAAAAATCTGAGTCCCAGCAATGCAGATGGAATGAGTGATATCACAGCTTCTGTGTGTATATCGTGACTCATAATTCTCATGCACCAAGGACACTTTGTGTAATATGTGGCGACAAGCTCACCAAAGAGGCAATAAAGCCTTCAAAATTTCTTCGGCACTTGGAGTTGTGTTCTTTTGATGAATAAATTGATATTTTTCACTTATTTGAAATAATTATTGCTTTGGTTACCAGTCTGTCCCTTTAGATGTGGTCATTACGTCTTGCGATCTTACCTGTTCAACTATTTACGACTTCCACTCAACAATTTATTGTCCTCACCTACAGGCTCCGCTGAACAAATTTTTTTTTTATGGAAATTGAAAAAATACCTACCGTAATTTCTCGTGTATAATGCACATCCCCCGCCCCCCCAAAAATGTCAAGTCAGTGGTTCGCATTATACATAGATATAGGGGATAATTAAAAAACATTCCCATTTTATAAACACTTTCATTCCAATATGCCACCGCCACCTAGAGCTTATGAGAAAGGTGTACACTTTCATTCTAATATGCCCCCGCCACCTAGAGGTTCTGAAAAAGGTGTAGCCTACACTTTCATTCCAATATGACAGGGGTACGTATGACTGCATATGTACATTTGTGCTCATAAGTTTACATACCCAGGTAGAATTTGTGAAATTATTATTTTTTTTAATACGACTAATGACTGAACAACAACCATCATTAATTTCTTTGTTTTGTTTAATGATGATGCTTTTCTGAAATGCTTGACAGATTAATTTGAGTGCCATTAAAATAAAATTAAATGTTTCGCCTGGCCCTTCAAGAATTGTACCCATCTTACAAATTCTGCCTGGGTAATCAAAGATATGAGCACAACTGTGTGTTTTTTCATTTACTAAATAAAAGTAGGGCTGTGAATTTCAAAATAAGAGGAAGTAAGTAGAAAGTATTACGTGTTCAAATAAAGTCCTTAACTTCAAAGTAATTATTTGAAAAAACTAACAAAATAAAGATAATACTTCATGTTTTGATCATATGGGTAGACGCAAACTTATGCATGGTGAAAATGCATTATACATAGGTAGAAGCCTTTTCCAGAATGTTGAAGTCAAGTTTGGGGGTGCGTAATTATACATGGGTCTGCATTATACACGAGAAATTACTGTAAACCTTTTTGGGGTATATCTAGCGGTGCAACCCTGAACAACTTATTCACTGCCAACCTTCCCAGGTAATATGGATATTTGACTTCTAAAGCCGTCAATGGCAGTGAATGTGTTTTAAAACACAAAGTTTTTAAATTGTTTCAGTTCAGGTCAGAGGTAGTCAATTGCTTTTCTGCCACCCTGAAGTCCTCTTGTTTACAAACATTTATTCAAGATTTATTTGTAATCATTTGTTTTTATTTGTTTCTATGCCAGTCCATTAAAATATTGCTTTTCCTAAAAGCAGTCAGTGGCGGAAAAAAAGTTAGGCATTGCTGGAATCGAAAATTTCCCTCAACAATAGCGCAACTCCCTTCTACTGGGATCCTGCCGTTTGGGAGCAGCTTGCCTTAAATTCCGAGGCGCTGTCAAAGAAGTCTTTGGGAAAATAATCCCGTCAGAAATCCGGCGTCTTTTGTCAAGCGGCTGGCTGACACCTTTGATAAAACACAGTTCAGCCTCGCCACCGCAATGCCTTTTAGTTGAGCCGAGATGTATTATTTTTATTTTTTTTAAAGTCTACTTTGTACCGAGACATTTCCCCCTCCCAGCACGTCCTCGCCCCATGACAGCACACACATTGATGAGCACGGACAGATGGCGAGACCGAGTGCAGAGATGGAAGGCTCGTGACAAGGCGCTAATATCACCGCACCTTGGCTGCGGCGTCACATCAAAAAGCGGCTTTGACGTCAATTAATCCCAAAGGAATGCGGATCTGTGGAATCTGTGACAAAAAAGGCTCGGGATGCTTAGGAGAGATAGCAGGTGATCTTTTCTCACAAAGGATTACTAATGAAATAACCTTTTTCAAGGATGCAGACATCACACGAATGCTGAGATGTGATGAGATTACTCGGTAAACATCTCCGAGATGGTTTATGTTTGACTGCATTGAAGGGCACCTCTGTCCTTAGCCTTTACTTTCAACTATTTGACTTTAATAGAAAAATATTACAGATATTTACTTAGAGGTACGGCACCATCACAACATGCCTTTGATCATTGTTGGGGAATTGATACCGCCGAAATCATGAAAATTCATTTCTACAGCCGTACCTTGATTCGTGTTTTTTCAAGTTTGGTGCTTCCACTTGTTTTTTTTGTATTGGGAGCCAAAAGGAGACTCACAGTCGCCGATGCACAGTTGACCCCCGCAATTTCCAAGGGGTAGGAACAGGGCCTGACTGTGAAAATCAGAGGATAATTGCAGCATATTTTAATTGCCATGACTTTTTTAAATGCAATTTAGGGGTGGTATTGACAAAAAAAAAAAAAAAAGGTCCAAAAACACAAATAAGTGTTTATGCAAAAAATGGGACATAAGTTAAAAAAAGGTAATTGCAAATGGCGACCCGTGAATATATGGGGGTCCCTTGTACATCATTTCAGTTATTTATTGGACATTACAAATAGCATTTCAATGATAAATATTAATTTGATATTCAAGTAAATTTAGTTATGAGCTTGGTCACCGAAGGACCAGACGTAAGTCATGGTACTACGGTATCATAGTTCTAGTTTTTGCAAGAATAAGTTTGTCAGAATGTCCGTCCATCCATTCTCTGAGGGTCGCGGGAGTGCTGGAGCCTATCCCAGCAATCATCGGGTAGAAGGCGGGGTACACCCTCAACTGGTTGCCAGGCAATCGCAGGGCACATATAAACAAACAACCATTCGCACTCACATTCACACTTACGGGCAATTTAGAATGTACAAACCTATAATTTGAGCATTTCCCCCCTTTTGATCAAAGTCGGAAAACGTCCGATGATCAAAATATACTGTGGTGTGGGATGTGTTAGGAGGGATATTTCCCCCCCCCCCCCTCCTCCTTCATCCGCATGGCAAATGGTCAGGGCAATAAATGTTACACCTGTTCAATATGTATGATTGCATATTTTATTTTTTTTATTATTATAATTTTTTATTTATTTATTTAGTTATTTTTGTGTATATTTAACAGCGCGGTACGGTGGAGTTTGCATGTTCTCCCCATGCCTGCATGGGTTTTCGCCGGGCACTCCAGTTTCCTCCCACATCCCAAAAACATGCAAGGTAGGTTAATTGACGACTCTAAATTGCCCGTAGGTCTGAATGTGAGTGCGAATGGTTGTTTGTTTGTATGTCAGAATCAGAATCAGAATCATCTTTATTTGCCAAGTATGTCCAAAAACACATGTGCCCTGCGATTGGCTGGCAACCAGTTCAGGGTGTACCCCGCCTCCTGCCCGATGATAGCTGTGATAGGCTCCAGCACGCCCGCGACCCTAGTGAGGAGAAGCGGCTCAGAAAATGGATGGATGGATGGATAGTTAACAGCGAGTCTCACCGAGCCACTGATTCAGTGATTATGATGCAAAACGTAACAATAGCCATTTAGAAAGCTTGTGTTGTTCCCGGACATAAATAGATGAGAAAATGGATTGTGTTAAGTGTTTGTATAACATCTCCCAAGTTGTTGACCACAGTAAAAATGACAAGAAGTTTGACACCGCAATATAGTTACCAGATGAGTGGAACAGTGAAGTTAATAAGCTAAGCTATCAGTAATCCTAGCTCCTTCTACTTCTTTTACTGCTATTCTTTATTCTTCGTTGCATTTTCCGTCAGTCGTGATGCCCTGTGGGACTATGCTGCCTCTCACAGGTCAGTCCCTTTACTACGACTGGTTTGAGGTAGGAGACTCACGATTGCACATGGAGCTATCGTTACGTGTGTGATGTGCTGTGTTGGTCGTCTTGAATACACCGCACATTACAAGAGCAGTAAGCACACATACCCGGCTTTTTTTTTGGTTTAATAGATGTTAGATGTTTAGTAGATGTTAAAAATCAGTAGGTCTACCCTGCCTAAGGAATGCAAATCAACATAAAATGAGTCCTGTAGAGTGGCTTACTTTTCATCGACCTGTAACTAAATCACATAATGGTAATCAGCTGTCACGTTCCGAATGTAACTAGCAGACGAGAACGTTAAGACAGATTCGTAATTGCTCGTGTCAGTCAATATCAATTTCTCAGTCCCCCAGTGCATTCAGCCAAATTTGGATCGCTGCTCTTCTTACAGACGTCCTGCGGCAAAACGGAGAGTTTCGAACACTCCAAATGCATTCAGCTCTCAAATAAAGGCCTCGATGCCTGTGAGCACGTCATTTAGATTGACAACAGGAGCAGAAGCAATTGAAGTGAACCCTCCCTGCACCATAAATAATATTTAATCCCTCTCTGGAAGAGGGAATTGGTAATGAGTCCCTGAGCTTTTTTGATGCATCTCAGCGCCTTCAGCTAGTGCTGACACCAATAAGATATAAAGCAGACAGTTTTCTATGGCCGAAAAAATTTGACAGGATGATGGCATTTTCCAGATTGCATCAATCAAATAATCTGGTTAAATTGGGTTATTGAGACAAAGTGTATTGAAAAGAGAGTGAAAGTTTGAACAACACCCAAACAAAATTATCTTTTGAAACCTCATTAAAATGTGACGAGACAAAGTATTAGTGCACATGAATGCAGGTCACATTGCAGAAATCCATTAAGAAATCAGTCAGGGGGCATTTTTGAGTGATTTATAGCGCTTTGTCTGAAACTACAAGGAAAGTGCATTAGGGGCAAGTCCTCTTTTGGTTGTTGAATGCTGCAGGATGTGTCAAAATGTGTAGTGCAGGGTTTGTATTGTGGCTTTCAGGTAATAATGGCTGTAATTTAGGTGCTACATGAAATAAACTCAACTGTTACTGAATGTTACGGGCGTGTTACTGAAGTTGTGTTGAAATTTACATGGGTCCACTAGAAGAAAAAGGCTGCGGATACGTTCATGCTGTCTTAGAGATAAGCTTGTTTGGTCAAGTCAGTGTACGATACACTGCTTACCTGTTGCTATGCCTAAGAGCCCTTGTGGTCATTATGCTGGCCTGTCTTGAATGTCTTATTGTGTTGCTTTTCAGTTTTCAGTGAATATAAGAGATGTAACTTTTTGTTTCACTTAGAAAGCGTTTTTTTCTGACCACTTGCACATGCCATTCTAAATGCAGATTCGGCGCTGATTTTTTTTCATCTCAGATTTCTCATTCACACGTAATTTTCAAAGGGACATTTTAGTTGAGTGGAATCGATGTTCTATTGGTTGGCCAGTCCATGTGGGTATGAGTTGATGGACACTTATGAGCTTGCAGTCACTTCTTGCGTTGACAGATGCCCCAGATGACGCTCTTACCAGCTATGCTAGGCTAATTTCTGTGACAATATTTTCTGAAACAAACACTGGGAAACACCAAAGGCCTGATTCTCTAAATGTTTCTATATGCAAAAATGGGCACAAACGTAATTGCTCATGCAAAATTGATCTACATGACCAGGCGAACCCAAGATTGCGTCGGCCAAGTGTGCAAAATTGATGCCTAGCTAATTTTGCGTGTTTCTGAAAGGCAGGTGCAAATCGGCACCACCTTGAATAACAATGACTGCTGTTATTGTGATGAAGAGGAGAGCTGGCAAAAGTAGAGGAGAGCTGGCAAAAGTAGAGGAGACGGGGATCGGACCCCTCTTGTAAACATTTATGAAATGCCAGAAACAAACATTATCGCCAGATACAGTATAAATGAATGATCGGCTAACTTGGAACCAAACCAAGGAGTCATTCGATACAACCTATGCTAAAACGCCATCTAATTCAGCATTTCCTTGCATCTGGGGTATTTCAGTGTGCTAGATTTATTTTCTGTAACTCAGTAAGCTAATATGTTTGTGTTCCCCTTCCATGAACATTTCCAATTCCATCACTTCAAAATTCATTTTGCGCTTGCGGTGTCCTTCCAGTTTTTCCATAGTGAAAACCATCAAAATTACCTAAAGCAAGTAAAGCAAATGTGCCTGTTTCCAACAGTAATCTGTTAAAGTGAGTGAACGTGTGAACTTGTGAGGCAATTCGGCCTCTTAGTAAATCAGGCCCCAAATGTCTTTCAAGGTAATTCCTTGCCATACACGGGTGAGGTTGTTCACAGCAAACACAAATAAGTGTGCCCTGTGATTGACTGGTGACCAGTCCAGAGGTTAACCTGCCTCCCGCCCCAGTGTCAGCTAGGATAGAATGAACAGGATAACTGATATAACGAGATATACCACGTCTTTATTTCTAGTCTGTTCTCAAGCAGCAGAGTTCTTGAAAGGCTTGCATTGAAAAAAATCTGGTCTTGGATTATTCTTTTTTTTAAATTGACTGTTGGAAATTGGATTTGCAAATCGGTGCGGTAGTTAAGTCCATCTTTTTTCACCTCAGGTAGTTGGAAAAGGTGAGGCCTTTTCTTACACAACAGCAATTTGAAACAGTAATCCATGTTTTCATCACATCTTGGCGGGATTCCTATAATGAACTTTACTTTGGAGTCAGCCAGTCCTCCCTCAAACATCTCCGCTTGGTTCAAAATGCTGTCGCTCGACTATTAACTGGAACATGTAAGAGGGTGCACATAATTCCTATTCTGGCCTACCGCTACTGGCTGCCTGTGTACTTTAGAGTTTATTTTAAAGATTCAGCTATTTGTCATGAAATCTCTAAATGGTTTCTCACCGCCTTATCTATCAGAGCTGCTCCATCCTACTGGACGCGAAGCAAACTTTCTCCTCACGTTACTTGCAGGACTTTTACTTTATACAAACTGAATGCACATTTGTGCCACATTGATATGCTCCTCCCACCTTGGTACTCTTCACCAGGTCCTCGCTCTCTTCCGACAACGGTGTACTATGAGCGGCCACGGCAAGTGTGACGTGTCCCCCCCGGCTGGGTCCTTTGATGTTTTTTTTTCTTTTTTTTCTTTACCCTATTTCTTCTCTGCTTCCAGCCCCAGTGTGCTGTGAACAGCCACAGCGGCCGGTGTGACGCCCTGTCCCCCCGGCTGGCCATTTGCCTACCAAGCTGACTCGTGACGCGATTTGTGGCTTATTATTTTTTGTACCCCTTTTTAGTCCTTGGCTTCCAACACAGCTTAAGCCTCTGCCCTTGTTTTGGTGTCTTGTTTGTTTTTATGGTTTTTAACTTAGTTATTGTTTTAGCATTTCTAAATTATATTATGTTTACTTGTCTTATGTTTAATTTCTATTTATGTACAGCACTTTGTTTCAGGTCCGGTTGTTTTTAAAGTGCTCTACAGTTAAATTACAGTTAAATTACAGTACAGCTGAACTCTGGGAACACAGTAGCAGTGTCCCAGTTCAGGGCGTGTATCCTTTTGAGGCTGTGTTTAAAGATTTCATAAAGCCTTGTAAGGGCTTTCCCAAATGTGACTTTCTTCTTCTGTATTTTGCAAGGTGCAAGATTTAGAGAGTGTTATGGGTAAGGAGAAATATTTTTTTAAATTCTGCACTATATTTATGAGGAAGGAAGCCAATGTTGTTAAGCTAGTACAGGAGAGACGTGATCTTTTTTCTAATCAGTACTCAACCAGCAGAATTCTGGACCAGTTTGTAAGAGGCCAGAGATCACTGATACCAATTTTTTTATTTTTAATTAACATCAGATTATGGCAAGAGAATGTGTATTTGTACCAAAAAAAGGCTGTCCTTGACATTTCCACATTTCCGTTGCCAAACTTACTGTATATAAGTTGGTTGGTGAAGTGCAGTAGAGTAGCGTGCATGTTTGGATTGCCAAGCTGTGAAGAAATTAATCATCGTAACATCAAGATGCTCACCCTCTCGAGAGGAGGTGGTGTCGCTTCCGTCCAAACTCCGTGCCCATCTGAACATGATGTAGAAGTTGGCGGCAAAGTGGCTCCGGCTCTCCGACTTGGCTGGCAGACATGCGTGGTGTCCAGGTGCTCGACGTGCACATGGCCCTCCGAGAAATCAAACCTTCATTATTTATCAGGCTATGAAATGAAGAACGAAGAGGAGAGAGGTAGTGGGATTTTGTCAGTCAGTTGTGAAGATGACGGAACGAGTTAGGGGGGTGTCGACTCCATGTTTGATGCAGGTTGTAGTGAAACATGCTCGTGCGGCCGATGAAAACGCCACAAGCAGGCTTGGGGAGCAACGGAATACGTGTAATGCCGTTATGTAATCAAAATAAACAAAAAATAGGTTTATTCCATTACAGTTACAGGGAAAAAACACAATCAGATTACAGGCAGTTATTAAAAATTGGGATTATTTTGCAGGATTACAATTTTAATGCTGTTGATTTGGGCCCTCTTTTAAGAAAGCGAGCAGAGCAACCTTGTCCTGGTCCAGAGTTAGCAGCGCAACAAGTGGATAAATTGTCACCATATAATGCAATGGGCCACAGTGACACCACTGGTGTGATCGTAGCTGCTATATTGTGGGTAAACCGGGTAATCATTGCTACCATTTCGGACATGCTTTAAACCCAATGGGATAAAGTTGCTCTTGGGGAGGTGGTTGGGTGGGGGGATGAAGTGATGTTAGAGACTGGCAATGTGGGCCCCCCCATAAGCGGTCAGTTTAAAAGCGACATGGAGGCAAGGACTAAGTGGTGATTGTTTGGACCATATTCACTGTTTGGGCCGTAGTCACTGAGGGACTTTTTTGTGTATAATGCGCACCCATGTATAATACGCACCCCCAAAGTTGACCTAAAAATTCTGGAAAACCCTTCTACCTCCGGGTACTCTGGTTTCCTCCCACATCCCAAAGACATGCAGGGTAGGTTGATTGAATACTCTAAATTGCCCATAGGTGTGAATGTGAGTGCGAATGGTTGTTTGTTTCTATGTGCCCTGCGATTGGCTGGCAACCAGTTCAGGGTGTATCCCACCTCTCGTCCGAAGATTGCTGGGATAGGCTCCCTAGTGAGGATAAGCGGAACGGTAGATGAATAAATGAATGATGATTTTGCTTCTACCCATATGATCAATATATCTGTATTTTGTTAGTTTTTTCAAATAATTATTCTGAAGTTAATCACTTTATTTGAACACTTAATACTTTGTTTTTATTTACTTGCTCTTTTTTTAAAGTCACAGCCCTACTTTTATTTAGTAAATAAGAAAACACACAGTTGTGCTCATATGTTTGATTACGCAGGCAGAATTTGTAAGATGGGTAGAATTCTTAAAAGAAAACATGAAGGACCAGGCGAAACACACTTAACTTTATTTTAATGAGTTTCAAATTAAACTATCAAGCATTTCAGAAAAGCATTATTATTAAACAAAACATAACCATAAAAAAATTAATGACGGTTGTTCTTCAGTCATCAGTCGTATTTTAAAAAACAATATTTCACAAATTCCGCATGGGTATGTAAATTTACGAGCAGCATATATGCAGTCATATGTACCCCTGTCATATTGGAATGAAAGTGTAGGCACACTTTTTTCACAACCTTTAGGTGGCGGTGGCATACAGAATTAAACTTTTCACCTTTTCCATAACCTGTAGGTGGCGGAGGCATATTGGAATGAAAGTGTACGGGCTACAAGCATGGATGGATTATATCGAATAAAATAGTTTGAGTATAACAAAAACTAGTATTGTTTTTGGTTCTAATCACAAACTAGCCTCTATACCTAAACTGAATCTACATATAACCAAGAACCCTTTTGAGCAAGGTTGGTTTAGTCACTGATAATTGTTTGTCATGGTCTGAGCATATAAATAGAATATTTAAAGAAATGTGTGTGGGCATTCGTATGACAAGACAATGTGCACCATATGTACCATTTCATATTCAAACAAGTTTGTAGATCATTAATTTTATCCCACCTGGATTATTGTTCACTGGTCTGGGCCTCTGCCTCAACAAGTAGACGAGAAGACTACAAATCGCTCAAAACAGGGGTGCTAGCCTTGTTTTATTTATAAAATGCTGTTAAACCGAGCATGGCTTAATGTAAAGAAGAGGCTAGTTTTAAGCACAGCAATATTTTTCACCAATACAAAACAAAACGGTCCTTTGTAAAGCTAGTTTATTATTGAATGAACTGTCACTAGATGTCTGGCAAGAAAAAATAAGTAAGATTTCATTTAAAAAGAAACTAGTTACAGTTATTCTGTTGTTAATGTCAGGTTATTGCTGGATTTTATTGTTCTATTTTAATTTAATTGTTTCTTATTATTTCTGTTTGTTATATTATATCCATCGGATACTCTTTTCTGAGAGATGTTACACGAGGATCAAAATACATTTTTTGTTTTAACAGTATTTGTTTTCATATCAGATTAATAATTGGTGCCTTTTGTGTCGTCGTTTACTTGTTCAACTCTGTAGCGTGTATTTTGTGTACCTACTGTCCTACTGTTTCGATGAATCATGTGTAACTATTATATTGTATTATGTCTTGTACAAATGTATTATTTGTATATATTAATATTTATTTTATTTTGTCTTTAAAAGCACATTTGGTATTGGAGTAATCCTAAAGTAATACAAAGCACTCAAGTCAGATTGTCCCACACCATTGACTGTTTCACATCCACTTAAATTGCGCCCCTGTCACTTTTTCGACCTACATTTTCCTCCGATTCATTCCGCTTCGACATTCTTGTAGGCTTAGCGCTAGATTGTTCTATTCACTGCATTTCCTTTACTTTCATGAGCAATTTTCCATTTCCCTCGCCGTATGAGCTCAATAAATGCTATTCGATTTTATTTCCTCGGGATAGTGAAACATACAAAAATACAAAGACATTTTGTCCCCCCCAATAATCCAGCCAATTCGTTGATTCAGTTGATTTTTCTTACTGCTGCACTGTGGCGGTGGAATGCAATTGTTCCCCAGCCCTCAATCTTTCCATCTTGCAGTTCATTCAAATACATGTCACTGTCCATTTCTTTTCATTTGAAAATGTAATTTTCCCACAAAGTGAAAGTATTACTACAAATAATGTCCTTGCTATGTTTACTTTAGCTAACATGCTACCAATTATTTTTCAATCAGACTTCAGTGAATAAATTCACAGTAATGTAACGTACTGCTAGTTTTCAACAGCGGTTGTCACTTTTTTTGGGATATTCATCCAGTCATCATCCATCAGAACTAAGTCATCAGAAGGTGCTTTTGTATAATCTGTTTCAATTAACTCCTTCATTGTCTGTTTTCAAAGCATAGTTCGCCACATTGCTAGTTGTTTTACAGCAGTCATCTTTGTGATCACATTTGTTCCAGTTAACACAGAGCAATTTTTTGTGCATGTGTGAATTTTGAAAAGTCATAAACAATCTGTCAAATGAACTGAATGAGACCATCTCCTGTGGTGATCTTTAGTTTGATTTTGATGAGGTTTGAATACAGCTGTCGAAACATGGTAGACCCAATTAACCTCTTTCTTGCCGGTTTTGGCACAGATCTAAACAAAGGCTGGTGATTTTTGTATTAGTGAGAGTGATCGGATCTGGCTTCAATTTTTTTCCAGATACTCTGGCTTCCTCCCACGTTCCAAAAACCTACATGTTAAGTTTATTCAAGACTCAAAATTTATCATAGGTGACAGTTTTTGTAGGCACGGTGGCCGACTGGTTAGAGCGTCAGCCTCACAGTTCTGAGGACCTGGGTTCAATCCCCGGCCCCACCTGTGTGGAGTTTGCATGTTCTCCCCGTGCCTGCGTGGGTTTTCTCCGGGCACTCCGGTTTCCTCCCACATCCAAAAAACATGTATTAATTGGAGACTCTAAATTGCCCGTAGGCATGACTGTGAGTGCGAATGGTTGTTTGTTCCTATGTGCCCTGCGATTGGCTGGCAACCGCCCCGCCTGTGTGGAGTTTGCATGTTCTCACCTTGCCTGCGTGGGTTTTCTCCGGGCACTCCGGTTTCCTCCCACATCCCAGAAACATGCATGGTAGGTTAATTGACGACTCTAAATTGCCCATAGGTGTGAATGTGAGAGCGAATGGTTGTTTGTTTGTATGTGCCCTGCGATTGGCTGGCAACCAGTTCAGGGTGTACCCCGCCTCCTGCCCGATGACAGCTGGGATAGGCTCCAGCACGCCCGCGACCCTAGTGAGGAGAAGCGGCTCAGAAAATGGATGGATGGATGGACAGTTTTTGTTTTTGTTTTGTCTATATGTGCCCTGCGATTGGCTAGCCATTTCCCAAAGGCAGCTGGGATAGACTCCAGCTCACCAAACTAATCAGGACAAGCGCTATAGAAAATGGATGCATAGACATTTCATGATAAAATCTCACAAATCTTGTTGCTAGGTAGCGACCATAAGGGTCAATTTGTGCCCCGTGGACCAATAAAAAAAAAACAAAAAACATATTCCAGTGTGGCCCACCAGGCTGTTTCAATGACAAACCCCGGGAACACCAAAACACTCTACAAGGACAATTAATTTCACGACTGAATCAGTACTCTGTGTTATATACATTACAATAATACATCGTGGCTGAGCATCTGTGGCGTTTTTTGAAAATGGACGTGCCACTCTTCCTCCCCCGCATCCTTTCCGGCTCGGTTTTGTCATCCCTCTCTCCGACTGCTTCATCCTGGCTTGCACTGATGCCTTTTCCATTCTCCTACACTCTTCACGCTGATGCACTCCGCCTCCCGAATCCTTACCTTGCCTCCGAAAATCCTCCCTCACAACTTGTGACATCATTCCTCACCTCCCTCACGCTGCTTTCTTCTCTCGTCTCATTTCGTCTCAACGTTTTCAGCCGCCAGCGTGGGAGGAAAGAAAAGGATTAGTGGAGCGAGAGAGAGGGACTAAGCACTAAATGATGGTATTGAGTTCAGGAGAAAATAAATGTGGGCCTCTCACAGTGAGCGAGTGAGAACTGAAGTTGTCTTCTTGCACATCTAATGTGATAAGAGCACATTGAAGTAATATGACAATGACGGCTTAAATATCAAGAAGGAAGGAAGGTTGATGCTGTTTAGAACATTAAGCCACCTCCAAAAATGGAGGTCATGGGAGAGCCCAAAAAATTTAGCTGATATATTTATGCTAAAAAGCGCATTAGCTAATTCACATGCCCACCTTACCGGTTGAATGTTGGACAATGCTTGTTCAATGGACTAACCGGATAAATACAACTTTGGTATACATTTATTTCTAATTAGTATTATAATTTCAAGATGACTAGTTAACTGAATAACTACTGTAATTAACAAACGCATTCATTGACTAATTGACAAACTAACTGACTAGTTGACTAACTAATTAACTAACTAATGTAGACTTGCTAACTGATTAACTACCATAACTGACTACCTAACTACTTACTAGCTGATTGACTGGCTGACAATTGTAGCTAACTCACTCACTCAACATTGACTAACTAACTAACTAACTAACTGAAAACCAAATTAACTTGGAGGCGTACTTTCTAATTGATTGACTACTGTAACTAATTAACAGTGACTGACTAACTATATGACTAACCACTTGACTAACTACTAATAGCTAACTGGCTAGTTGAATGAATAACTAACTAACTACTGTAACTGACTAACTTTCCTTGGCAATTTACCAACTGATTAAAATACTAACTAACTAATTACCAATTGCTATATTTTGTGGTGGCATTACTAACTAAGAAACTAACTAACAAACTAACTAACTGGCTAGCTGGTGGACTGAATAACTAACAACTGTAACTAATGAACTAACTGAGTACCAACTTAACTTGCTGACTGACGGACTTGCTATTTGATTAACTACTGTAACTAACTAATTAACTAATCAACTGGCTAACAACAGTAACATAAAATATGACCGACTTGCAAATTGATTAAAAACTACTAACTGACTGACTGCGTACATTAAAGAAAAAAGACAGGCCTGCCATGTTGACGTCACGTTGGAGATGAGAATAGACGAATAGATGAGGCGCGATGACATTTGCTCACCAGTGCCGCGTGTTGATGTGTTCAGGCCGAGCAGACGTCATTAAATTCCTCTCTCATCTTTTAACACTTTGCGGCAGTGTCACTGAGTCCTGGCAGCCTTGTCACCTCAGTGGGCGCGATACATTGGGAGCTTCACAGTAGCCTTCATATAAGTTGGCTTGTACTTGCATCTTCTTTATGTGCAGTCTGGGTTTTAATTCAGTGTGCTGTGAAGTTTTGACATTTTCAAGATCCGTTCCTAGGTTTAGCGTCAATACAAGTTAACCACTATCAATAGTAAAATGTAATAAAAGAAAAACACCTTAACACAGTGATTGATGTCATTACCAAATGAACACAGATGAAGATTAGCAGATAAACTGATCATAAAATTACCCTCCGTATGCACCCTGGGTCCGTAATCTACTGTGTTCCTTCTAAAAGTGTCATTTACCAACGATTACTAGAAAAGGACCTGGAGCAAAGAACCGTTGCATAACTTAATGTTTGCAAGGGAGCGTGTGCGCTCATTTCCAGCGTAGTCATCAGTGGATTATTTGATATTTTTAAAATGCTACACAGTCATTTATTGCACTGTGCAACTAAGGCGTGCAGAATTAATGTAACCCTGTTATGCAACTGAAGCATAAAAGGATGTAAAAGGCTTGCAGCGTGTATACTGTTTAGTGTGGGAGGTGTTACATCTCGTCACGACCTCTTTTATTATTGTTTGACTCATTAAGACTGTTTGCGAAGTTAACTAAAATGAGTTTCTCCATTTGATAGAGTGCAAGCCACTTAGCCTAAATTCACTGTAGTTTATCATAGCGGTATATTACTGGGTTGTGGCTTTATTTTCAATAATACTGTAGACCCTGGGGAGCACCAAGAGTTGTCTTAGTGAGTTAAAATTGTACAGAGCAGATACACAAAATGCAGTTTACAAGGTCACCTGGCAACAGCTGCCATGAATAGAAAATATGAGCCACTTTGTGGCCCATATTTTGAGACCATGTTTGTCACACAAAATACTTGCATTCAAATCATCTGTCCCCATTTAAAGGAATAGACATGTCATTCATCTGTTCTAGGCTCCTCAAAAAAAAATAATTGTAATGAGGAAAATTGCACTCTATAATATTTTACTACATAGAAACATATATAGTAATAACACAGTTAAGTAGAATGTAAAGAATTGAACAGATTGTGCATCATGATTAATTCATTGTGACTCCTGGTGTGGACGACTTAGCCAACTGGACGGCAGTATAATATACTCAGGCAGAGAAACGAAGAATTGTTTAATTCATCTACTGTAAGAGTCTCAGTAATCTGCAGTAATATAAGTTTTTCACAGAGGATAAAGAATATATGTCTGTGTGAGCATTGTTACATAATCTGTCTATATGTGTTGATACTCCGTTTGCTTTCAAAGATCCGTTGCTTAAAGGGTTATAACACTTTTACTAGCGATGCTATTCGTTAGCCCATTTATGGTGTTTTTCATTGTGTGTCGGCATTTAGCAAGTGGAAGGCAAAGTTGTGGTGGCTTTAAATGCAGTGTATAATTCTATTTGTTTTACATTTAGTTTGAGAGTAAACTTTAAATGGGAATGGCAATAAACAGCCTCTTTTTCACCATCTGCCAACCTGCTGCTTCTTGGGAAGTGAGTTGAGTTCACTGCCACCATACCATGCCGCGCTCATGTCAAAAAAGCAAAAAATCGTCCAAACAATGACTCATATCTTGAAAAATTTGAGAACGTTTATACTTTTTTACTGTCACACGTAAAAACAGAAAGAATAAATAGCGTACTCGCCACACGATTTATGACACAGGCTGTAACTAACAAACGACAAACAAGATTGTTTACAACTCGGACTCGCCCTCTAAATCCAGATTTGTTATTTGTGCTGACAGTAACGAATGACTTCCAAATCAGAATCAAATTTTTACTCGGTGTACTATTCCAAAATAAAGGCATATCATAGTCCAACAAATGAAAAATCTAATTTGATTATCCAGCTATCTATTGAACTGGAAAGAGAGTATGCTGGTGTTTTTTGGCCACTGCTTCTCCCTCTGGAAATGTTGTTCTTTTCAGTACTTGAATAAAACCGTTTACTTTAACTAGGTTCCTTCACCGTACCTTGACCAAAGGTAGAACCCGAGTTGGTTTTGCGCCTGTTGGTGCCGTAAATCCTCTCTGGCTTCTCTCTCGCTAGCTAGCTGGCTGGCTAGCTCTCGTCATCTTCCACGCAGTGTTAGATCCTGCTCAATTTTCTCCTATACATTCTTCCGCACTTGCCTCCTTTTCGCCTTTGGTTGTGACGCTGCCATGAATATCCGTGTAGCTCCTTGGACTCGGCTATTGGACGCCTTCTTACGCGGAGATCTCGGAGGGCTAGCCTAAAGTCTTAAACCTATTTGTATCTGCAACTACATTTACAGCTGCGCACATGCGCAGTAAGTCAAAATGGCCTCGCTATAAACACAGACAACAATCTTGATTGATTGATTTATTTTTTTTAAGTAAATGCGACGCGGCAGCAGTTGCAGCTCTTGTCAGAATAAAGTACCTAGTATGATATTCTAAGATTCGTTCTGATTCGAGGCCGAAAATTCTCTTTCGGTGATTACTTTTCCTCGGCCACTCGAATCCCAATTCGAGTCACTGCCGATTCGTGCGCAGCCCGAGTATTGTTACTTCATGGGTTTAACCATATTGGACTAAAATATTGGACGTGTTTCTACTGTATCTCATAAGACTTAAGCTGAGTGTTGTTGTGTCAGTGATGGCAAAGACGTAATGTCTGATGTCAATGCTGTTCAGTACAAAGCGGCTTAGTAGTTTGTTGATCAGTCAGTTAGTCACCTAGTCAGTCAGACTTTGGCAACTCACAAATTGTGACATACACTACGTCTCATTGGCACCATTTTACAAAATATGAGAGCTAAGCCTCCTCTGCCAATATTTTAGACCAAGCCATTGAATCATCATTTTAAATATATTTTTTTCTATTACTCAAAGTAGTGAAGGAATATGAGTGGGGTGTATGTTGTCATACAGACACTTGTACACTCGAGTGCTTCCGAGGATAAAATGTTCTCCACTGCCAAAAATGTGTGAACATGGCAGCCAGCTGAGCTTGTTCATAATTGATCTAATGCCACACACTTGGAGAAGGAAAAGCTCAAGTAATTAGCCACCGGCCTGCAGCTGCTCTTTGCGGAGTATTCCTTGACATGTGAATCTGGCCTCTGCCGCACTCACAGGCAGGTGTTATTATTAAAATAATATTGAGTTTTTGTATTAAAAAATGGACCACCTTCCGGTCAATTGTCCAATGAGTAGCCATTTTTCCTCCCTAGAACTCCAAGGATCACCTGTCAAAGTCACATTGACATTTGCTGTTGGCTTCCTGCACTCTTCAATCCATAATTACTCGATGATGCAATATCATGTAGACCAATGAGTCTAAGTTAAAAAGTTAACATAAAAAAAAAAACAATTACAAGCTGTGTATTTAACCAAACCACATAACTTTGTCTTACTAAAGTCCACTAGCTTAATGCTAACACAATACGAAATGCCAAAGATGGGCTAATGAAACTAGTATCAACATTGTGGTAGGTTAAAACCTGGGTGGAAGGATGTGAGGGTGATCTGGTTGCGACATCTGTCACTCCATTGATCGCTAGGGTTGATTCGGCTGATCTGGCTGGCTAGTTGGGTGTCCCCTTCCTCCACCGGTCCATGTGAGTCCCTGCCGAAACTCAGCTCTCGGTGGCAGCGGACAACATCGCGAGCAGGCCGTGGCCCAATGGTTAAGATTGTCACCTGCAACCGTGGGGGACCAAGGTTCAAGACCCCGACCGGACCATCCGCCACCATCCTCTGGACTCACGGCTGTGGTGTCCTTGAGCAAGACACTGATACCCCGGATGCTTCAGCTGCCCACTGCTCCAGTGTGTTCCACTAACAAGTGTGTGTGTTCACTGTGATGGGTAAAATACAGAAAACAAATTTCATGTGTATGCATGCATGTTCATGACAATGAAGGTGATTCTTCTTCTTAAACAACTGATATTTGCACACAAATGGTGTTGTGTTGCTACTAAGGCATATAACAATACTCAATACAATACAGTACAATAATATAGTGAGTATAGTGTTTGTTTTGGTTTTTTTGACACATGATTTACCTTCAGGAACGGTGGGCGACTGGTTAGAGCATCTGCCTCACAGTTCTGAGGTCCGGGGTTCAATCCCTGACCCCATCTGTGCGGACTTTGCATGTTCTCCCCGTGCCTCCGTAGGTTTTCTCCGGGCACTCTGGTTTCCTCCGACATCCCAAAAACATGCATGGTAGGTTAATTGAATACTCTAAATTGCCTGTAGGTGTGAATGTGAGTGCATATGGTTGTTTGTTTATATGTGTACACCGCCTCCTGCCCGATGATAGCTGGGATTGGCTCCAGCACTCCCGCGACCCTTGTGAGGATAAGCGGCTCCGAAAATGAATGGATGGATGGATGGATTTACTTTCATGGGGCACATAAAATGATGTGGCGGGCCAGATTTGGTCTCCGGGCCTTGAGTTTCACACCTGTGACCTACATTGTCACCATTCCTGCCAGTAAGGGGCCCCCTAATAATCTCTTTCGTGCAAGAACTTCATCACGCACGAGTCGAGTTTGGTCAAGATCTGACCTTGTAGTGTTGAGCTCTTAGATTTTTGTGTTTTACGGCGAATCAACAAACTTTGCTGCAATGTTGACACAACAACCCTAATGATCAGTGGTTGTAATCACAAATGACGCCGCAACCACATAAAAACTCTCACTCTGGCAGCACTATAATGTTTTGGACTATACAGTAGGCTATATCAGAACATATATGGACAACTTTATGAATAACATACTATACATTTCATAACCTGTGACGACAGAAACACAACAATTGTGCATAATACAATATGATGAAGTCATTGCTGTATTAAAATCCTCTTTGCCGAAGAGACATCTTATTTTTGTGTTTGCTTTACCCAAAGCAGATATGAGATGTTTTGCTTAGTTGTGAGTCATATTAGATTTTAATCAAGAAGACAACAACTCCCAGCATCCCCCAGGGCACATCACAACTCTTTTATGAGTTGTCTTAGAGAAGATTGTAGAGGCTGAAAACTCCAAAATGACACAGTTCTTTTGTTAGACTAAAAAGAGCAGTGTCTGTTATTCATATTTCAAACTGTTGTCATAAAACCTTTATTAAATGTTCAGGTAACATTGCTAGTACAGTTTTAATATTTGCTAATCCAACCACTCAGTCTTAATTAGTATCAATCTGTTCAAAAAAATAAAATCCACTTTAAACACTCCCATAAGTATAAAATGAAATCGACCACCAATGTAATGTGAAACGTTAAACCATAACACGCGCATTAAACACTCTATCTTTAGTTCACAAGTGACAAAGTGCATAACAGCGAGGCAGTTTGGTGGCTGGCAAGCTCGCAGCTAGCACGAGAAACTAACGCAGCAGTCTACGTATTCACTCAGTGTCAAATGGCACGAACATCCGGCCATCCATTTTTTTATACCACATATTCTCAATAGGTGAATCACAAGTGAGCTGAAGCTTATCCCAGCTGACTTTAGTTGAGAGGCCTACTTGAGTCGCCACCCAATCGCAGGCCAGATATTGACAACCATTCACACCGATGGACAATTTAGACTCTTCACTGAGCCTAGCGTGCATGTTTTCGGAATATGGGAGGAGGTCGGTGTACCAGGAGAGCGGAGAACATGTGAACTCCACACAGGAAGGCAGACCCAAGATTTGAATCCCAAACGTCCGAACTGTGAGGCAGATGTACCAACCACTCATTCAGCGTCCTAAAACAGCACAAAATGATAGAGTCAAATGCATGATACCAGCCGTAGAAGATCCAAATCAATCCTTTAATTGTTTACTATAAATTGGTCCAGTTTAGGCTTATCACTATTGGGGTTGGGAACAAAAAAATGGAAGTTACCAGAATAAAAGTCTTTTCAAAATACACTACTCACAAAACGTTGGGGATTTAGATCTTAAGGATGAACCTAAAATGCACAATGACCTTTAGAGGTGAACATAATTTGACCTTCTCTGAACTTCTGAATGTCCAACTGTTCAATGATTTAGTTTTTTGTTGTTTTTTTTTTTTACAGAACTTGCTGTTAACCAACAAGAAGATGAATGGAAAATGTCACAACAGGTGTTTCATCCATGAACGATAAATTCCTGCGTCAATTAATATTTAAATGCTCCTCTTTGTCATGCTGTTCTCATTTCGACATTACGCAATTGCAAGGCTTCAAACCGGATGTTGCCACTGTGCTAAGAGTGTTTCCAGCAAGTTGTAACACAGCTACAGAGAGACTGGAAGAGTCACAGAAAGGTATAGGAGCTTAGCACCTTGTTACAGAACAGTTGCACAAAAAGAAACATTGGACATGTGCATTAAAACTTTTAGAGGACGTCAAATTAGGTTAATCTGTAAAGGTCAGTGCATTTTAGGTTCATCCTGAAATTTCACATGAAATGCCAATTTCCCTAACTTTCTGAATAGCCCGTGCCTGGTGCTGGCTGAACTGAGGTCAAGTGAGGTGCCCTCATATCATGTATGATGACGGTTCCACCTCCATCTTTTGCGAGTGTGCCCATTAGCGCTCGGCGTGATAACAACACACCCCCTTCCCCCACGTTCTCCCTTTCACGCCACCGCCAGCCAGACCTGAGAGCTTGCGTGGTTCAGAGGAGCTGTTAACCAGCATCTGGGAAACATAACAGCTGAATATTACTTGTAGAGTCTTGTAGGAGTCTTGCTTCTTTACACTTCAGCTGCTTGCTTATAATAAGGCAGCGGGAAATTATTCCCTTGCTCCTTTAAACATTTTTTTTTTAAATGGCATTTTGTTAATGTAAATAAATGACATGCGCGTGCGTGCGTTTCAACTTACACATTTACTTACTCAGTGTGAAATCTGGACCTGTTTAGTTGAACACAAAGCCATTATTGTGTTGTATACATGGCAGGTGGATACACAGGTTAATTGTACCTTCTGCCATCTAGTAGAAGATTTAAATGTTCTACCTGTCTCTATACGTCACTTGCATAGATAGATGAACAAAGATACATTATTTGTAATAAAAGATACTTTTTATAGAAGGTACAAAACCATTTATATAATATAATATATCCATGACAATATCTAACTTTGTCATGCACATTTCTAGAAGTGGAAGGTTATAACACTTCGTCATGTAAGTCTTGATTCCACTGAATATTTCGATGGATTCCTCCCATCTTTTATTATATAGTGCACAGTCTCCCCTTACTCTCACCCATTTCCTGTTATTTGTGGTCATCCGCTCCTTCTTGGACAATCGCACCATGATTTTGTGGTTCAATGAAAAATAATAAATAAAAATAATACAGTGCAGTCTATATGTGACGCCTCAAAACCTGATACACGGTGAGATGTCCGCTGCCTAAGCACTTGGTGTGCGGCAAACAGTCGCCAACTATAGATTTTTAATGATGGACCACTTTAGTCGTGTTTGACAGTGTCACTATTACTGCAACGGACTTTACATACTGTTTGGGTCAAATTTGACCCATTTTGGTATTTGACAACACTAAAAATATCCTAAGTGTCATTCTTTCACCCTGAAATTGGATGACTTCATTAAGTGACCCAAAATAAAACAAACATGAAAATATTTAAAATGTAATTCCTCTGTACAGGTGCTACAAAGTTTGTGTACACCGAGGCTGTGCCCAATTAAGTTCAACCTGTGTCTACTAAAATCGATTTTAGATTTACCAGGGTGTGTTGAATCAAGGAAAATGGTTGTAATGGTGGGACTCTTGAAACTGCAAAACTGCATATGTCATAAATGTGCAGATTTCTTTCATTGGGACAGTGGTTCTCGAGAACTGTCTGTCTTTCCACCAGTTGGTCTTTGAAGGGTCATGAGGGAATCTCAAAAGAGTAAAAGAGTAAAACAACATAAGATCATACATATTAAAAATAAGAAACAGAAGTCATACAAAGGTTAGAGGGTGCCTTGACACAAGCGTGAGATCTGCACCTGCAAAAAAACAGTACCTGTAAAAAAAATACACTTTCCCTTTTCTCTGAAATATTCACTATCCGACAGGCTATTATTACATTTTAAAAGATCAGTAGTTCATTATTTGATTTCGACATGAGGATTTTCTTGCTCCATGCACGGAAAATGAACTGTATGTAAGGGTTAATCCGCTGCAGACGTGTTGGGGCGGGGGTGGTGGGGGGGTAGTGTGTGAAAGGAGTAAGTACCCTTGCCTGACACCAGGGGGCCACATTGGGCTTCAGTTTTCCCCCCACGGTTTGTTTCTTTTCTCTTGCACTCAGATAAACACACAATGAAAACAGCTCCTCACCTTCCATCTGTCCCAATGTAAACCTAAAGCTCGGCATCCAGGGAGAACCCAAGGAGGGGTTGGATACATGTCAAGGGGGTCTTTTCCGATTTAGAGGGAGTCGTTGGGGAATAAACCTGTGCTAATGTGAAATGAGCATAGACCAGAGGGCCAGTGAGGAGACTGATGAGATGGAGGAGGGAATTTCATCAACTCCAAGCACCTAATCAATGCTGCACTGTTGCATGTGTCATGGCACCTTAATGTAATAAGGTAGCCAGTCAAATTTCAGTGCAAACCAGAAATGCAGGAGCGCTCAGACCTCCGCCAAGGTTCAATACCAATACAGTGGAAGTCGAAGTTGACATTTGGTCACTGTTTGGCATAAATTTAAAGAAAAAAATACCCCAACTTAAAACGTAACAGAATAGTGAAAACTACGAGGAGACTGCTATTAGATCGATGCTAACTCTTAATCTCATTTGTGGATTTGATGGTGGTTCGATTCCAAGCCCTATTTTTTGCCTGAGCTTGATACTGAACCCCAAGTAATTGACGACTGACAGCATAAGTTTAAAAAAACAAACGATAAAATGCAACAGAATAGTGAAAACTAGGAACGCGAGTTAGCATTGTTAGCTGAGGAGAGTGCTATTGGATAGATGCTAACTCTTAAGTTCATTTGGAGATTCGATGACTGTTAGATTCTGAACCCCAAGTTGCTCCTGATGCTGCGTTCTCGGTAGATGAATGACGAGAGTGTTAAAGCGCTTTAAGTACCTCAAAGTCAGAAAAGCGCAACACAAGTGAAATCTCATTTACCTTCACTATAATGATTAATTACAATACACTCAGCGACTGTTAGAATATTAATATGTTTCTTAAAACATCACCTGCACAGTTAATATCGTAAAGTTTTATGATGGTAAACAAATAAACTCACATTGCATTCTACCCTATGGGGGAAAATAGTTTTGGAATTAGCACAACTCGGAAGTGCAACAGTATCCGACTCCACTTAATTGCTGCGGGGATGCCAACATGAATGCCCCTTTTGCCTAGCGCAAGATGTACTTGGCAAGCCTCTTGTGTGGTAGGCAAGTCAGGAGGGAAAGGTGAGCAAATAAAGCGGAATAGAGACATTCGGCGAGTCAGCCAAGGGACAGCGCCAGGGAGCGGGTTGCCTCTGATGCAGACGCCTGCATGAGGAGCACAGGCTGACAGACTGGAGCTGCGAGGGGAAACGAGGATGACAAAGGTAGCAGCATAGGAAAGATGTTGAGGAGCGAGACAGCTATTGGAGAAGACCACAGGAAGAAGGGGAAAAAACTGGGAAGACGGTGACAGCTCCAGCGGAACCGCTGTTTGTCTAAATAAAAACTCACTTGTGTGTGGCTTTGCACTTGAGAAGGCGCCACCGCCCTTGCTTGTTTGCAAGCGTGTGGCGAACATCAATATAATTGTCATGAGCATACAGCCCGAGGTGTGTGTGTGTGCGTGTCTGTGTGTGAGCGGGAGCAGCTGCGTCTATGACAGCAAAACGCAAGCCAGACGACAGCGGCGCCCTGTTTTCGAAGGCCCGAGGCGGGAAAATATAGAGCTCAGCTTGTTTGCCTGTGATGGATAAGAATCCATCAGGCACCACAAACAAATGTGAATGTGCGCTTTGTGTGTCTTTTTTTGTTTTGTTTTTATGTGTGGGCTTTCAGCATCATGTCCTCTTTCTGCCGCAGACGTGTCCACGGAAGAGAAGCCCGGCCAACTCTGCTGACGCAAGGTCAAACTCACAGGCGCGGGTCCCAGGACACCTCCAAACAGATGTTGCCATCACACGCACACATACACGCACACACAGATACATGCACACACACACACACATCAGTATGTCTGTTCACATTCATTGCACAGACTACACACTTCACTCTGTCCAAAGACCATGCCTAATGTGCAGTCTTTAATAGTGGACCTTTAAAATCAGCTAGTAAAAAAAAGTTTTTTTTTTTTTTTTTTTTTACATACGTATGACAAAGTTGTCAACCTGAAAAATAGAAACCCCTCCCCAAAAAGACAAAATATGTTGTATTATGCATGCCAGGCCAGTAGCTGGCGATAGAGTTTCCACCATTTGTTTTTTTAAGTTGAATAGGTAAATTCGATATGGCCCTTTTCAGCTGTGTGCCTATGGTGACGCTAAACTAGCAGGGTCAAAGTTGACAGCACATTCCATGTATGTGGAGGGCAAGAAAACTAAAAGACCAAGGATACGAGTACATTGTACTGCATACAGTTGCGTACAACGCTGTACAATTACGACAAGGGAACTGGGAGTAACCTTTCTCAGGTACGTCTGTGTAGATTCTCAGTCATCCAGGTCATGGTAATCCACAAAGGTTGAATCAAGGCAACTGGACTGTTGTTTGTTGAAGAGGTTTCACCTTTAATCCAAAAGGCTTCTTTAGTTCTAAAATTGTAGGTGTGGAGTCTCCCTATTTATGCCTCGGTAAGTGTGGTCATTGGGGGTGGTCAACAATAGGTTGTTTTTGTTGCCTGCTGTGGTTGGGGGTTGAATACTAATCCGTCCTTCACACGTCTTGTTGCAAAACAACTCGTTAGAGCCACTCTAGCTGTTGAATAAGGTGACCTTTGGAGGGAGAAATGATAGGATGTTATGTTGTTATATGTACATGATAGGTGATGTCTCACACCTCCTCCTCTGTTTAGAAATGGCTTTTCTAGTTTGGCTTCTCTGGACCTGAATCTGGACCCAAAGAAGCCGGCCCTCAGTGATGCGCCAAGTGTCTGTGAAGCAGTTGCTTTGTCTCCCCGATGTAGAGGTCGTTGCACTCCTCACTGCATTGCACCGTGTAAATAACATTGCTGAGTTTGCTTCCCGGGATTTTGTCCTTGGGGTGAACTAGCTTTTGTCTAAGGGTGTTGGTGGGTTTGACATGGATTGGTATATCATGTTTGAAGAAAATCCTTCTGCGTTTCGATGACAAACCATCCACATAGGGGACCACCACATTTCCCCTGCTGTTTCTGTCAGGGATGTAAAGATGAAAAAAATAAATAAGAAAGTCAAACAGTCAAATTTACGATTACATAAAGGCAACCATCCACCGTATTAGATGGAAGGGGCTTGACTAAGTGTTAGAGTTGGTGTTGCGAATAAACAAACAAACATACTGTGCGTGACTGCATCTAAAAACCTAACCTCCTGCCTTGCTCTTGGGACTTGGCAGAGGTGATAAATAACTTTTTTTAAGGTGCAAAAGAGACATCATGCCAACGAGAGTTGACATGCACTGGAAACATTGGTGTGAGCAATAATTTTGTGTTTGAAGTTTAAGTTCAGCCGCACACAAATAAATAATAGGAAAGTGTCGGCCCCTAACTAAGGGAAATTAAATGTTAGACGTGATTTTATCTTTAACTAAGGGAAATTGAATGTTAAACGTGTTTTTATCTTTCACACAATATATTCTTTGAAGACCAGAATTGGGAGTGCAACTTGGAGGCTGGCCTTTTATTCCACAATAACATCTCTTCGTGGCTCTTATAAAAAATCAATAGATGAGTGAGAGGAAGGTGAACAAGACCGGAGGGAAAAAAAAGGCAAATAAGCTTTTTATTTGAGCCGTAGATTGGATTCCTTTCACCGACCAACCATGCACACTATTGTGAACATTAAAAAAATGTGGGTGCAATGCTCAATAAATAACAGCATTCTCAAGTGCGTTTAAATGTGCCTCCCTGCTGATATTCAAAACTTAAAGTAGAAGGACACAGATGCAGCTATGACGTACTGTAGGAACTAGTGCATTTTGGTTTATAATCATGGGATAATTGTTGACAGCATTCAATTAAACGCATTATAATTAACTCATATCTCCAGTAGGCAAGCTGCGCACAGCATGTGTTCAGCTCATGTGCTTTAATAGTAAACAACGACAAACATACAATTATACACGTGCGGGGAAGCAACAGTACTACGAATGTGATTCTTAAAGCTTGCAAATGTTATTATAATGCGTGTAAGAGTACTTCTATGAGTTAAAAGGACTACATGTGAAAATATACTGAAACACCAGTCTAAAATTTGTATCGCTGTGTCGTTATAACTATGGTTGTATAGAAAAATCTAGCTTGAAGGTAGCTATCAAAGGTGACAGTTGAGGCCGGAGATCGAAAGTGGCGACCGTTCAGGTCCATGCTCGAGGCCAGTAGTTCAGGTGTTCAGTAGTCTCGGACGGCGGACTGAGGACGGTGGCAGCAGTTGTTGATAGTTGAGACTGCAGGTTGAGGATGGGGTTACAGTCTACGGCGCCAGTCAGGGGTGGCGTCTGAGGCAGGTGGTGTTAAAAAGCAGTGGTCTAAAGCGGCAGTCACGGGTGGCGATCAAAAGTGGTGCTGTAGGGCGTCTTTCAGGGGTAGCGTTTGAGACCATTGATTGACGGTTGTGGTCAAAAGAGTTCATTCTAAAGTGGCAGTCAATGGTAGTGGTTGAGGAGATAGGTTACTACCGGCAGTAGTCATGTCTGGTGGTGAAAAATGCCAGTTTGGGGCAGTGGTCCATGGTGGCATTTGAGGCTGACAGTTGACTTGGTGAGGCGGTAGTCAAGGGTGATAAAGACTGGCTGTCGAAAATGATGCTCTCGGGCAGCAATCGGGGGTAACCATAGCGGGATGGCAATCAAGGCTGATAGTTGAGACTGGCTGTGGTCGAGGGGTGGTGGTCAAAGCCCTCGGGTGGCAGCTGAGGGCGGGCACCATTGTAGGCCTTCATTTGGCAAATGCAAATTTTTTCACAGAAATGAAAATCTTTTGCTTTTGGAAAAGAATGTTAGAACCAGTGGAGGGCTTTTTACCTTCTACCTCATCTAACGTGGCCATATATTTGCTTCCGAATTAATAAGAATCTTGCTTTGACACCCAGACATTTCAAGAAGATGGCTAGGGAATTGCAACCAGTTTGAGTGGGGACTGATGACAACTCAGAGGCGCTGAGCTGTCCAGTGCTGCTCAATGAAAGCATCAATAAGTGAAGACATCTGTTTTGCTGGCACAAGCAGAAGCCACAACATTGATTGTTCTATTCTGTTCTCAGCAAAGCCGGAGCTATCTTGAGCCGAGACAATATGATTCATAAAGGGAGTGAGTCATATCTCCAGTGAGCCCTCTTGTTGTCAAATGTGGCTGCCTTCCTTCTGAAGCGTCAACATATGCACCAAATAACTCTGGATCTATGTTTGTGTTGGTGAGGGGGGATACAAGGATTTGGAAACCACCGAGCTAGTGTACACGCCTGTCGCGCCGACTAAATGCAAGGCGGAGTTAGTAGGGGACACTCGAGCAGCCGAAATGCACAGAAACCTCATTATGTTACTTCTCCTCACCGTGTACTGTAATTTACTTTTCCTGCGATTTCCTACTCGGCACAACACCTAGGCCTACATGACTTTTATCTCCGCATACAGTTCAAATACTCGGCGAAGCGGGATGTCTTTTTTGGGTACCAGGGGTCAACAGCATTAAAACAAGCCCTGTGACAGAAATAAGACTCCCTAGTCTATATGGCTGAATGGCTTTCTATTGTTTGTAGTCGCTCGCGTCTGTGTTTGTGCTTTACTATATTTGTACAGCAGCTGATTCAAAATACCACCATGCATGCTTTTATCCCCCCAACACCATCATGTTGTTCGATTTTAAGTCTGTTAACCTTTCGGTTGTGTGTGTTTAAAGAAAGTTAGCTGTGGAGATGTTTCTGTTCACCTAAGGAAATAAAGACATAACAAAACTAGAAAACGCACTGATTTAAAGACGTGCCAATATGACACCAGCTGCCTCATCTTGACTCTTATTTGGTCATTTAATTAATAGGGTACTTGCTCTGATTAAAAAAAATATATATATTTTTTTCTGTGGTCGAAAATGTTGGTTGAAAAGGGTTGGTCTATTAATATTGGTGCGGTCAAAGGCAGTGGTTGAAGGTAGTGGCTGAAAGTGCTGGTCAGAGCATGTGGTTGAAGAAGGCACTCGAACGAGACGGTATAAAAAGACGATCGAAAATGGCGGTCAACAGAGTTAGTCGAAATAGTAAGGGAAAGGTAAAAAGGCAGACGAAAAAAATCAGGCATTGGTGGATGTTGACGTTGAAAAAGGCAAACATCATGCTGGATGTCATTTGTCGTTTAAAGTGGTGGAGGTTGCATGGGAGTTTGCCCAACCAGTCTACATGTGTTTTGTGGAGAAGGCGTTCGACCGTGTCCCACGGGGAGCCCTGGGGGGGGGGGGGTCCTTCGAGAGTATGGGGTGCCGAACCCCCTGATACGGGCTGTTCGGTCCCTGTATGACCGGTGTCAGAGTTTGGTCTGCATTGCCGGCAGTAAGTCGGACTCGTTTCCGGTGAGGGTTGGACTCCGTCAAGGCTGCCCTTTTTCACCGATACTGTTCGTAACTTTTTATGGACAGAATTTCTAGGCGCAGTCGAGTCATAGAGGGGGTCCGGTTTGGTGGCCTCAGTATTGCATCTCTGCTATTTTGCAGATGATGTGGTTCTGTTGGCTTCATCAAGCCGTGATCTCCAACTCTCACTGGAGCAGTTCGCAGCCGAGTGTGAAGCAGATGGGATGAGAATCAGCACCTCCAAATCTGAGACCATGGTCCTCAGTCGGAAAAGGGAGGCATGCCCTCTCCAGGTCGGGGATGAGATCCTGCCCCAAGTAGAGGAGATCAAGTATCTTGGGGTCTTGTTCACGAGTGAGGGAAGAATGGAACGGGAGATCGACAAGCGGATCGGTGCAGCGTCTGCAGTGATGCGGACTTTGTGGTGAAGAAGGAGCTAAGCTGAAAGGCGAAGCTCTCAATTTACCGGTCGATCTATGTTCCTACACTCACCTATTGTCACGAGCTGTGGGTCTTGACCGAAAACAACAAGATCCCGGATACAAGCGGCCTAAATGAGTTTCCTTCGCAGGGTGTCCGGGCTCTCCCTTAGAGATAGGGTGAGAAGCTTGGTCATCCGGGAGGCGCTCAGAGTAGTGCCGCTGCTCCTCCGCATTGAGAGGAGCCAGATGAGGTGGCTGGGGCATCTGATTAGGATGCCTCCCAAACTCCTCCCTGGTGAGGTGTTCCGAGCACGTCCTACCGGGAGGAGACCCCGGGGACGACCCAGGACATGCTGGAGAGACTATGTCTCTCGGCTGGGCTTCCCTGCTGAGGCTGCTGCCCCCGCGACCCGACCTCAGATAAGCGGGGGAAAATGGATGGAATGGATGGAGGTTGAACAATGTTTCATGAAAGTTTGGAACGGTTCAAAATCATTAAAAGATTGATACAGTCCACTTGTCACTAGTTTCGATAGCTTTTTTTCACATCTTAACCTCAGGTCTGTGTGCTTCCTCTACAAGTCAATTCTATTCTATGTTCTATTGAGTAGAAAAGCTGAATTATGCCTTCCTTTCAGGGGAAACTACTCAGGATGGTTCTCGCGCATAATTTGCTTTCTCATGTTAAAGTGTTTGCTGAGTCACCGTTTGAATCATTCCGACTCCCACTGATGAGAAAACGCTCTCAGTGGTCACTATAATGTGAATTTCTTTTCCCAGGACCTTTTGAAAATGTCAACGCTTCAGTTAATTGTCATGCCAATGTCATCATTTTGCTGTTGAGTCAGCAGCCACTGGTTTTGGAGCGTGGGTATATGCTATGAAGATGTAGAAACCAAAGGTGGAAAAAAACAACAACACTTAAACTGTGTACTGAAGATTAGAAGTACAGACAGGGATCTCGCTTGATTTGCGTCCCGTGTCTCAGACGCACAAAAATGAGCAAGGACGCAAAAAGTATGATCAATCTGGCTAAGGACTCTGGCGTGGTGCTGAAAATCCGACGTATGATTTTTGTTTTTTTGGGGGGACGAGACAGGACTCTAGAGTGCGACTAATTTGGTCGCATGTGCAGTATATTGCCTGCTAAGGCATTAATGACTGTTTATACATCTGTGCCAAATTTTGATATTTGTAGAAGTGGAATTTTTGGGAACAAAGCCTGAGTCTGTTATTTTGCTACATTACAATGTCAATGTTCATTCATCTTAGAATTAAAAGTGAATTGTTCTTAAAAAGGATGTACTTAAATTATTATGATCTAATATCATTATATCAAGTGGCATAAAAAACAAACGATATTATCGTGTGTCGTGATAGTGTTTGGGAAAATATATCCTAAAAAATTAGCTATCATGACAGGCCTAAACACATAATATACTGAGAGAGAACAAGAGCAATGGATAACACAAAAATATTGTACAAACAGTATAAAAAGATAAAGTAACACATGTAATAAACATCTGTTTTATAGCGGGGACTGCGAAGCAAGAACCGTGATATCGTGATATAGCATAGGATTACTGTATCTGTATTCTGTGATGATGATAAATTGCAGGGACTCATTGTTTCCGGGTTGGGACTCATTGTTTCCGTGACATGTGCATCCCGACTCACATAGTCTTACGTGTCAGATGATCTATGTAGCTATGTGAAAAAAAGAAAGACTCTGGTAAAAGTAGAAGTACTGATTCAACTTCTGTACGTGTGTGAAAGTACACATCTGTTTAGTCATCCTCCAAGAACCAAGACAGTGTCTGTGCACTATTCAAATACGACACTCCATCATCACTGAAATTGAAAGAGTCCGCATGAAAGCAAGTCATGATGCTGGATGCGCTCTTTTCTTTTTAATGACAGGTGATCTAAAAATGTGTATATTTTTTATATATTTTGTTCATATTTAATGTAGAATACAGAGAATTATGTGGGATTGGCATGTGACCATTTCAGGGTGTACCTTGGCTCTTGGCCAAAGTCAGCTGCCATAGGCTCCAGCTCACCCATGATCAAAACGAGGACCAGCGCTATAGAAAATGGATGGATCAATCTGCTATGAAATCTACCTAGTAACAAAAAATGACCATGCAAACATGATTTGACCAGGGATGCAAAGAGCTCTACTGCTTGCTACAACTGCATTTTTGGTATGCGAAAAAAATCATTGCCTAAGTACAGTTCAGTTGTATTTAACTTTTAAGTTCAATACATTTGCATTGCATCTTTCAGAACTGTTTTTTCTGAAATGTTTATTTAAGTAAAGTTTTTATTTCACTTTTATGTGAATGACAGTTGAATTGAATCAGTATTTGAGTAGTTTTTTTCCCCTCCATTTTCCTATGTAAGTGCAGTGTTAATGTTCAAACTGTGCATTAGGTTACAATGGCTTACAATAATATTCAATTTACTTTTTAGAAATAAAACCTTGTTTTTTGATAAGCACTTAGTCCCTACTTGCTACTCTACGATATTTTAGTGTTTACTTGGTGTAAAAGATTTGATAACCACTGGTCCATGCTGTTTACTGCTTTGGCTTTGCATCCTTCATCCTTCTTCATTATACGATAATTGAAAGTACAAATGGATGCTTCAGCACCGACATTAAATATTCAATAAATACCCTGAGGAAATGGACTGAGTTACAACAATTTACTTCCTGGAAGCGCAAAGGTGCCATGTGGCGCTGTAGCCATTGGTAATCTGATTAAGCCCCGCCCCCACTGCTTCCATGCCACCACTGCTTGTGGCGAACATGCATCACGCTGAGTAAGAGACAACAAGTTACAGACATCAGTGACACACACCCAACGCTCATTCATTCATTTCGTGATGTGCTGTCTAAAGAGGACGCTGAACATTTGAGAAATACATGTTGAATTAGGGCTGCACGGTGGGCGACTGGTTAGAGCGTCAGCATCACAGTTCTGAGGTGCGGGGTTCAATCCCCGTCCCCGCCTGTGCGGAGTTTGCATGTTCTCCCCGTGCCTGCGTGGGTTTTCTCCGGGCACTCCGGTTTCTTCCCACATCCCAAAAACATGCATTAATTGGAGACTCTAAATTGCCCGTAGGCATGACTGTGAGTGCGAATGGTTGTTTGTTTCTATGTGCCCTGCGATTGGCTGGCAACCAGTTCAGGGTGTACCCCGCCTCCTGCCCGATGACAGCTGGGATAGGCTCCAGCATGCCCGCGACCCTAGTGAGGAGAAGCGGATCAGAAAATGGATGGATGGATGAATGTTGAATTGGGTCACTGTAGTGGTACACTCGCCTGACTTTGGTGCGGGCAGCGTGGGTTCAGTTCCCACTCAGTGACATTATGAATGTGAGTGCGAATGGTTGTCCGTGTCTATATGTGCCCTGCGACTGACTGGCGACCAGTTCAGGGTGTAGTCCGCCTTTCGCCTGAAGTCCGCTGGGGTAGGCTCCAGCGCCCTGCGACCCTAACCAGGATAAGCGGTGTTGAAAATGGATGGATGGATGGATGTTGAATTGGAAATGCCAGGCAAGCATCACATGTATCTGTATGACTTTGGCTCAGATAACATTCAGAATCACTAGTGTCCGACATAAATCCTTGCTCCTAAAAATGTTTATACAATGTTTTCTTGTATCAGATTTCAAATACAGTGGAACCTTGGTTTTTGTAGGCCCAAGTTTTTTATGGTACGGTTTACGAAGATTTTATTTTTGTCAAAATGTTTTCCTGGTTTTGTACAATCGCTTTTTCGTAACCCCCCCAAAAAAATGTATGCACATTCATCCGAAGTATTTTCTAAGTTGTTTATAAAGGGTTCAGCATATGGCAAGGCATATTCCACAATGCAAGCTTTTATTAACCACTCAAAGCAATAACCCTCCCGGTCTGCTCTGCAACACTCAGGCAACAGCAACATAACACATCGTGTCAAAAGTCAGATCTTCAAAATACAAATATGCAATATAATAACATAGTTTTACGACACTTTCTTGGGCAACACGTTGGCTTTTTTAACAGTCACACTAAATAAACAAGCACATAATAGTTTGAATATGACTGCTTAATAAGCCACCATAGGGCCAAATAAAGTTTGGTGAAACTGTTATTATACTGGCGTGCTTTTGTTATGCCAATGTTGCCCCTACATTTCCCAAACTCCAAACAAAGCACTCCTCTCCCTGAATGAATCCCATTAAAAAGCAAGATGGCTATGACAAACACATAATCCTCAAAAATGAATAATGTCAAGTGGTGAAACACTTAAGAGGTTTTTGCTCTAACATAAAAACATTCTGAAAACATGAAATCTTCATTTCAGCACAAACAATCTTTAATAGTGATAAAAAAAAATATATATATATATATATATATATATATATATATATATATATATATATATGTGTGTGTATACAGGAATAAATACAAATCAATAGGGTTCTTATTGTGATGTAAACACACATTCCCTAAAAATTAAAGGATTGAGTAAAAAAATAATAATGAAGAGGGTTCTTGCACCAACATAAAAACCTATGTCTGAAAATGTGAAAATCTGCTTCTTTGTGTAGTAATAGTACAGCAAATTCATTCATTTAATTGACGTTAAAAGAAATTGTAGCCTCCTTGCACGGACATATAATCCTACTTCGAAAATATAAAAATCAATTTTTTGGTAATAGTCTGGCAAATTGAATTAAATAGATAAAATTAGAAATTAATAGGGCTCTCATTCTGATATAAACACATTCCATGATAAATTATTGTTTTAAAAAAAATCAATAGGGCTCTTGCACAAATACATCAAAACCTACTTCTGAAAATGTTAAAAACAAATAAATAAATTGGCGCAGTAACAGTGCAACATATTCCGTGTCCAAAAACATTCCAAATGAATGGGGTTGTCATTCTGATTCAAAGACACAAGCCTGAAAATTTTAAATTGAAAATTGAGTGGTATAATTGTCAAAATCAATAGGGTTCCTAATATGATGTTAAAACATCCTGCAATTCTGAAAATCACTCAAAGACTACACTCATGAATATTATTCTTGGAGGTTATTATATTTAAAAAGAACATGACATGTCGACTTTTGGCTACCTTGGTCATGGTATGTCGACTGTCATTCAAAATAAATAGGATTTCTTTTTGTCAGCAATACGACTAATCCTGAATTGTGACTTTGAAAAGAAAAGGGGGGGGGGGGGGGGTGGAGTGTCTTGGAAAGCAGTCAACCATCTCCAAATCCCACATTATCCTCTAGTGTAGTGATTCTCAAAGTGCCTCTCAAAGAGAAGTGCAGTTCAGTTGTATTTTACCTTCAAGTTCAGCATGTTTGCATTAAATCCATCCATCCATCCATTTTCTGAGCCGCTTCTCCTCACTAGGGTCGCGGGTGTGCTGGAGCCTATCCCAGCTGTCATCGGGCAGGAGGCGGGGTACACCCTGAACTGGTTGCCAGCCAATTGCGGGGCACATAGAAACAAACAACCATTCGCACTCACAGTCATGCCTACGAGCAATTTAGAGTCTCCAATTAATGCATGTTTTTGGGATGTGGGAGGAAACCGGAGTGCCCGGAGAAAACCCACGCAGGCACGGGGAGAACATGCGAACTCCACACAGGTGGGGCCGGGGATTGAACCCGGGTCCTCAGAACTGTGAGGCTGACGCTTTAACCAGTCGCCCACCGTGCCGATGTTTGCATTTAATATTGAAGAATTTATAAAGCTATTTTTTTTCATCCTGAGCCACCTGAGTTTGCCACAAAGTTACTTGCACTGGACTTGTTTCCAACCATAAGCGAACGGTGAGGGGAGCATGTGTGAGGCGACATGTGCGACGGGCATGCGTTACACCCCTGGGAGACGCGCTTCAATCGGCCTCAGCACCCGTGTGACTTTTGCATGAATGCACCGCACGGTCAACATAGCCACAGTGCACCAAAGTGGTGTGAGACAAGAAATGTAATATGTCACGCTCCAGCGCGCTGCATTAATAGAAGCAGAGATGAAAAGCCCTACCCTAAAAAAAAGAGGAAAAAAAACAGCTCTATGGTTTGTTTGTATTAACAAAAGCATGTAAATTGAAGACTTGGAGGTGAGTCAAGCAAAGGTCAGCACACGGCGATTTTTCTGCTCAGTCACTTGACATGGAAGTAGAAATGGAAATGTAGTGATAATATGCATTGTCTGCTTATTTTCTTTAAAATGTTTTATTCCTCCTGGTGTGCTCCGAGCAAAATTGATCCATTTAAACTCTTTTAATCAGAATCAGAATCATCTTTATTTGCCAAGTATGTCCAAAACACAAAAGGAATTTGTCTCCGGTAGTTGGAGCCGCTCTAGTACAACAGACAGTCAATTTACAGAACACTTTGGAGACATAAAGACATTGACAAAAAACAATTGTGCAAAAAGATGCAGAGTCCTCTAGCACTTAGAGCAGTTCGAATGGCTAATATCGCAATAGTCCGGTGCAATGACCAATGAGCAAAGGGCACTGAGACTTCAAGGAGTGTATGCGGTTTAAAGTGACGAGTAGTGCGATAATCTGGGACAATGGTTGTGCAAATGTTACAGATACTCCTCAATCAGTGTGCAAATGGAGCAGATGCTACTCTGGCATGAGTGGCCAGTATATGCAAATAGTGCAGCACGGCGAGACAACTACAGTGAGTGCACGAGTAATACATAATTGGCCCCACAGAAATGTGACAACGAACTCAAGTCAAAAAATTGCCAGCTTGTTGTAATGGAATTATAAGTTAGCTGTTTAAGAAGTTGATTGCAAGAGGGAAGAAGCTGTTGGAATGTCTACTAGTTCTAGTTTGCATTGATCGGTAGCACCTACCTGAGGGAAGGAGCTGGAAGAGCTGGTGACCGGGGTGGGGAGGGTCCGAGAGGATTTTGCACGCCCTTGTCTTAGTTCTGGCAGCGTGCAAGTCCTCAAGGGTGGGTAGGGGGGTACCGACAATCCTTTCAGCAGTTTTGATTGTCCGTTGCAGTCGGAGTTTGTCCTTTTTTGTAGCAGCACCAAACCAGACTGTGATGGAAGAACACAGGACTGATTCGATGACTGCTGTGTAGAACTGCCTCAACAGCTCCGGTGGCAGGCCGTGCTTTCTCAGAAGCCGCAGGAAGTACATCCTCTGCTGGGCCTTTTTGAGGACGGAGTTGATGTTGGTTGCCCACTTCAGGTCCTGGGAGATTGTAATTCCCAGGAACTTGAAGGTCTCGACGGTTGACACAAGGCAGCTGGACAACGTGAGGGGCAGCTGTGGCGAAGGATGCTTCCTGAAGTCCACGATCATCTCTACAGTCTTGAGCGTGTTCAGCTCCAGGTTGTGTCGGCCGCACCACAGCTCCAGCCACTCCGCTTCCTGTCGATATGCAGACTCGTCACGGTCCTTGATGAGGCCGATGACAGTGGTGTCATCTGCAAACTTCAGGAGTTTGACAGTCGGGTGCGCTGAGGTGCACCCGAAAGAGTAGGACAGCTTTTTTCTGGACGCAAAGTTCAAAAGCCAGCATCTTTGATGGTATGGGGCTGTGTTAGTGCCAATGGCATGGGTAACTTACACATCTGTGAAGGCACCATTAACGCTGAAAGGTACATACAGGTTTTGGAGAAACATATGCTGCCATCCATGTAACGTCTTTTTCATGGAGGCCCCTGCTTATTTCAGCAAGACAATGCCAAACCACATTCTGCACGTGTTACAACAGCGTGGCTTCGTAGTTATAGAGTGCCGGTACTAGAATGGCCTGCCTGCAGTCCAGACCTGTCTCCTATTGAAAATGTGTGGCGCATTATGAAGCGTAAAATACGACAACGGAGACCCCGGACTGTTGAACACCTGAAGCTGTACGTCAAACAAGAATGGGAAAGAATTCCACCTACAAAGCTTCAACAATTAGTGTCCTCAGTTCCCAAACGTTTATTGAATGTTGTTAAAAGAAAAGGTGATGTAACACAGTGGTAAACATGACCCTGTCCCAGCTTTTTTGGAACGTGTTGCAGCCATAAAATTAAAAGTTAATGATTATTTGCTAAAAACAATAAAGTTTATCAGTTTGAACATTGTCTTTGTAGTGTATTCAATTAAATATAGGTGGAACATGATTTTCAAATCATTGTATTCTGTTTTTATTTATGTTTAACACAACGTCCCAACTTCATTGGAATTAGGGTTGTATATATATATATATATATATATATATCCATCCAAACAAAAGATTTACAAAGCGGCAGGCCCGGACCATGTGTCCCCATCCTGCCTCAAAGTCTGCGCGGACCAGCTCGCTCCAATCTTCACTCAGATCTTCAATAGATCTCTGGAACTGTGCGAAGTTCTATCCTGTTTCAAACGCTCCACCATCATTCCAGTCCCCAAGAAACCTGCAATCTCGGGTCTGAATGACTACAGGCCTGTCGCTTTGACATCTGTGGTCATGAAGTCCTTTGAACGTCTCGTGCTGGACCACCTCAAGAGTGTCACAGGTCCCCTGCTGGACCCCCTGCAGTTTGCCTACCAAGCGAACAGGTCTGCGGATGATGCAGTCAACATGGGACTGCACTTCATCCTAGAACACCTCGACAGTGCAGGGACCTACGCGAGGATCCTGTTCGTGGACTTCAGCTCAGCGTTCAACACCATCATCCCTGAACTCCTTTCATCCAAGCTTCTCCAGCTCAGCGTCTCACCTGCCATCTGCCAGTGGATTTACAGCTTTCTGACGGGCAGGACACAGCAGGTCAGGCTGGGGGAGGCCAGCTCATCCACACGCAGCATCAGCACTGGGGCGCCCCAATGTTGTGTCCTCTCTCCGATGCTCTTCTCTCTCTACACGAACGACTGCACCTCAGCGCACCCGACTGTCAAACTCCTGAAGTTTGCAGATGACACCACTGTCATCGGCCTCATCAAGGACGGTGACGAGTCTGCATATCGACAGGAAGTGGAGCGGCTGGAGCTGTGGTGCGGCCGACACAACCTGGAGCTGAACACGCTCAAGACTGTGGAGATGATCGTGGACTTCAGGAGGCATCCTTCGCCACAGCTGCCCCTCACGTTGTCCAGCCGCATTGTGTCAACCGTCGAGACCTTCAAGTTTCTGGGAATTACAATCTCTCAGGACCTGAAGTGGGCGACTAACATCAACTCCGTCCTCAAAAAGGCCCAGCAGAGGATGTACTTCCTGCGGCTTCTGAGAAAGCACGGCCTGCCACCGGAGCTGCTGAGACAGTTCTACACAGCGGTAGTCGAATCAGTCCTGTGTTCTTCCATCACAGTCTGGTTTGGTGCTGCTACAAAAAAGGACAAACTCCGACTGCAACGGTCAATCAAAACTGCTGAAAGGATTGTCGGTACCCCCCTACCCACCATTGAGGACTTGCATGCTGCCAGATCTAAGACAAGGGCGTGCAAAATCCTCTCGGACCCTCCGCACCCCAGTCTCCCCAGCTCTTCCAGCTCCTTCCCTCAGGTAGGCACTACCGATCAATGCAAACTAGAAGTAGTTAGAACATTCCAACAGCTTCTTCCCTCTTGCGATCAACTTCTTAAACACCTAACCTATAATTCTAATTGCATATACTGGCCACTCATGCCAGAGTAGCATCTGCTCCATTTGCACACTGATTGAGGAGTATCTGTAACATTTGCACAACCAACATTGTCCCAGATTATCGCACTACTCGTCACTTTAAACCGCATACACTCCTTGAAGTCTCAGCGCCCCTTGCACAATGGTCATTGCACCGGTCTATTGCAATATTTACTTATTCGAACTGCTCTAAGTGCTAGAGGACTCTGCATCTTTTTGCACAATTGTTTTTTGTCAATGTCTCTGTCTCCAAAGTGTTCTGTAAATTGACTGTCTGTTGTACTAGAGCGGCTCCAACTACCGGAGACAAATTCCTTGTGTGTTTTGGACATACTTGGCAAATAAAGTTGATTCTGATTCTGATCCATCCATCCATTTTCTGAGCCACTTCTCAGTGGGAGCCTATCCCAGCTGTCATCGGGCAGGAGGCGGGGGTACACCCTGAACTGGTTGCCAGCCAATTGCAGGGCACATAGAAACAAACAACCATTCGCACTCACAGTCATGCCTACGGGCAATTTAGAGTCTCCAATTAATGCATGTTTTTTGGATGTGGGAGGAAACCGGAGTGCCCGGAGAAAACTCACGCAGGCACGGGGAGAGCATGCAAACTCCACACAGGCGGGGCTGGGGATTGAACCAGTCGGCCACCGTATATATATATTCTGAGCCACTTCTCCTCACTAGGGTCGCGGGCGTGCTGGAGCCTATCCCAGCTATCATCGGGCAGGAGGCGGGGTACACCCTGAACTGGTTGCCAGCCAATCGCAGGGCACATACAAACAAACAACCATTCGCACTCTCATTCACACCTACGGGGAATTTAGAGTTGTCAATTAACCTACCATACATACAACACACGCAGGCACGGGAAGAACATGCAAACTCCACACAGGCGGGCCGGGGATTGAACCCTGGTCCTCAGAACTGCGAGAACTGTGACGCTCTTAACCAGTCGGCCACCATGCCGCCATGGCCGACTGGTTAGAGCGTCAGCCTCACAGTTCTGAGTACCCGGGGACTCCGGTTTTCTCCCACATCCCAAAAACATGCATTAATTGGAGACTTCCCGTAGGTGTGACTGTGAGTCCGAATGGTTGTTTGTTTGTATGTGCCCTGCGATTGGCTGGCAACCAGTTCAGGGTGTACCCTGCCTCCTGCCCGATGACAGCTGGGATAGGCTCCAGAACGCCCGCGACCCTAGTGAGGAGAAGCGGCTCAGAAAATGGATGGATGGATGGATATATATATATATATATATATATATATATATATATATATATATATTACGTATTATAAACAGGCACACCACGGCAGCCATTGTAAGTTAAATACAAAAACACGGCATAGCTTTAGAAATGTAGTAGGTGGCGATTGTGGGCACTTCCTTTTCTCTACCTTTTAAATAAGAGCATTTTAATAAATGACTGCAAAAATCCATCTATCCAACCATGCATCGTGAGGTCGGGGCTGAGTTTGAGGCAGATGTGCTAACCATGCAATACCCTTCTGTTGTGCCATCAAAAACAAAATATTAAAAGTCTCAGGAGATCTGCTGCTGTCGTGTGGTGAACTCTCCGTTGAGGAAAAATGTGGAAATATGTATAGTGTGTGTAAATACTACTGACAGTGTTCAGGAAATATGTGCCAATATTGTTTACTGTATATTAGACTAGGCAGCAGGAGGACAATGGGATAATAAATATCCAGCGTAAGTCCATAAAACAGAATGAAATAAAGGATAATTGCATAAAGTTAAGACAGTTTGCGTGACATTTACTATATGGCGCGGAATGATCCACGACAGCCCGCCCCGAGAGCTAAACAAAAGATCACGTGACGAGACAATCATGCGGGCCGCTGTCAGCATCATTCCATCTCTGGCGGCGCATCACAAACATGGCTGGCGTTCAGCTCCGCTCTTGGCAGCCACGGATCTGCCGGAACAAAATAAATAAATAAGTGTATGTACATAATGAAAGGAACACAAGCTGGGCACGGATGGTGTTTGTGGAACAGTTACGAAACGTGTGTGTGCGCGACCCAAGCCACATTTAACGCAGGGGATTAATATTTGAGATGGCTTATTTTTAAAACAATCATCATCATCAATCAACAGTCATTGAACATTTATCACTTCCTCTGTTACGTGTTGTCTGCCTAATCCACCGTGGGAAGAGGCAGACATAAAAATAGAGTGACGCCTGACAGTGGGCACTGGTTGCAGCCCCTGAGTGGAAACAAAGAGTGGAACAAAAAGGAAGGCATTGTGATTTTGATTCGGTGAAATGAGTGTTTTTGTTTGACCGCAGTGACCCCCTGGTATATCGTGGTTCATGGTTTGCGCCCCCGCTCTAACGTAGATTTTTGTACCCAGACAAACATTTCAAACAATTCTTTCACAAAATACAGAAACATTTATTTCTTGTGTAAATTATCCACGTCTTGAGACAAAAAGTAACTGTAGCTGTAGTAACAGTGATTCCTAAATATTATTTAAATACCAAATAGCTCTTCATCACCCTTTTTTTGTATTGCTCACCACATGACATCAAATATCCATCCATCCATCCATCCATTTTCTGAGCCGCTTCTCCTCACTAGGGTCGTGGGGCGTGCTGGAGCCTATCCCAGCTATCATCGGGCAGGAGGCGGGGTACACCCTGAACTGGTTGCCAGCCAATCGCAGGGCACATACAAACAAACAACAACATTCGCACTCACATGCACACCTATGGGCAATATAGAGTTGTCAATTAACCTACCATGCATGTTTTTTGGGATGTGGGAGGAAACCAAAGTGCCCAGAGGTGCAAACACCACAGAGGCGGGGCCGGGGATTGAACCCGGGTCCTCAGAACTGTGAGGCAGACGTTCTAACCAGTCTTCCACCGAGACACCGACATCAAATATAACAGATAAAATATGTCTTAAATCAATTTATCGGGTGTTATTATGTCACTATATTTTACTTGTAATTGTTAAAACTAAACAAAACTGAAATTGTTTTATCACAGATATTTTAAATGGTAGTAATTCTGCTCTGAAATACAACATATACGCAACAGTGTTACTAAAACCTTTATCTATATGTAGATATATTAAAGGAAGAGGGAAAAAAAATGTGAGCTACATGACTCAGCAGAAATGGCATGCTCTAACAATGGGCAACAATGGGAACTTGACATAAAGTTCATTCTGCAGTAACCGCTGCAACACAGAGCGGACATGAATAATGACAAAAACATACACATTCCACATGTCACGCAAGACATCATTGACAAGGTTTTGGAAAACAGCTGGAGCGTTAGTGAGTCCAAAAGGCATTACCAAATACTCATAATGTCCCGTTGGTATGTTGAATGCTGTTTTCCATTCATCCCCCTCCCTCATCCTGACTAGATGATACGCATTTCTTACGTCCAGTTTGGTGAAAACCTTGGCTCCCTTCAGGAACTCAAAGGTGGTGGAGATGAGAGGAAGAGGGTACCTGTTTTTCACAGTTATCTCGTTGAGACCCCGGTAATCGATACAGGGTCTTGTCCTTTTTGTCCACAAAGAAAAATCCTGCTCCCGCAGGGGATGAAGAGGGGGGAATGATCCCGGCTACCAGTGATTCTTCCACATACTCCTTCATAGCCTTGTGTTCCGGCCCTGAAAGAGAGAACAACCTCCCCCGTGGAGGTGTGGTTCCAGGCAGCAAGTCAACTGCATAAGGTCTGTGGGGTGGAAGGGATTTGGCTCTGGACTTGGAAAAAACGTCTTTATTGTCATGGTAACAGGTGGGCACTTGAGATAAGTCAGGATCCCCAGATGAGGTCTTTGGAATTTCATTAGAAACATATAACTGAACATTACATGGAGGCTTGAAACAGTTCTGGGCGCAATTGCTGCCCCATGACATAACATGGACCAGTCAATGTGGGGGTTATGTAATTACAACCAAGGATTCCCTAAAATAAGGGCATAATTCATAGCGTCAAAAACATGAAAACTAATGCGTTCCAAGTGAGAATCAGGAAATGTCAATGTGAGTGTTTGGGTGCGGTGAGTAATCTTGCCCATAAAACTGCCGTCTGCAGCATAGGTGTTTCGGTGTGGTTTTACTTGAAAGGGTCTAAGGTGGGGCGGCACAGTGGACGACTGGTTAGAGCGGCAGCCTCACATTTCTGAGGGCCCGGGTTCGATCCCCGGCCCCGCCTCTGTGGAGTTTGCATGTTCTCCCCGTGCCTGCGTAGGTTTTCTCCGGGAACTCCGGTTTCCTCCCACATCCCAAAAACATGCATTAATTGGAGACTCTAAATTGCCCGTAGATGTGACTGTCAGTGCGAATGGTTGTTTGTTTGTATGTGCCCTGTGATTGGCTAGCAGGGTGTACCCCGCCTCCTGCCCGAAGACAGCTGGGATAGGCTCTAGCACGCCCGTGACCCTAGTGAGGATAAGCGGCTCAGAAAATGGATGGATGGATGGGTCTAAGGTGCATACGTCTAACGAGGAGGGAGTTGAGTAAATGCGTCAGAACCAGAGTCAATCAATAGAGATGTATGAATCTCTTGATCTGGAGAGCATAGTGTCACTTTAGGAAGAACCCGGGTAGGGTCTTTGTTAATGAAATTTAGACTCACCGCTCTCCATCGGCAACCTTGATGGGACAGTTGCTCACGGAATGACCCAACTGTCCGCAGTAGAAGCACCGCCCTTCCCTCAGCCGGCGTTGACTTTCCTCAGGGGAGAGACGGAACCTGCCCAGTTGCATGGGTTCATCCGTGGTGACGCGAGCCAGTTGATTGAGACTGACAACATGGGATCTGCCTTGGTTTGGCTGGTCACCGAGGCTCGTCCTCCAGGTGCGCGGTGACGCATCCCTCCGCCGATCCAAAAGCCTTTTGTCGATCTTTACGGCGAGAGCGATGAGAGTGTCCAAGTCGGTCAGCAGGTCTAGTGGGACCAAACGATCCTTGACGGCGGGGGATAGTCCTTGAAAAAATGCATCGAGTAGTGCCCTGTTGTTCCACTGACTCTCAGCTGCTAGAATGCGAGTGATGAACGGCTTAATATTCTCAGACTCTCCAGAGAACCACTCCGGTCGAGAGAGCTGTGGGCAGACAGCAGCGGATGTGGCAGGTGGCGGCATGATGACTGCTTCACATGGAAACGGTGGTACAGTGGTGGCATCGGGTGCTGTGCCAGCTGGTTCCTTCTTCTGAACCATATTCATTAGAACTTCAAACTGTGAGGCCACCTGTCTCATCATAGTGTCCTGATGCTCTGACAGTCCCTTTAAATGAAGGTCATCCTGCTTCGATATACGTTGACCCTGCGCTTGAAGGGCTTTGCGCACCGGGTCTGAGTCTGCTGGGTCCATTTTATGGCCAGTTCGTTCTGTGATGAACGGAACAAAGGACAGGACCCAAAAAGCACAACTCCAATACAAATGGACAGTTTAAAAAAAGAGCGGTTTAATAAACGAGCAGAGGTCGGTACACAGGCAGGCAATCTGAAAAGGCAACAGTATCCAAAAAACGTGAAGCAAAGAGGCAAGGTCAATAATCAGAACAGGGTCTAGTCTTACTATGAGTCAGTGAAACAAGGTACAACGAACTGGCGACCAGAAAGAATGAGACAGGAGGTTAAATGCATGGGGTAATTATGGTAAACGAGCCACAGGTGGGGAAGATGCTCTCAGGAGCAGGTGTGTATGAGACAGGGGGAAGACAACAACCCTAACACACACCCACGACAAAATCTTATAGATCCGATGAGTTTTTCCTGGAGGGAGGGGGCGCCATGCGTCGTCGCTGTCCTCATACGCTGTTTCGTACTCCTTGAACGCTGGCAGCTAGCGGTAACGGTACTTTTACTCCGTTACAACGATCTAAATGGCGCTCGCTACTTTTATTTATCAATTATTGCTCATTTGTCAACTATATCGTGCGCAAGACCAGGACTTCAACTTCCGCATTGTGCGCTGTTTGCGCCAATCCAATTTAATCACTAGTGACGTTTAAGTCTAGTTCACCAATCAAACGACACAAGAAAGTCACATGACCTCACACAACGTCTTCTATTGGGCTTCCCGGGCATAGGTATTAACACTAGATAAGCCAGCCCCGCTGATCGTCGTGCCTAAATGGCCACCATTTTGGGAAGGTCGTCATTCCTATAAAGGCAACGGCGCGCTTCTCTTGTTTGCATTTAGATGAACAAAAACAACAGCTTTCATTTATTGTATTTGTCTTGCACTGTCTGCCCAAACGTGGAAATTTCAGCTTACTTATAACTTGAGAAAACACCGTGCAGTAAATTGCCATTTATTTATTTATTTCTGCTATATACTCAGTACTTGAGTAATTATTTCACTGTGTACTTTTTAGTTTTTTTGGAGGACTACTATTTACTTGTACTTGAGTCACATTATTGTCAAGTAACCATACTTTTACTTGAGGACAATGTTTGGCTACTCTACCCACCTCTGGAGCGGACATCCTCTTTTGTTACTCTTACGTTTAAGCAACATTTTTGCTCATCAGATCAGCCAGTGTCGTATTTGTTGCGCTGGTCTTTTGTATTTTCGCATTGAGGTGCTGCGGGTCGTGGTCCTGGTTGCGGTCCCAGCGGAACCGCAAAGCACGCATGACATCGGCGACAAGAGTTGATCTGCTAGTACATCTTGTATTAATTAGGAAACGCGCCTATTATCTGATTAGTTTACTGATGTTGACGATAAATGTATTAAGCGACGGAGCGATGTTAGGGATTATGTCACAACACAGAATGAACTAACTTCAAATTCAGAAATGGCCAATAAAAAGAGAAAAATATTTTACTTAATATTTTCCTGGAGGATGCCTTTGGGATTAACCTTTGAAGTTGATGATAGTGAAAAATGAAGTGAAATGGTCGATGATTTTAGTAATTTTTTTTCCAGAATGAGAGTGCTTAGAGAGGAGGATGCTATTCATGCGGCACAGCTTGACGCAGGCATCAGGTGCAGGTGGAGATGGGCCTGGCCAAGTTGGAGGCCAAAACAAAAAGGAAAGAAAATTAGGCAAATTTTATTTTAATCTTAAATTTGTACATCAAAATGTGCTTGAGCGGTGTAAATAGGTTTTTCTGCGTGAATAAATTGTATTTATTTATTTATTTTGCCTTATTGTACACTTCAAAGTCTTCAAGATTGCTTAATTTATGTTAAAATCAAAAACATTCTCTGCGGGGGCCCGGGTGATCCCCCCAGATCCCATCCTACAATGTTTTTTTTTTTTTGTCACCTTTTTCATGCCTTTGGTGTTTGCATGTCTGTATACTTCGATGGTTGAGCTGGACCAATCCAATTATATTTTGGTTTACTACCTCAATTTAAAAAAACAAAAACAAATGACAAATCAAATGGTCTGTTTTTCAAAAATGTTGCTGTCTAGATTGTCCTCCAATTCTGAAATGACCTACATATCAGTCTGTTGTAGAATCCCCACCATAGGAGGCATCCATCTATTGACACCCAAAAACAAGAATAATAACAATAATAATGAGGGTTTGTGACATCATTGCATCCAGTATTCACACAGTACAACACAACTGCACCATCTGACAGCAGTCCCATTCTCGTTAAGCGTGATCCAATAATCCAATGCAATCACCATCATTTTGTAATGTGCCGGTCGGGTCCAGCAGACTGCAGCTTGTAAGCAAAGTACTGAACTAGCAGAATAGCATGTTACTTAGCATTAATGGGCCGCAGGCACGGCTGGCCGTAATTAAAAGCCAACACCATCACAAACGCCACATTCCACTTATAACAGGGCAGTATTTTAGAATCCTTTTAGTCTACTTGCTTTGGAAGAAAGAGCATTGCAAAGACTGAATTAGATAGATTTCCTTTTGATTTTTAATGTATGAAGACTGATTGCTTGTTATTTCTTGATTCATTTTATTAATTTACAATTACCCCCATAATAAATAATGTAATTAGCATTAACATCATCCATCCATTTTCTATGCCATGTATTGGTGAGTTGTATTTTTTTATGTACCGCAATATAGCGAGGGAAAACTATATTTGTGCCTATTTGTGCTGAAAAATAATTTTTGAATCATATTTCATTTATATTGTTTTTCCAAAAAGGAATCTATAATATCCATCTACTTTAACAAATTCCAGTATTTGCTTTTGGCTAACCTCCATTATTCGCTGAAAGACTCGCCTATTCATTGTTTTTATGTCTCATGCCGTCTTGAGCACTTATATTGAACTGAGTGGATGAGCGTTATTTAGTCAGGCTGTAGCTTTGAAAAAAAGCTAATGAAAGCTAAAAAAAAAAGTGCTTTGATACCATCTCAAGGCATCTATAAAGTATTACAAACCTACTTGTGTGGGGGCGTTAATTTGGCGGATTTTTGCTATTTGCGGCAGAATTCTGATGCTAATGCATTTACTGTTATTAGTTGATACTTTGGTACGTCTGCTTGCATATTCAAATTAAAGTGAAATTCATAGAACATGCAGTGTATTGTTTTCTTGTACAGTGCATACTCAGAAAAGTTGTGAATTCTTGTTTGAGTTTTTGGACCACGACTTCCGAGGGTTTGCTGTACTTCCCGACCTGTGCTTGTTTTCCTTTCTTCGGGTTCCAGCTGGTTGTCAATGTTCTGTTGCTTTTAAGTTTAGTGGGTGTCGAAAGGAAAGCGCAGCCACAAGGCTGAGAAGCAGGGACACATGGAATGCAGCCGCTGGTGTCATTTGCTCACTTTTAGACGGACTATTCCGAAGTGACACATGCCGCTTTCCATCACATCTGGTGCTGACCAGTGTCAGTGCTAACTGGACTTGCTGAGGTGGTGGTTCTAACAAGTGGCCTTTGGGGAGGGGGAACGCTGCCACATGCAAACTTTTTAGTTATAGTTCTGCTCACCTGTCCATTAATCAAATCATCCATCCATCCGTCCTGCCAGCCTCTGTCCATCCATCCTGTTATTAATCGTTCATCCAAAAATCCATACATCCACTCCCCTGTGCACCCGTCACATATTTATCCATGCCCTCCATTGGTTTGTGACATTAGCAAAACATGTGGGACTTTAATCTTTTGTGAGGGACAGTAAGTAGAAGGCATTTACCAGACAGCAGTGACCTATCCGGACAATAAAATGGCACCAAATCCACCAATTATGGAGGAGCCTGGCCATTAAGGGGTCTCTAAATCCTAAGGTGAACAGAGAGCCACTGCAAGGACGATATAACGGGGATGATGCAGTTAACCCAATAGATCTCGCGGCCGTTTATGGTCTTTTTGGAGACAGTCTAAAAAAGTTGGGTTGAGGAGCATTGCAGTCGTCAAAATATAAGGAGACAAAAGCATGAATGATCATTTCTACTTCAGAATGGGATAACATGGACCTAAATTTTGGAATATTTTCTGGTTGTAAAAGTAAGAACAGGTTAGTTATAATATATCCAACAGAATATATTAATTGTGCAAATTGAAAAAGTCCTGACGAAAAATATCCATATTTTCAATTAGAAGTTTATATTAACCTTGCCAGACGTACCGACCGCTTGACCGATTGTTTTTTTCCTGTTGTTTGTTGGTTGGGTAAATAACCCACATTGTATTATTTTTCTTCCTTATGTGCTGTTGCAAACAGCTATGATATAGCCATAATAGCCGAGACACTAACTGCATTTTTCCATTATTCGAAATCGCAATTCTGCAAAACATTGTCTTCTTTGGAAGGGAGAGAAAAGAGCAGATTCGAGAATGACGCTAGCGGCCGTGGCGTGATGGATGAGCCGTGAGATAGCGGACCAGGAATGAGAAGGGAGGCTCTGGTAAATGGAAAGAGAAACGTGAATAAAAATGGCTATGTAGAATATGTGGGTCAGCCATCCTGCAGTCAGGCGTCCCTCCGGCATGCGCCCTGATGGAGAACTTTGAAGAACTTAAAAGATGGATGTCGCAATGAGCAGGGCGGTCTTGGCTTATGCACACATGATGGGAAGGGATGGGCGCCAGGGAGGGAGTGAGGGCGGGCCGGTTAGATTGTGGCGGTGGGCTATTTCAGATGGCTCACAAGGAATTAAGATGGCAACGACGAGGTCCAAGACGGACGTGTCCTCTTTTGAAAGCGAGATCTGAGCGACACGCAATTTATAGTCCTCCGCCAGGCTAACGCTAGTATTAGCATTGAATAACATGTGAAGCAGCCCCATTCGAGTAGCTGGAAACACAGAGAGCTCGTCTTTTATAGGAATATTCCCATCTAATGACGGACATGAGATATAGAAAGATAACAGAAAATGACATCCTAAGCTTCAATCTCTATTAAATCTCTTGGTAATCACTGAATATTAACTAGCCGTCTAATTACGGACCCCCAGAGGTGTTTTTAATGACCTGCTCCCTGGAGGTTGGAGCACACCTACTATCTGGATTCATTACAGCCATTATTAGATGAGGATTCATTAATCAAGGTGCTTGCGCTCCTGGGGGAACCTTGAGGACTTTTTATAATTACGAAAAGCATTAAATTGAAGACATTTTTTCCTTTCTTTTATTTGACTTTGTACTACTGCAGACGCTTTATTCACAATGATGTTCTAATTTTAACTAAGTGAGTGAAGTCTCTGTGGATTTTACCCGTGTGACCTGAATTCCTTGTACATTACCTGTACATTTAATTAATGTTTTATGAAGGCGACAGCTTGATTTAATTGACTTCATAGTCACGTTACATCATTTTCAATGGGAAAGAAATGGTACAGACCTTCACTCAGATTAAACAGTCCTTTGGATCAACACCTTTGTGAATGCTCACTTTTGTATTTGCTTAATATTCAAACTCAAAACTTCCTTACGAATTGTACGTTCATGCCGAGATTGAACGAACGAAAAAGAACTGAATCTCTGGTCATGATGACGAGTAATGAGACTTTAATAATGAGATCTTTATTTTAGGCACAATAGCCTTACTCTCCATATTTGTCTCTGCATTCATGGACCATTGCAGAAAAGTGGATACTATGAGCAGCAAGAAAACAAGCCATTGCAGTAAAGTGGAGACTGTGGGCAGCAAGAACATATGCTATTTCAGCAAAATGGAGACTGGAGTTGAATACTACAACAACAGAAAAATGCTAACATTAGCATGGGTGTGTGTTTTTTTTTTTCTTCCCATTTCTAGCTGCGTATCCTCTCGGCAGCAAGAAAATGGGCCGTCGCAGCAATGTTAGCAGGAAAATGGAATATTTTAGTAATGTGGAGACTGATGGCAACAAGAAAATGGACAATTGGCTTTTCAAGATACCACAAGTATCTGTGTTGTCCTTTCAGAATGAAACAAGCATCGACAATAAGCACAAATGCCACCAAGTAAACTCCTATTTGGACCTTACAGAATCTCTCCAAAGAGCACTCACTCCTTCCACCTCTTCGTCTCTCATCTTCATTGTTTACTCACTCCTTCCGTCTTCCACTCTCACTGTAGGCTGCTTTAAATGTCACAGACAGGACTGCGAGATGCGGTCCGCGTCGGGGGTCACCGTCGCGGCCTCGAGGAAGCGCTATGATAACTCCGGCCACGACTGGCGACGACATCCAGACGTGGTCGCTGACGGCCGTCGGATGAAAAGTTCAAAGGCTGCAAGAATGTCAACGTGTCTGTGTCACAGGGCACATTTTATTATTGGCAACAAGACATTGTGTCACAGAGCTGCGACTCTCCTTTTATACATGTACAAAAGCATGCCTTCGAGCAGAGGTTTTCTGACAGGGCACTTTAAAAAAGATGACAACTTGTTACTAATGTTCAACATCAACCACAATGGAGAATATGATGGAACACTTATAAATGGGATGCAACTCTTTACCCTCACATACTGCAGAAATAAAAATACCCTGAATTTCATTCTTTCACCCTGCCACCACACGGCATTGTTTCATTTCATTTCCGTATTTCAAATTTTGGCTCACGATTCGAAGCAAAAAATTGGCAAATGACTGCTCATATCTTGTAAAACTCATAAGTTGAGTCACTTGTATTTCAAGGCACCAGTGTATGTGCTTTAAAAGAGTCTGTGAACTGAGATGATTCTACGAGAGCATTTTCGGTCTTGTTACAATAATTTGGCTTCCTCACAGAATCACCTGTGGGTACAATTAAAGCAACTTCAGGCTGAACGACGTGTGTGTGTGTGTGAAGGTTGACTGGAATTAAACTGAGAGGCGTTACATGAATCATATTTAAGCATTATGTGCTTCTGGAGCATGAAGTCAGGACAATTTCCTGTGAGGGAAGCATTGCTGTGTTCGGTTTGACCTTTAAAGTATCTTACAACATTAAATGTGTTGTTTTAGGAATGACTACACAACTGGAATGTCACATAGTAGAGGACAGAGATCCAAACTGTTAAAAATGGCGAAAATAACATTTGTGTGGTGTCTTTTGTTTGTTTGTCCATCGGTCATTCAGGTATCATAATTGCCCCTTTTCCACTGTCTCGCTTCTTGCTGCCCTCAGTCTCCACTTTCCTGCAACAATCAATTTTCCCGCTACCGTCACTCTCAACTTCGATGTAACGGTCCATTTTCTCGCTACCCTGAGGGTACAGAGCAACAAACGACAAAAATAAATACACACGCTATCATTTGTTTTATCTGTGTCTGTGATTTTGCTTTGTGTGTTTGCCATTGGGACAACTATGTAACACTTGCACAACTTGGCCAAATGGGGAAAACTGTCCTCGTTGTGGGCCCACCACAGCAGTGGGTCCGCATTAGCGGTGTTTGCAAATAATCACGAAACTCTTTGTGTGCAGTAGAATCATTCCCTGCTCTCTATCCACTTGAGCGGGCCGGAAAGTTGTTTAAATTCCTGCATGAGCCCGTTTTTTTTTTTTTTTTTTTTTTAACCTTTTAGTGGTTCTACCTCACTTACCAGAGCTGCACATTCAGAATTAGAAGAGTTTAAGTCAATTAAGGTGACAGACTAATTTCATTCAGCGCACTCATTTTTTGCTACAAGCTGCCCTGCCTCCTCCTCAAATGCAAAACATGTGATTAGCAGCTAGAATCGAAACGTCATTGTGCTGTAGTAACGTCAACAAATTTACTAGTCGACTAGTCTGTGCAAATAATATTGTACTGCCTATTGTGAGTTTTGAAAATGATTTAATTTCTACTTCTTTCTTTCCATCTCATAGCACCACCCGAGATGAGAAGAAAAACGTAGCGAGAGGAACCAATCTTGTCCTTAAGACCTCACCGGGCTGAGCTTATGAATTTAACCATTATCGAGGGCGAGAGATCTGCTGAGCGAGTTCTTTAATGTAGTGTCGGGGAAGATGGGGCTGGGGGGCAAGATGAATGGACGGAGTGAAAAAGAGGCGCTCTCGGAACAACTCTGCCCACATACTCTAATTCCAATAATTGGATTTCCATTAGCGTTCTTCGTGATTTTTGTGGTTGGACTAACACAACTGCAGCGCGAGACAAAGATCTGCAAGGCCTGATCTTGACAGGCAGAGTAGGCTAATTATTTCTATTGATATAAGACATCATTTTTGGCATTTCCATCCCCCTGGACGACGTCGCTATTTTTCTCCCCTTGCTTTCGGCCTCGTACAAAAATATATGCAAAAATGATGTCACCGCTCAAGATTTTTACACCGTATAAAATGATCTCCAGTGTGTATTAATCCTAAAAGGTCAGCCCGATGTTGGAGTTTACTCTGGATGTATGCTGCTTTTTTTTGCACAGCAACGACACGCAGTAGCCTGAGGTGAGCGCGGTAATAAGATTAGCATAGACTTCTTGTCGCCGCTAACTCCCCCTGCTGGTGACCTTTCCAAATGTCAATATGACACGCCGGCTGTTGTCATTCACTCCCATTGAGGTTGCTTTCACAATGTTTGGCTGCATAATGCAATTATTCAAAAAGCGGCCCCGCAGCACCACAGTTTGAGGCTGATTGCTAATTAGAATAGGTGCGGCGAAGATTAGCAATTAGCAAAGATTATCTACTTTGCAAGTTAATTTATCGTAAAACTCGGGGATGGAGGCTGAAAGCATTCACCCTTGTAATCATAATTATATGATGCATCCCATAATCTTATACACGTACATTTAGAGGTTTTAGGTATAGAATATGTATACAGTATATTATATTTCAACCAGTTCAGGGTGTACCCCGCCTCCTGCCCGATGATAGCTGGGATAGGCTACAGCACGCCCACGACCCTAGTGAGGAGAAGCGGCTCAGAAAATGGATGGATGGATGGATATATTATATTTGCGAGAACAGCACTGGTAAGACATACTGATCTGCTGGTCTCCACTTTGCTGCAGCATTCTGTTTTATTTTTAGTTTTGCTGCCCTCAGTCTCCACTTTACTGCAGTGGTCACTTTTCTTGCTGTCCAAAATCTCCACTTGCAATGGTTCGTTTTCTTTTTGCCCTTAGTCTCCCCTGAAATAAAACGACTGTGGCCACACAGCATGAGCTAAATCTAGGATTAGTTCTTGTTTCAACTGATGCATTCAATATGGTGTGGATTCCTCATTCCTCATGTTTTTATGGAGTAAAAACATCACAGATCATCAACGGGGACTAAGTTACATTTTGACTTCAGTAACTTTTTTCGATAAATTGCACTTTTAAGAGTAATTTCAATGCAAATGACTTTTTTACTTGAGTAATATTGTTTTTGAGTAACAATACTCTTGAAGTTTTTTTTGGCTAGTCTACCCATCTCTGTACATCATTAAATGCAATGAAAATGATCATTAAAACTAGAAGAGCAATCAACATGAGGGCAGCAGTGTGGCTGCTCGATCTGCCTTGACCTGCAACACACGAACACCCTGCTTTTTGTATTCCATCTGATGTTGAAACTGACCCTGGCTCGATGAGGGACTTCGAGCGTTTGGCTGGGCTCGCCTGTACGTCTGCTTTAAGGTAAATAAGTGTGCCAGCTCTTTCAACAAAACATGACCAACATTGTTACTGTGTAGGTAGTGAGCCGCCTCCGAGCCGTCTGAAGTTAAAGCTGAGAAAGTAGCTTCAAATGGTACATATGTTATCTCTGGTCACTTTTTTTTTTTTATGTCATCCTCCCACCGGCTACATAAGTAGGAAGCGGGATTGTAATGTTTTCTCTTTTAAGCTACAAAAACTGGTGTTGCCACATGGTTTACTGTACGTCAGAAACGCTCATCGAAAGTGGACTAGCACGAACAGTTAATATAAACAAAACGCCGGATGGTTCAAACAAGAAGTCGCGCCCATAATTCACGCAAAGGCTTTTGGAGGCTAGGAATAAGGTGGATATATTATTTAGATTGACATTGCTGCTGTTATGTAATGTTGTGAATCTCCATGAAGTTACAGTACATCAATTTGCCCTCAATTTACGAGTCGTAGTAAGAAGCGTTCCATTGCGCTTATCCTGGTCAGTGGTCTGATATTTCTGAATTTTCACTTTCATTGAACACAGCATTGAACGTCTAGTCTTCTACTTATCTTCAAACCTGAGCATGACATTATTGTTGTCACCATTGAAGGTATTTTTTATTTTTTTTTTACACTTGCAAAAGACACGTGCCAACAGTTTTCCCAAGCGACACAGACATCAACCCACAACATCCCTGAGTAAATCGGCGGAACGCCCACGCAGGCGGCAGCACGCTTGCTCGCTTCATCCCACAGTGCTCATCACGTGTGTGTGTGTGTGTGTGTGCATGTGCGCGTGTGCGTGTGTCATCCAATCAGTAGAAAATATCAATCCAGGTGGGCGGTAGCTGTAATTGACAGCAGCAGGACGCTTACGTTGGCTACTCCGCCGGTGCAGGTCGGTCCATAAAGATCTGCAGCGAAGTGGGAAATGATCCGTTCCAGTCCCGATTACTCATTTGAAGAAAATTCTCTCATGTCCCCCACCCTGTTTCCCTTACTTCCTGGTTTTGAATAACTCACCCTGGACCGAGGGAGGTTGGGAGTAACATGGATTTATGGGTCATTGCAGAGTCAGTCTTCCCAAAATAATTCCACGCCACAACACGCAAACAAGGAGTTTGGCTTCCAACAGGGTGCTTATCATGGCTGGCTGTTTTCCAGTGTTCCTCGCTAACAACATGGATATTTCTCTCAGACTTGAATAAAGATTTACATATTTAGAATTCCATTTGGATAAAAAAAAAATATAGAACCCTATAACCAGAACACTACAGTATGTGCAACATGAGAAAGTTGGTCATATTCGCAGAAGATAGGGTCCGAGCCCTGCTGGAAATGGTGAAAGAACGTGAGTAATTGACGCCCCAGCTAAAATATTTTCCTATTGCCTATATCCGAATTTGGGAATTGACAGATTCCATGCTTTGTAATGAGGATACCAAAAAGTAACTGTATTCCACTGCAGTTACAGACCCGCTATTTCGCGTTTTTAATTATTGTGAAGTACTTTATTTTTATTTTATTTATTTATTTATTTTTAAACTAATTTAGGCAATGGATAGTACAGGTAGTCAAACAAATTTTTTGTACTGTGTTATTTTTGTAATTTTTATATGTGCCATTTTTTAAAATCCATTGCTCTTGCACTAGGCGGCACGGTGGCCGACTGGTTAGAGCGTCAGCCTCACAGTTATGAGGAGCGGGATTCAATCCCCGGTCCCGCCTGTATGCATTAATTGGGGACTCTAATTTGCCGTGAATGTGAGTGCGAATGTTGTTTGTTTGTATGTGCCCTGCGATTGGCTGGCAACCAGTTCAGGGTGTACCCCGCCTCCTGCCCGATGACAGCTGGGATAGACTCCAGCACGCCCGCGACCCTCGTGAGGAGAAGCGGCTCAGAAAATGGATGGATGGATGCTCTTGCACTAGCTCTCTCTGTCTCTCCCTCTCTCTCTCTTTCAATATATTCTGTTTAAATGTGTGTGTGTGTGTGTGTTGTTTTAAGTGTGTTTGAAGACCCTAATACGATTTTTAAAAAATGAAAAAATCCCCAAAATTTTTCCCCCTATATTTTTATAGATATTTCTATATTGTGGATTTTCCCTTATTGTGGGGGTGGTGCTGTCTGGAACATAGCCCGTCCACCCACCTGCTACACCACTGGCTACTACTTAGCAAAATAGGTGTTTCGCCTCCCTTCACAAATTACCCACAGCTTCATAATTAAACACCAGATTACCAATATAAGATGTTAAACTAGTAAGTGGGAATAAATAAATAGGATGTTTCCGAGTCAATGTCATGTATCGTTATCATTGTATCATAACCATGAGAGTGAGAGGGGGTGTGTGCGTGTGTGTGTGCTGGGGGTGTAGCTTAAGCTACCACTAACTGCAAAGTTGCCTTCATAAGCTTAATTTTTTCAAACTATGGGCACACTTTTATACAATATAAACATAATTGTCTTATAGATTTGCCTTTTTTTTTTGTAAAGTGTGCATGTAAAAGCACATGCAGTGTAGACTCTCCGTACGTCCACTGACAACCCAGGCTAAACTTAGCTTCTCCTCGACATACAAAGATCACGAGATGTATCAGTTCAAAAATACATCCTTTACACCAATTACTACTTTCCTATTAGCCATGTTTTTAATGCCATATTTGGGCATTACAGAAAGAGCACAAACATTTGTGGATATGTGAGTTTTTCAGCAAATGGCTGAGGATAGGTTCCACAGAAAAGTAACGCAAATACTGTGTGAATTTTTGAATAGCGACCCGCGAATACGCTGTGGTTCACTGTACTTGCACCACTGTATGAACAAATTGCAGCCCAAAAAATGTGACTGCTGTTGAGCAGGTGGACTGGCTTTCATTGAGGTGATCATTCAGCATCTGCCTTTAAGCTTCCAGGTGCGCTCGAGCACCAGCGGCAGCCAGAATGTGTTGAAAAGGAATATTAGGTTGGAGATGCTGCACGCATAAGCAGCCAACTGCGTGGAAGGTAATTAATTTATTGAGTGAGTTTTTTTTTCTTTTTGGAGGGGGGTTAGACAGATGGACAACATGACAGACAAAATCAAGGTAAAAGCCTTCTGACAACCTATTTATGAGGTGTCACTTTGGATTTGGATCAAGGCTCGTTGGGCTACGCCAGGCCAAGGGAAATTTTTATTTTAGTGCCTCTCATGGGCCACATACTCGAGTGATGGGCAGAATGCTACTATTTATTTTATTTTTTTTAATTAAGAAATCTAAAGGTTCTCAAATGACTTTAAAATGGCTTTGTGTGGTTTTATTTAAAGGCAGTATTGTTAGTAGAACAAAACAAACAAAAAATAATAAAAACGAGTAATGAATGGTTATAGCTATCCCACCGGGCATCCTCCAGTTTTTTATGATGCTATATATGGACTATAAAAGTCTTAGAAAACAACGCAAATAACATTGCACCCAAGTTTTTTTTCTTTTAATACTTTACAAGTATTGTATTTGTGTTTTTTTAGAGCTAGAACTACAAATAATATTACACACTAGTCACTAGACTACTGTGTATTGGCATTTGAATTATATAACATCTACCAGGAAAAAAAATCCTAAAATTGAAAAAAACATTTATTATTAAGAAGTATTTTTGACATTGAAGACCATGCATGAAGAATTGCCAGCTTTGTATTTGTTGCACACTACGGTAGTCAGTGTTTTATTTTATGTTTTGTGGGTTTTATCTTCTGTGTTTCAAATGAATTGTACAGCACTTTGGTCAACCATGTTGTTTTTCAATGTGCTCTATACAGAAAATATATTTGGATTGGATTGCCATAAATGAACAAATACATTTGTAATTTAGTAAATTATTACGTGTTGCCCGTACACTCAGCAGTTAGTAATGGCCATTCTTTTGTATGAGAACAATTTGATTAGGAGAGCAAAATTTTATACTCATTTTAAAGTGAGTGTGTGAATATTTGAATACTTCCTGTCTTATTTTGAAAATATTTGCTTTGCCGGATTATTAATTGTTTTACTTCCTGCACCGTACCCACCAAATTGTGTGCACACCTGTGTGATATTTGCAATCAGTCAGATCCTATTGACCCACACCTGTGTTGAGCCCCCCTTTCCATGTTTAAAACAAACACAAATTCTGGGTGTATTTTGACTTTCTTTCCAGTATATCTTTTGTGTTCGGATTTTTGTCGACGGATCTGTTTAACTCATTTGTGAAATGTTTTGACTTGAGGGCTGTTTTATTGACCTGATGGCCAAAATACATCAAAATTAGAGGTAAGTAAGCCAAGCAAGTAAACTAAACTAAGCTATGCTACTTTGCATGTGTCGGTTTCCCTAATAATACTTCCTAGCATTGCTGTTACTTCATTAGCGTTGTCATGGTCTCCACATCGCTTAGGTTTTATTTCACAAACATCCTACCTTGCTTTTGGCCTCTGTAGCATCACTCCTTGTTTGTCACTACCACCCGTTTGTGCTGGTCTTGCATTTAGACACTAATTATGTCACTCCCACTTATACTTACACTTGTTAGTGTTCATCTCTGTAGCGCCTCTCCAGTTTGTCACATTAGCATAATTTGGGTTGGTCTTCTGAATATTGTATATTGGTTGTTAGTCTCGCCGGCATCACTCTGGGTTGGCATTAGCATTTTGTTTGGTCTCATGTAGCATCACTTGCATTGGTCACACATTGATAGCTAGTTTGTAACTGATTAGAGTTCTTATTTATCATTAGCATTGTTTATTTTGGTCTCACGTACGTTTCTACTTTGTAGTTCACTAGCCTCGCGTGTTTGTCATTAGAATTGCTTTTTTTGTTTCACTTAGCATTGCGTGCATACTTTAGTAGCATTCCTAGTTAGGAGTAGGAGTAGTTATCGTTGGCCATGAGCTGATAGCGGCTAGCTTGACGGCGAACAGCAGCATGTGGAAGGTTCCAGTAGAGGTCCGACAGGCAGGCGTAGCGCCGTGTGGGGTTGACACCGTAGAAAACAAGGTGGTAAACCTCTCAAGATGATTCAGAGAAAACTTCCTCCACTGTCAATAGTGATCTGAACCTAACAGCTGATCACTGTAAGGTACAGCAAGTACCTAGTCATTTGCAAATGTATTTAAAAAAAAAAAAAAGAGAATATTATGGATTGAAAAATGGCATCCTTGAATTTTCTGTGCATTAAAAAAAATCTGTCATTTTTTGTTTAATCTTAATGTTGTAAGGTGAATAATAGTGTATTGAAATGGTCGTTTGGGGAGTATTTAGAATTTAAAATATGGGCAATTCTGAACTTTTTTTTTAGGGAGGCATCTACTATTGGCAAATGTTTGCTATTTGCAGCAAAAAGCGAGGGTTCACTGTATTGCTCTCTAGCATTCCTCATGTTTTCTAATTGGCATTTCTTGCAAAAACACTCACTAGCCCACTTGAACTAGTTTTCAAATTACTCGTGTTGCTCATGATGGTGTCACTTGGCATGTTTCACCTCCTTAGCACCACTTTTGGTTCTGTCACGAGCAGTTCTAACTTTTGGTAATATCAGTTGTACATTGCTGGAAACGCCTTCTGAGCAATAGGTCACTGGCGGCCATGCTAACTCCCGCCGGAACACATTAATCCCAATCAGAGACGAATCTTTCCGTCATTATTCCCGGGCAGAAACAATCCTCTCAACGGTCCTTTTCATCATCCTTCTGTCAAGACGTAAATGCTAAGTCTCATCTGTCGTGTGTCTTGAAGACCTTCTGGGGACAATGGCAGCATGCGTGAATAGTACAGCATTCTGCCTGTGCCTCTCTCCTCATCCTCCCGATCACCCCCATCCACCCTAATTTTTTTTTTTAGGCCCAAATGGTAAATCAGCAGCATCATCTGTGCGGATGTTGTAAAGGAAAAAATGCTTCGTTCAGGGTGACAGCTCATTTATCTTTTTATTCTTGTATATTTTCAACATGCAACACAGTATGACAGCAACAAAGGTGAAAGGACATTGACAATGTTTGCATTCCTTGCAGCTCTGACTGACGACTATAGTGAAAAAATATTTTCTGTTCTTACATTACAAAACAAAATAAATTCCATATGACTGTGGTTGCAGCGTTTGCATTCTGATCCAAATAATACATTTCCTCGTAATCAATTTTTACAATGATGTACAGCATTACAAAACAACCAAAGAACAGATGCGCTCCGATTTACGCAGTTTCCCTGAACGCACCTCGCGCGCACAGGCTTCTGCGACGTGCCTGCCGAAACGAAACATGAATGGCGGTTGCCAAATACGGCGTTCATCCCCGACATATGAAGCCTTGTATATAATGTGTCCAGATGGGTTCTGTTCTGGAAGTCCCCAGCAAAAGCTGGCACTCTTGAATGAAAATGTACTTCCATTATCTGACGCCAGAATGAGCACATTCTCATTAACATTCATCAGGCAGAAATGAACTAAGTTCAGTTCGCGTTCGCCCATGATATGAATTAGTTTATGAACTTTGGTTCATTGAACTCGTTCAAGTACAACACGGTCGTGCTCGTACCTCAAGTTTTTTTCTTGCTAGTTAAAAGCAAAGTGTCGTCCAAATGACAGCTTGCATCTCAAAACACAAGTCGGGTCACTTGTATCTCAAAGCACTCTGTATGCAAGAATGTTGGAAATTAATATTGTCATTTGTTAATATTCCAACTGAATACATTTTTGTGGAAAATGTAATTATTCTCCCCCCCCCCCCCCCCCCCTCTTGGTGTCCTTATTTTCGGGATACTCTCTGTAATCTAGCTAAAATACTTATTTTCTGCAAGTTTATCGTTATACATTCAGTATGGAGTGGCGATGAAGCTGTAATGAGCGGAGCAGGGATGATGTCATTTGGCATGTGGGCAGTGAACACCTGTCAAAGCAGCTGGCCTTGTATAAACTGACTTTCACCTGTCGCATCTCATTCATAACTCGTAGACTGATAGCTGTAATTCCAGCACACTTCCTCTCATCACTCGCTCTCGCTCTGTGCGAGACATTTGGTATTCTGATGCTTCGCAATACTCCCCCAGGCAATTTCTGGTATTCAGCTGACCCCAAAAATTCTCTTTCCTGTCACTCCTTCCAAGCCGGGAGGGAGATCAGAGGTCAGGCGTGGCAGCAGGACAGCACCCCCGCTATGCCACCCCCCCAGGGTAACAGCATCTTGCTCAAGAGCTCCCCAGCAGTGCTTAAAAGTGACTCGTCTCTTCGTCATATTAAAACACTTTATGCAGTTTTGCCTGAAGCACACCAGGCTGACAGTCCGCATCAAATGGACAATGACTTCCATAATGTGTTTACAATCAAATTATATTAGTCATTTCCAGATAAACGCAATGACGTTGATCACAACATTGCACTCGTCACGCTGACCTCGTGAGATTAAATTTGACAGCTACACCGAAGAGACGTCGCAGGAAATCACCAAGATTGTTTGTAAAGAGCTTGTATTTTGCATTTAAGAGACACGCCCTCAAGCAAAACAAAGGAAGTCAAACAGTTGCTTGAGCAGCAATAGATCAGTTTTGGTCGGAGGTGTTGTTTTTGTCATCGGTAAAGAACTATTGATTCCCATTGTGCAGCATATTTTATGACAAACAAGTAAAACAAGGACATTCCTAACTCATCTTAAGGTCTTGGAGTTCCTTTATTTAACATTTAAATTGTATGTGCTAAAGAATATGTTGCATAGATTGCCAACAATTGACATACTTTTAAACTCGTATTAGTTAAATGTCTAAAACAGTAATTTTGTATTACTCCTAATAAAACACAGCCTGTGTTTTTACATATTACTCTTAGTTGTGGTCTTTTTGTTGTCGGTTTAACACGTATGATTAAAATTGTTTTTTCAAATCCATGGTTCATAAAAGATCACTACACAACTGTAATCTAAAACTGTGAATAGGGGTAACTTGTGATGATTATATCACCATATGATAATGATGCAATACATTGATGTTGCCTTATTTAATGGTCTGTGGACCTGTAATGCATTATATTTAGAGCATATTTAGTAGTCAGTGTTTGACTGATTCTTCGACGCCTCACACCCAAATCAACAGCCCAACAGAGTTGCCGTACCCCCTAAAGATTTCCAACCACAATGTTGTGAAAGATCAGGTGTGCTACTGCCAATTATCCAATTTCACATCACTGAACTCATTTACTGCAAGACGTTTTCAAAGCAGAATTCCTTTTATGGCCAGCCATTTTAGATCTTTCAAGACTTACAAAATATTGGTTTGTGACTGCATAAGAAGCGAACCTTACCAAAAGAGAGAATAAATTTGCTTTTTCCATTCGTTTGTAATCAGCATTAGAACGTGTCTACTACTACTATGTATACTTTAGAGTTGTATTTTAATATAACAAACGTGTCTTTTGCAGGTAGCTGATCAGTTGGTTTCCCCCAAAATACGATGCCAAAAGCGGCGAAAACAAACTTTTGGGGAAAAGAAACATGTCAAGTAGAACAGTGATTTTGTCACTAAATGTTTGACACCTCAAACTATAAAACAACAAAAACAAGACTGAAAAATGACTTTTAATGCAAAATAATGTAGCTACTGATACACAACAATGAAACGTGCCGTGAGCAACGCTTACTCACCGCATAACTCAAGTTGAACGCCGGTGGCTTTTTTTACATGCCGTTACTCATTCACTCCATGAACTGTCATCTTTTCTCACGATGTCACACAATTTCCACTAGCTATCGTGACAGTCTGTTTATACCATGCACAGTACATACTTACTCTGTTGACGTGAGGTCCCTAAACTTTCCAGACTTCCATTTTTCTCCCTCATAATTGATGTGGCAAGTAGAGATTCAGCCCGTAATCTCAAACGCTGTCCTGATTTCAGATTCAAAGCAATGCAACACCCCCATCTACAGGGATCTGTTAGTCATTGCAGTAGTTTGAACCTGAATTTCACAGCAAGCTAGGTGAGACCTTCTGCCATGCCTCCTCGAATGAAAAACATATTTGGCAGTGAAAATTTGGTTTCCAGTTCAATGAATATAAATGTCCACTTCAGTGAATAAATTAATTGGTCTGAATTGCATTTATTTTTTTATACTAGAAGTAAGATTTGGTCATCTATATCAGGGATGTATAATAACAGAATTAAATGCTCTTCCATTTTTTTGTTTTGTGGTGTGCTGTGAGAACAAAACATTCATATTGTGGATGATCATAATGATTAGTTTCTTGCACATTCCTTATTTCCATTTTCCAAAGCGAGGCTTATTTAGAAATCTAGGAACGTTCGACTGTATGATATGGGTTGGGTTAATAGAAAAGTGTTACATTATAACAAGGAAAACAAATGGTTTTCACAACAATGTATTGATATAAAGTGCAGTGAAACAACAGCCCTGGTTGAAAACATCAGTGAAGTGTGGATGTTTCTGGGGAATAATTCAGTTAAGAATTATCGCTACTCTGATTCATGGTGTGTTACTTGGGGCTATTTCATCACACTTTGCTGTTGATACGGCCAAGGTTGGCTCTCGGGTGAAATAACATTAGTGGACTGATACCTACCCCGTAAATCTCAACTTCATTCCCCTCGTCCTCCCTTCCATTCACTGTCTGTCCATGCAGCTCTGATGATAGTTGACGATCCAATCGGTGAGTTTCACAGGGAGGAGAATAGGAATTTGGCCTGTGGGCTTTGTTTTCCTACCAAATCTTGTTTTGCCAACGACTCTGAGGAGGTGTTGATGAGGTGATTGTCTTACTCGTCTTTTGGGGGGAGTCTCCTGCAACCGACTGGTGAATTGCTTGTGACAAGTTATCAGGCCTTTTTAACAATGTCCATAATTGAGGATTAGTCGCTGACACCATCTCTGAGGGGACTGGCACTGTGTTAAATGGAAGATTTTATCTGCAACAGCCATCAAAGCTGTCGTTGATACTTTAGCAGGGGTTGTGGTTTCACATTATTCGTAGTTTGCATCTTGCTATTTTGACACTGATCGTTACGACTGCACAATGCACGTCCTTCATCTGTCGTCAGCAGAAGAAACGATTGTTGTCAGATGCAATAATACTGCAATATTCAAAACAAAATATAAATTTCATTCAAAATAACAAACTTAGGAACTTGCATGTAATTTCCATTTTGATATTCAAATATTTAGATGAATAGAACAAAACACGACCCCTGTCGTGAATCCAAAACACACACAGAGGGGGTTAAGGACTTTTACAAAAAAAAATACAATCACAAAAAAAACTTCAAGAAAGATGGAAATTTATTTAGGATTCACACTGTGTGTGTGTGTGTGTGTGTGTGTGTGTGTGTGCTTTCAAAGAGAAAAAGAATAACCAAATACAGATTGGTAAGTGAACGCAAACGAAAATGCTATTAAATTGGCAACATCTACAGTCGACTGTTAACATAGCACTGCATTATACATTTATTCTGAAATAAAATTCGTACCACTGTCAGTAGTGGGAGTAGCTGATTTAGTGATGAGACATGGTAACCTTTGACAATTAACATCCCGTAAAACTCTAGAAACGCATTCTGGTGCAACAACTAATGGGTAATGCTAACAAGCCCCTTAAAGTCTTGGAGGTTGTAAATGCTTTGATGGCTGATCTTTTTGAAGTTTCACTGGATCTGGCGATGTGCTTTTTATTTGTTTTGTATTTTTTGTTTGTTTGTATGTTGTCTGTATTCCATGACTAGATTTAATCTCAATGAGGCTTTCCTGGTTAAACAATTGCCCCTCACGTGCCATGTGAACTGGACCGCTGAAATAACAAATATACAAACGAACACCAAAAGTAATACATTCTTAAGGCACCTTAACTGTAGAGATGGAAATATTTTCCCCAACAAGTAATGACTTGGGTGTCTTTTCTCCAGGCTGTCTGTGTATCGTTACACATGCTGACGCAATGCAACGCCAGCCTCTCCTACGCAATTTGTGGGCTGGTCAACTTCGCACTGCGGTGTGATTTATGGCCATATTATTACCCTGAGAACACCCAATCTTGTCTGATCTCTGAAAGGGCCATAACAGTTCGGGGGGCCACAAATAAGCAGTGGGTGGGGCCTCCGGGCCGCTTGAGTACCCCTGCTCTAGACTATCGGCAACTTCCACTATTAGCATCTCCCCGATATTCAAAGCTTGTCACTCAGTCGAGAGAGATGTATATATATATATATTATATATAATGCTGATTCTGTGCACGTACAGATTGTTGTCCAGGGAACATTCCCATTGACATCAGACATTGTTCTCCGCCTGCACCGGGACGGAGCTTGACATTTTATCTTCCTTATACAATCTAAAGAAGAGCCTCTGTCAGATGGCATTGAGACTGGACGGCTGTCTCCACAGGCATGCGGGATTTTCAAAGGTATGGTCTTCCCACGTCTCGCCTCACTTTCTTCTTTCTCTTCCACACACCCACTTGCATTTTTACTAGTCACAAGTATGTAGCTATGTGGCAATGGTTAAATTAGATTACGCATGAAGGCTAACTTCTGAAATCTTTGCGTGGATTTCTTAACATCTTAAAATGAGAAGAGCAAAAGGTAGAGCAATCAAAACTGTGAAATTGATATGTACATGTCGATATATTTTTAATGCAAAAAGGTAGATTGCAGGGATTTTATGACTTGTAATCAGAGCATCTAATTGTTTAGTTATTTGTAACAGTATACGATAACCTATGAGCTACATGCTGCTTCATCTACTGCCATAACAAAGATGCATAGCGGGCTGTTCTGATAAATCTGTGTGCTCCAACCCTGCCAGGATTTTGAAGGGGTCGCGTGGCTTAAAGTCGGGAAGCTTTGGACCAATGCCTTTTAAATCAGGGGTATCAAAGTCTTTTCTGTCATGGGCCACATTGTGGTTATGGCTTCCCTCAGAGGGCCGTTATGACGGTGAAACCATACAAATGTGTAATTGCCTCATATTTTTACAGATACATAACACATTGATAAATATCTAGTTTTTAAATCAGAAATGACATGATTTGCTTTGGCGGACCACATAAATTGAGGTGGTGGGCAAGATCTGACCCCCAGACATTGAGTTTGACACCTGTGCTTTAAATAATTGCCTCCCACCAGAATACATTGTATTGTAGCTATTTTGTGTATACGGTGGTGCCTTGAAATACACTTCGTCGGACTTACAAGCACAATATTTCAGAGAGCTATTTTCCTTAAACATTTTTTTATGGGGGTGGGAACAGATTAGTGGCATTTCTATTCATTTCAATGAGGAAATATGATTTGAGAGAGAGGTTTTTGTGTGCGTTAGGTACGTGGTCATGGAATAAATTAAACTTATCTCAAGGCAGCCCTGTATTTGTATTTAGTTTTTGAAGGGTTAGGGTATCAACTTGTACAAGTATACGTGAAATTTAAATACTGTGAAGTCAAGGCTCTTTTCCTACCCGGTGTCTTCCACTGCAATGACAGTGTTATGAACGGCAGCGGCCAACAAAGCAGTAAAGTGCTGAGCATAATCCTATAATGTATAATAAATATTTACGCGGAGTTATTCCGTTGGCATTTAAATGGTGGATGGAGCTTTGTTACACCATCAGTGATGCATGTGCAGTATTGACTAGATGGGAATGCTATGATTAAAATTCATGTTCAATAGGGAAAATGCAATTTGCGAAGCCATTTTGTAGAAAATTTGCCGTGCAGAAAATTACCCAGCAGTTGAATTAGGAGTGACATTTGGGTGATCAATGATTTGTTTTATTGCGCCGTGCCTCAAACTGGTGCTCATATACGCATTTATTCACAATGTGTACATTCCACAAGAAATTCTGATTAAATTTGATGTTTTGACAACATTTAGAGATCCACTGCACTTTGGGTTATCATATTCTCTCCGGTGCATTTCTTATTCTTTTTGTATAAAGGTCCTGTTGAAATTCATGAGGTTGTGCAGGATATGTATTGTTTATAGTTTGGCCTCTCTGTGCACAGGCTGACCTGATGACCAGTGTGGTAATCTGTGAGCACTCTATTAAGACCAACAAGAAAAGTCAGTGAGCATTATTTAGGGTGTTCGTGAACTGTCCCGACCTGAGCCTGAGCTGCACTAAACATGTCTGAAATACATAGATTAAACTTTAAAATGAACCTGAAATATACCGACACTTGGTCACATACTTTTGTGGCCCCTAGTAGAAAAATACATTTTACATAGCATATTTGACGAGTTCTCTTGCTTCTTCTTCACATGTACAACTTGCACACTGGACTCACAGACCGAGAATAAATGTGATAACAATAATGAAATTAAAAAAAAGGGCTATACTGAATAGCTGAAATTTTATCACGGTTTACATACAAAGATTTTACTTTTGAAAGTGTTAGGCAATAGTATATGCCACTGCCAAAGCAAAACAGTCTGTGTTCGCATGATGCCGACAGAGTAATTTATTTCTTTGTGTTTTGACGAAGTTTTAAATATTCACTTTAGAAAAACAATGCAGGTTCACATCGACCTGCAAAAAATAAATTTAAAAAATGCTGTAATATCCATGCCAGGCCAGTAGTTGGTGATATCATCTTGTAAAGAAACATTACATGCACCAACCAGCAGCTAACCTGCGACGTCGTGGGGCGAGTAGGAGAAAAGAGAGAGGAAAACAAATCCTCCAGGGTGACCGCGGTGCATTGCGCTGCTGTGAGTGCACGTGATGCACTCGAGGCAATTGCAGAAGAGATGAAGGGTAAAATTGTCCCGCCGTGGCCGTCGGTCATTACGCCAACAAAGCAAATTCAATATCTCTCACCTTAAAATCATGAACAATGAAAGAGGGTTACAGTATAGCGTACAGTTTTTATATTCTTGTGTGATGTCATCACTCATTTAGGACTCTAAGCAGAATCGTCAGCCAACTCAACAGACTATTCCTCGGAATTGAATTACTGGGACCCAGTTCTCAAAATGAAACTGTTTTCAATTCTATCCCTAGTGATGACGATCGTTCAAATTTTAAACTGTATTACTAAGAGTCTAAAATGTTTTTTTTTCCCGGTGAACCAGAAATGGTTTAATCCCGACAAAACCATTTGCAACATATTGATGGAAACAGTAAAAGGTGCCTTTTTCAGAACTTTCCACTTTAATGTATTATGTTTTAGTTTCTCTGGCTCCCAAAATATGTTTCTTTCAGTGAGTGTTGCAAAATGCTCACAGTTAAGTCACAGTTAACAAACTGTGTAATTTTTCCCTAATAGGCAAGGAACCAAATGTCTTGCTGTTGATTACCTTGCCCTACGCTAATGTTACAGGCTACACACTTGCATGACGGCAGAAAAAAAAACTTATGGGTTTATATCCTTGTTCCAATACAAAAACTCAAGCTGAAACCTTGCTGAATAGCATGTTTAACGTTCTACTTTTTTTCGCATGCTCAAATAGGAATAATTTTCCACTGTTATATCCATATCTTCCCTGTAACAAATCTCTATGTGCTTGTTGTTATCAGAATCATCTTTATTTGCCAAGTATGTCCAAAAAACACACGGAATTTGTCTCCGGTAGTTGGAGCCGCTCTAGTACGACAACAGACAATCAATTGACAGAGAACACTTTTGACCTAAACTTGTCCACAAAATGCAAAAAAACATCGTCCTTTTTGATTCTACGTTTACTTTTTCCCCGCCTCTGCTTGTGAGTTGAAGCAAATTGAGTCGGCCTCTTTGCCTTTGCAAATGTCTTCATGTAAGGAATTAATTTTCCCTCAGCCCAAGATGCAATGAATAATAAATTGGCAGAAAAAATTCTCCCTCTGTGAAGATGAGCGCGAAGCATGAATCTCTTTTGGGAAATCTTGACGACCATGAGTGGATATGTGTAAATTATACATTTTGTAATATTAAGCATAAGATATGCGGTGGACAGTACTACCAAGTGGTGATTTAGATTTGAGCAAAACCCTTCCACCAGGCGTCAGATTAATGACTTATAAAATAGCGTATGTTAATGTCGACGACAAACTTTTCTGTGGGACTATCTTTTTGTCCAATATAATCAGGTGGATGCATATGATGCCGTGAATCATTTCAGATTTGTAAATGGAGGCTGGATTATGGCGGCCCTTGTAGGCTTCTTAAAATCTGCTGCTCAAACTGGATTTCACATTTTAATGGGTTTATAAATACACAAGGCACTTTGTTTTCCCCCAGTAACGGCCTGTCCTGTTGTGATGCCGCAGAAGGCTGTTAATTAATGCCAACAACGAAAAAGTGATTTAGTGCTGCTGTTCCTATTTGGGCCAACTGTTGACCACTGAAAATTGTTTAATTTCATTTTATGTGAATTATTCTTCCATTTCGTGTTCAAACTTTTATTTTATTTATTTTTTAACCATTTGTGTAATGAATCCTCTTGTATGATCACACTCAAATACGGGTCGTTTGCACAGCCGTGCACCTCCTCCAGCAGCCCGACTCATCCGTGCCACTCTCATAACTTTAAACATTTTTTTTATTATATATATTTTTTTTCTTTCTCCCCCTTGCGCTTAGATTATTTTTGGACTATAACCCTGCCAGTATTTCTGAAATGATTAAAGATGGTCTAGCATTTTGTGTGCTATCGAGGCTCCTGTACTGGTTTGCTACTGTTGAGAGGACATTACTATTTGAAAAGTCAAACTTTAAACCCTAACCTGAGCTTAATCCCTAATGCCTAGATCAGACTACAGCATTTTAGGACTGATATTAGCCCGGTTAGCTATTGCGGGCGATTTCCCAGATCGGGCCCGACATATTTTGTCTGGAACGACAAAACTTCTTGTAGCGTGACATAATCCACGATCAATGATTTGGCCCAATGATAGCCTTACAATGCCAAAAGGAAAAGTCTAGCAGGTTCAATTTAAAACGTAAAATAAAATGTAGTAATAAAAAAAAACTCCGCTACTTCACAGACTTACCCTATTGTGGGGGTGGTCCAGAATCTAACTTATCCATTATAGTGATTTAAAAAAAAAAAAAATGCCATGCAGCACATCGTCAAAACAAAAGAGGGGAAGGGGGAGCAAGATGTCACACGGTCAGTTAAGTCACCTCTTCAATAAATCTGCAGCAGTGCATTCATGAGCGAAACAGAAACTCAAGTATCGATCTCATGACATGATCAATATCAATACCGCCGTTGGTAGCAATATTATTGATATTTGGATCAATCTGCCCACCACTACCTGACTACCAATTTAAAAACCCCAGTTTAACTCTTTCACTGCCAGTTTCCAAACCAGTGTCCCATATTGCCAGCTGTTTTATCAGATTTTGACTATTTCAAGAATATTGGGTTCTGTGGAAATATAAGCACCAAACCTACCAAAAGAAATGAAAGACTGTTCTTTCACAAGGGGAAGAAAAAGGTTTCTAGCTTTTTCCGTTCTTTCGTGATCAGCAGTAGAACATGGGTTGGTTTAACCAAAAAGCAGAGAAAATTTGATTTTTGTGAAAAACATAAAGCAGAAAAGTGACTTGGACACCAACATTGTTTTGCTTTTGTGACACTAAGAACTGGCTTTTGATGACAAACAATTTATTTCCAGATATACATCTCTGTGCTGTGATTGACGCTGACACACCGCGTGGCTCGAGTGTGGCTTTTTTACGTCGTTCTGCTTCATGAACTGCATCATCTTTTCACACGATTGCAAACTTTCTACTACCTATCTTGACACATACTCATGTTTATATGATACAAATACATACTCTGTTCAAGTGTGAGGTGCCTAAACCTGAGCAACTTCTGTGTTGGCATTTTTCTTCCTCATAATAGACGTGACTAGCCGAAATTCACCCCCTAATCTTTATCCTCTCCTCAAAAGCTGTGCTAATTTTAAATTTTATGAGATCTGTTGCTCATTAGATTAGTTTGACGTGTATATGTCGGTGGCAGTAAACGGATGGATGACAACTATAAACATCCATGCAGTGAATGAGTTAGGAGACACATTCTGGTTTGTTCATTCAATTTATCTACATCTATGCTGTGAAAACCTTTGTTTCCTATACTAACCTGCTAGGACGCATCTCCGGAATTGTTCCTACCAATGTTGGTGGGGCGGCCGGCGCTCTCCAAATTTATTGTAATGGCTCCTCATAATGAGGCACGGCCACATGAGAAGAAACGATAAGGATTACAATTACGGTACAGTCAGGAGGCCAAAAGCAATTTATCCACGTACGTCACATGACCACGAACAGCATCTAATTGCTGTTGAAAACGACCCAGTCAGTCGCTGGCATATTGTTTATTGAGAAACTAATCTGTCCGCCTCCGTGCCTCGGGCCACTGGCCCGCATATACAGTGGACCCAAACGTGGCACAACAACCACTGCTAGGGTCGTCATTAATCAGGCCCGCTAACACGGAGCCGATGCGATGACATTGAAGCGAGAGCATTACATATGTGGCGCTCTCGCTGTGTGAGGTATTTAAAGCGATTCTTTGTCGCTCAGTTCCGCTTCTGTCGTATCTGTGGATGAAATATTAACCCCCAGACCGTTGGATAAGTGTTTCATAAATATTGCATAGTGTGGAAGCAGTAATTGGTTCGCCCATCTATAATGGCTGTCACCCTGGCCCGCAAGGGGGGAAAAAAAGAAGAGGGAAAGACGCAGTGTAGCGGACGCGACTCCTAATAGAATGGCGCATTTTTCTCTCGTATTCTGCATTATTGCCGCAAAGAAAACACTTACTGGCTGCGATGGTTTGCAGTGTGCTGGCTTCATGACAAAACACATCATCAATTTCAAGGAGTGTCATTTTGTGTCGGAAGCCCAAGCAATGACATTGAATTATGTGGCTCCTCGTTTTAGGAAGTAAATGTGTTCAATATTTATATGGCTCGACATTGTGCAGTCTCCTTGGTGCTTCAAACCTTGGAAGTATGCAGTGGAACATTAAGGTTCAACAGAATCCATTTTGGGACTCTATTTTGGGGGATTTTGAATTTGAACCAGTGGTTCTCAAACCTTTTACATCAAGTACTACCTAATAAAATACTTAGCTCTCCAAGTACCACCATCGTGACCAACATTCAAATACAGTAGCACAGTAGGCCCGACTGTTCATCAAAAGCGAGGCCTAGGTTTTATTTCTAAGAATTATATTTATTCTATGCCATTGTGACATTATACAGTTTGACCATTAACACTGTTTAAATATAGGACAACAAAAAAATACTATAAAAATATTACAATATAACATTTTTCACACAGTTAGGGACAACCCCAATTCCAATGAAGTTGGGACATTGTGTTAAACATAAATAAAAACAGAATACAATGATTTGCAGGCGGCACGGTGGGTGACTGGTTAGATCGTCTGCCTCACAGTTCTGAGGAGTGGGGTTCAATCCCCGATCCCGCTTGTGTGGAGTTTGCATGTTCTCCCCGTGCCTGTGTGGGTTTTTTCCGGGCACTCCGGTTTCCTCCCACATCCCAAAAACATGCATGGTAGGTTAATTGACAACTCTAAATTGTGAATGTGAGTGCGAATGGTTGTTTGTTTGCATGTGCCCTGTGATTGGCTGGCAACCAGTTCAGGGTGTAGACTGCCTCCTGCCCGATGATAGCTGGGATAGGCTCCAGCACGCCCGCGACCCTAGTGAGGAGAAGCGTCTCAGAAAATGAATGAATGGATGGATGAATGATTTGCTATATTTAATTGAATACACTACAAAGACAAGATATTTAATGTTCAAACTAAGCTTTGTTTTTAGCAAATAATCATGAAGTTAGAATTTTATTTATATATTTTTTAACACTTTTCCATTTTTATGGCTGCAACACAAATTTTATGGCTGAAACACAAAAAAGCTGGGACAGGGTCATGTTTACCACTGTTTTACATCACCTTTTCTTTTAACAACGTTCAATAAACGTTTGGGAACTGAGGACACTAATTGTTGAAGCTTTGTAGGTGGAATTCTTTCCCATTCTTGCGTGATCTACAGCTTCAGCTGTTCAAAAGTCCGGGGTCTCCGTTGTCGTATTTTACGCTTCTTAATGCGCCACACATTTTCAATGGGAGACAGGTCTGGACTCCAGGCAGGCCAGTCTAGTACCCACACTCTTTTACTACAAAGCCACGCTGTTGTAACGCGTGCAGAATGTGGTTTGGCATTGTTTTGCTGAAATAAGCAGGGGCGTCCATGAAAAAGATGTTACTTGGATGGCAGCATATGTTTCTCCAAAACCTGTATGTACCTTTCAGCATTAATGGTGCCTTCACAGATTTGTAAGTTACCCATGCCATTGGCACTAACACAGCCCCATACCATCACAAATGCTGGCTTTTGAACTTGCGTCCATAACAGTACGGATGGTTCTTTTCCTCTTTGGCCCGGAGGACACGACATCCACAAGTTCCCAAAACAATTTGAAATGTGGACTCGTCGGACCACAGAACACTTTTCCACTTTTCATCAGTCCATCTTAGATGAGCTCGGGCCCAGAGATGCCGGCGGCGTTTCTGGGTGTTGTTGATAAATGGCTTTTGCTTTGCATAGTAGAGTTTGAAGTGTCACTTACGGATGTAGCGCTTAACTGTATTTACTGACATTGGTTTTCTGAAGTGTTTCTGAGCCCATGTGGTGATATCCTTTACACATTGTCGGTTTTTGATGCAGTGCCGCCTGAGGGATCGAAGGTCAGGTGCATACAATGTTGGTTTTCGGCCTTGCCCCTTCCATGCAGTGATTTCTCCAGATTCTCTGAACCTTTTGATGATGATATGGACCATAGATGATGAAATCCCTAAATTCCTTGCAATTTTATGTTGAGGAACATTGTCTTTAAACTGACTTTTCTCACGCACTTGTTCACAAAGAGGTGAACCTCGCCCCATCTTTGCTTGTGAATGACTGAGCAATTCAGGGAAGCTCCTTTTATACCCAATCATGGCACCCACCTGTTCCGAATTAGCCTGTTCACCTGTGGGATGTTTCAAACAGGTGTTTGATGAGCATTCCTCAACTTTGTCTTTTTTGCCACCTGTCCCAGCTTTTTTAGAACATGTTGCAGCCATAAAATTCTAAGTTAATGATTATTTGCTAAAAACAAAGTTTAGCAGTTTGAATATTAAATATCTGGTCTTTGTAATGTATTCAATTAAATGTAGGTTGAACACGATTTCCAAATCATTGTATTCTGTTTTTGTTTAACACAACATCCCAACTTCATTGGAATTGGGGTTGTAAAAAAAAAAAAAAAAATTACCTAAATGTTTAAAAACAAAGGGTTCCTAGAATAAATTACTACATGTAAATGCATTGTTCTTGTACGTACTTTTAATCATGTAATGTTATTTTAAAGTGCAAAAGACATTTAAAAACAAGGTACATGAATGAGAGACGGCTTACTAAAATAACATACAGTGCAAGAAAAGTTGTATTTTTTTTTCATTTTTAAATGGTTTAAAAGAGGCTAACAAGAAGCATGAGGAAATTTTATTTATTTATTTTTTAAACCTGGATTTAAAAACATTGACACTGGGCTGACATGACTTCTGTTGGCAGCTTATTCTAATTGTGTGCAGAATAACTGTTAAATGTTGCTTCACTGTGTTTGGTTTGAACTCTGGGCTCCACTATCTGATCTGAGTCTTCAGTTCTCAGAGCTCTACTGAATTTATATTCAATTAGCATGTCTTTCATGTATTCAGGACCTAAACCATGATTTATAGTCCAGTATCAGAACTTTAAAGTCTATTCTTTAGCTGACTGGGAGCCAGCGCGAAGACTTTAAATTAGAGGTCACCAACATTTTAGAAACAACCCACACTGTGTGATTCTCCGTAGATGACTACAAATGGAAAGTTGAATGCCTTAATTAGTTAGGATTTTGAAACCATCTTTCCTTTTGAAAACAAAGAAGACTGAAATCTGTGACAAAAAGATCCCATTGTACACTGGGTTGGAATACTATTGAGAGAACTTTTGTGCTAACCAGCACCAATTACCATACATTTGCCAAATACAGACTGACATATTATCCAGTATAGTAGATGCTGTTTAATGGGGGAGGGGATGTCAACAAAGGGACGGATGGAAATTCTGTGAGAAAAAGGCCACTCAGTTGTTTATTAGATGTGTGCCCTGTAGGTCAGACACTCAGATAGGATTTTCCGAAGCATTTAGCAGCAGATTGATTGATACTGCCTTGTCCCTGTATCGCAGCCTGCCAGTCATTCTAACTCACTCTCCAGAGCAGTGCCACAATCTCAGTGTTTGCTTTTGCCATATTTTGTCAACGTACATTTGGTATTGATAAAAATAGTACTGCGCTTCTTCAATTCACTTGTCTTGACGCTTGCGAGGAAACTCGGAAAGCTAAGAAAGAGGATGAATTGTTGGAAGTGGGGCAGATAGGCATCTGTCCTCACAACGGCTGCAAGCGGGAAGATAAAACCAAAAAAATCTCCACAGAAGGATGAGCTCTGAACGCCGGCCCTGGACACCGATGAGCCGCTCTCCCGACCGAAAGTTGAGCCCAGCTGCGTAATCCCCCATTGCGTTTATTAAAAAAAAAAAATCTGATTCGGTTGCGCTGCTAACAAAAAGTGCAGACATGCACAGTGTGCGCATTTTGTGCCAGTACTGATAACACAATGCCTTCCAGATAATGGACACAGACAAGATGGCAGAACCAAAGCATGAACCCTAACTGATGTTTTTCAGTTTGCTTTGTCCAAAGTAAGGAAATTTGCATTCAGTAGATTATTTCTAATCCTTGCCAGTTTTTACCCATTTTGGAAGCCTGTTTATTTACCTTTTTAGATGAGCATTTATTTCATACAAACATCAAACAACCAAGTAAACACATTGCGACGACTCCTGATAAAGGAGGTGTTTGCCATCTGTACTTGTACAATAAAACAAAAAAAATTGTTAATTTTACTCAAACATACATTAAAAACTGAAGAAGCTTTTGCAGTGGTCTCCAAAATATTTTTACAGAGCTGTAGTTACTTGTAACAGATTTTATAAGAATAATCTGCATAGCAATAAACCACTTGCTGCATCGTCATGTCTAAAAGACAAAAACGTTATCTGAGACGAGATGCCGAAAACGCGATTAGCGATTTGTCGACTTAAAAGTGTTTGTCAATGCGGATTCACAGTCGACTAGTCAGCAAATTGGTTCAACGCCTCTTGCCGACAGCTTCAAATGGTGGACCGCAGTCCGGGTCCAGACAGAGTCAAGGTCTCATGTGGAATCACAGTCAATTGCCGTTAAATAAAGATAAAGTATGTTCGCTGTCACGTGGCGTGTGTCTGTACGAGCCATACGCAGCATTACGGTAGATCCTGTTGTGATCACGTGACTCTAAGCCAATCAAACCCTTTCTTTACTGGAACAGATTTGCGAGATTTGCAGGGGAAGACGCGGCTACGTTTCACAGTTTTGAAAACTGTTTAAGAATGAATTGACGGAACCGTACTACTTTCCCATTCTTCCGGAAGCCAGCTCAAAAGAGTTGTCTCATGTCGCTAATATGCTCCGTGGCTCTAATACAGGTGTGTCAAACTCATTTTTGTCGCGGGCCACATTGTAGTCACGGATTCCCTCAGAGGGCCGTTCACTGTGAAACCATATACATGTTTAGTCACCTCATTATTACATACAAATTGATGGATACCTAGTTTGGAAATCAGAAGTCAAGGATAATAGTTTGTTCAAGTTACCATAAACACAACATCATTGCAATGTCTCAATGCTATTTATTATTTTATGAGAATTTGAGCAATAATAATGGAAGTTGACACAGATTTGGTTTCGTGGGCCACATGAAATGATTTGGTCCCCGGGCCTTGAGTTTGACACATCACAATTTAACCCAACTGAGCCCAGTAGAACAGAGCTACACAACTGACAAGCCAACAACGAGCGAATGAATGATTTTGGGCAATACAAACGAGCATTTATCAATGTTTCGGTTGGGAAGGAATGTGCAGTGTTAGAGACTTTATTTGAAGTCGAACATCACTTTTTAACTTGTCATGTTCTGATTTACTTAAGTTAGGCTTCATTTGCATGTTCAGTGCTACTTGAAATTTAGGCTTTATGCCTACATTTTTTTGTTTTTAAAAAGTTCAAGTCCAAATATTAGAAACTTATTGCATATTATACAATTTATTGTACTTGTACACTACAACCAAAATTCAAAAGAAAGGTACTAAATTAATATGCTTGTCTGTGTTAATTAAAACAACTTTAAGCATGTGTAGTTCTGCTCTGCCACATTCCAGATTGAACCGCATCGTCTTGAAGTGTTCAACGGTGCACTTTTAGTGGAATTCTCAATTTGTGGCTGGTGAAAAGTGCCGAATGTTTCTTATTCTGACCTGAGTCTGGGAATGAGCAGCTTCCCACTCGCTGCTACAGAGCGCCCTGGGGCCAAACCTTTCTCTTTCTCCCGTGACAGAAACGGCTTCTTGACAGATATTTATCATTTAAGTACAAGCGCTCCATTCCAGCTCTAATTCATATCTCTGCCGCTTTTCCTGAAGCCCAGCAGAGAATGAGGATCCTTCCAAATATCAGTGGGGAAACAAGGTTCCTCATAGCATATGTAAAGAATAATAAATGCTGTCTATTTTGCTTTTATTTTATTATTGGTTTGGCCATTAACTAGAGAGAAAAAACAAAGTTTGCCATCTTTCACTCCAGTCACCGCAATGACCTTGGTAATTGCATTTCTGGCTCTCTAAAAATATTTCCTATTGTTACACAGCTGCAATAGCTTACCATGGGAGTACAATTTAAATGATTTAAGCAATATATTGCTTTGTGAGTGGGACTCTATTAATAATAATCAGACTCATTCTTCTATAGTTTATCACTGCCTTTTGAAGAGAAGGGTCGATTTGGGCCTTTAATGAAGGAGGATGAGAAGCTGAATAGAAATATCTATACTGGCCTCTATATGTAGGTTATAAAAAAAACTATATTATTAATCTCATAGAGATTTAGAGTGGGTGAAAAAAGTCTACAGATCACATTCAAATGCTAGGTTTTTGATATAAAAATATGGGAGCCAAATAAATCATTTCAAAACTTTCCCCCCCACCATTAATGTGATCTATAACCTGTACAACTCAATTGGGGGAAATTGTCTTCAAGAGGGGATGTTGCATAAGTATGCTCACATTTTTATCACAGGGAATTTGGCTGTGGTCAGAATCAACCAATCCCATTCAAACTCATGTTAGAGTGCCTCTGATTCAGCCCAAATTAAGTTGAGCTGTTCTAGTAGACTTTCCATGACATTGTTTTGCTTTCACACAGAAGCCTAATGTTCATAATTCCCTCCACCTTGATTAAGGACCCAGGTCCAGCTGAATAAGAACATCCCCAAAGGTTGATGCTACAATTACCTTGGTTCAATGTGTAGGAATAGTGTTTTTTTTTTTTTTTTTTTTTTTTATTTTATTTTTTTTAAGTGCTGGGTGTGCACCAAACATACCTTTTGGAATTATGGTCAAAAGGTTCAATCTCGGTTTCATGGGATCATAACACATTTTGGAGATTTGAAGTATTCATTGCTAAAACGAGACTATTTATACATCAAAGGTGTCCCACCCCTCCCCATCTTGGCTGCAAACAAGTGGATCAAAATACCAGAATATGAGAGAGCTATTTTTAGAACCACCACCTCAGCCGGCCTTGACAGCTGCTCTATGCAGTTGACATCACCTGACAGTCAAGCAAACAATTTAGTGGATGAAGAAGAGTTCAAAGCAAAGTCGTTTCGGAACGCTCAACTCCTTTTAGGATTTGATTTGATGATTTTTTATTTTATTTTTTCTCTCTCCCCCCTCAACATCTTCAGGTTGTACATAATTCGAAGTCCGTAGGGTTCCCACGTAGACAGAATAACTGCATAGCGTAACGGGTCTTATGCTTTGTTCAATCAAACAACACCATTCCTTCCTTGACATCGCGACCTATCATTAAAAGCTCAGGTTAATTAATTGATTCGCACTAACAAGCAATATTGACCAACAAACTCTCTCCTTTTCTGCTCGCATGGCCTATGAAATCAATAGAGCTCTCGCTTTGATTTATACCAAATAATCCCTGGAAGTTTAGGACCTACCTCCATCATTGAGCAATGGCATTGAACAACTTTTATTGAACAGCGTTACCTTTGTTAAAGCATTTCAAAATTTATTGGATGGAGAAATAAAACCGTTTGGCTCATAATTGTGACGAGAACATTGCAAGAACGCGGATAAATCCATTAAAAATGGCTCCAATGGCTAAATGAAGTTTCTATTCATTGTTTCTGCACCAAGTCACAAAAAATATGGAGCTCTTTTTATGTATTTCTTTTCATTATTACAAGCAGGTTACAAGTTCATTGAAGCAGGTAGCGTGCACTCAACAGGAAACGCTCCATTTTCGTTGCCTCGCTGGCTCACTGGTGGGTATACCCATAATGCACTGTTTTAAATTGTTAAAACAATAAATTGTTAATATTGCGGGACAGTCCCTACCTGTCCTTTTTTTGCTTTTAAAAAAGAAAAGCAAATGAATTTCTGGATTAATAGCATTTTGGAAAAAAAATATGATTTGATGATCAAAAGTGTTGTGGGAATTCTTGAACACGTTCAGACTGAGAAAACAAAATATTTTAACAGGATAACATGTTTGTGTAATTTGCAGCTCTGGGTGCATGTCATTTTCTTCCCTGTGAATTGTCCAGAAGGATTGATGGCATTTTGAAAAAGAGCTCGTCATAGATACAGCACTTTAATTCACCTGTGTCAAACTCCAGGCCCGGGGCCACATCCGGCCCATCACATCATTTTATGTGACCTGTGAAAGAAAATCTTTTGCGTCAACTTACATGATTCTTGCTCAAATCTGTACCAAAATTTCTAATTGTCATACCTGTATGGAATAAATTAAACGATATAGTTCATTTTTTTTTTTTGTAACCAAACCTCTTTTTACAGTAACTGTGATATGAAATTGAGTTGAATAAACTATTATCCTTGGCTTCTGATTTCAAAACTACTTATCCATCAATTTGTGTATATGTGATACTACGATGAGGTGATGATACATTTATATGGTTTCACAGTCATAACAGCCCTCTGAGGGAAACCGTACCTAAGATGTGGCTCGTGATACAACTGTGTTTTGACTCCTGCTTTAATTAATTTGAAATGTCTAAACTCAGTTGTATTACCTTTTTGCCATTTGAACTGTGCACATAGAAGCTCTTTTAAACATGACATTTTTGTCTTCCCGTAAATAAACAAGCGTGCCTACTGGAGTCTGTGGAGATAATGGTGAAGAAACCCAACAACTCCCCACTTCTATTATAAATGTACCCTGGAGTGTTGGAAGTCCAACTGTCTGATTTTTCACTGATGAGCATTTGGGGAATACACCTTTTTTTTTTTTTTTCTTTCCCCATTTTATGCCGTTGGAAATGTCACCTAAATAAGAGAGATGAATGGAACTGAAACATTTAGAGCACAACTTCACCTCCAAGCAAAAGCCTGTCAGTTTTCAACTCTATTCCATTGTCATCTTGAATGCAAAATCTTAAAGCCTCGTACACAGCCACTGTGGAAATTATTTCACAATACGCTAAAAAAAGAGAGAAATCATCATGGAATGCGCGTACAGCATTGAGAAGAACATACAAATAATAGATAAGACTCCAGTGTCACTTATAAAAGATTTAAACGCGTTTGCTTTCTAATACATGACCATGACCATTATTTTTAAATTTTGTATGACCATGTTACTTTATAATCACCTGTACAGATAGTTTTAATGAGGGTGATATTTTGACCCAGTAATTCATTGTCCATGATATCCTATGGAGAAAAATCAATTTTCTATAATTTCGTTTTTTTTTTTTTAAACTAGAAGCACTTTTTTTGCTCCCCACTTAGAGAATTCACTGGGTCCAAAATAATAATAACTAGACTGGCAACGTATTTTTCCGCAACGTGCTCCCAGACATTTCCTGCACAGCACTGCGAATCCTTGCAATCTGTTTACATCGCTAGGAGTGTCCGTATATGGGGTGTATACATTTACATTCACTATACTCCACTATTGAGTCTTCTGTATCTTTTTCTGAATACAGTAGCAGTTGAGTTGTTCAATGCAGCCATTTATGGAATGTCTCAATTGTATTGTGTGGCCTGCAAGTGTTTTGAAGGGGTCATAAGTATGCACCCCTCCCCCCCCAACACACGCACACAATTTCAAACATTTCGTGTTTTGTCCTCTGTGACATGCTTTTGTCAAAATACCACCAGGAACTATTTTTGATCTTGCTGAAAATTAGCGTTTTTAACATCTATCATCAAATAAATATAAATATCATACAAAGTTAACACAAGTAAACATAAAATGCAGTTTTTGAATGATGGCTTTATTAATTCAGAAAAAATATATATTTAAAGGTACCTGGCCCTGTGGGAAAAAGTAATGGCTCCCCAATTGGTTGGGCCAATTTATTTGGGCCGATTTTTTTTTTTTTTTTAATCTCTGTGGAGATATACCGGTAATGCCCCATTCTACCTTGCAGAGTTGTTTTAATTCAGCAACAGTAGAGGGTTTGTGAGCATGGCCTCTTTAAGGTCATGCCACAGCATTTCAATTGGATTCAAATCCCGACTTTGACTAAGCCACTCCAAAATGTTTTTTTTTATTGTTGTTGTTGACTTGCCAGTGTTTTTTGGCTTGTTGTACCACTGCATAGCACAAGTGCCCTTCAGCTTTTGGTAACAAACTGATGGCCGAACATTCTCCTGCAGGATTTTCTGGGAAAGAGCAGAATTCATGGTTCCATCAATTGCGGCTAGTTGTCCAGGTCCTGAAGTAGTAGAGCAGCCCAGGCCATCACATTACCTCCACCATCTTAGACTGTTGGTATTATGTTCTTTTCTGAAATACTGTTACATTTACACCACATGTAACAAGACGCAGACCTTGCAAAAATTTCAACTTTTGTGTCATTAGTCCATAGAACAGGGTTCACCAACATGGTGCCCGTGGGCACCAAGTAGCCCCAAGGACCATGGGTAGCGCGTGGGCCTTAACTAAATATTGTGACATTTGACATTGTGCTTTCCTTGGAATGTTGTCACCATTTGAAAATATAAACACTTGCAGAGATTTATAAAAATGTAACCATTATTTTTGGATTATGGCTGTTGTTTGTTGTTTCCATTTGAGAAGGGGGCCAATACTACTTCACAGCGCTGTAAGTTAGCTCCACTGTTGCATAACAGCTGAGGGGAAGTGGAGAACCGCTCGGTTCATTTTCAGAAATGGGAAAATAACAAAACTTTGATTCGGTTATTTAATCTTACACATGATGGCTAGACTCCAGAGACCCTACCATTTTACAATTAAAAACTATTTGTGTTATTTCCCCTTTTAAATGTGGACTTGTCACCTTATATGACACTGCACAGTTGCTTGTTTCAAACTGGTATTTTCTGGTTGGTTGGTTTGCACCAGTGCAGTACTCACTGGAAATACATTGAAATCTTTCAAATTGAGTGAGAGTCCCTTAAAGTCATGGCTGGAATTTGCTCGCTTGCATATTTTGCTGGACATGAACTTTCCATCCCAGGAGCACATCCTTTGGGAGAGTGCATGCTTTCAGCCCAGCGCTCATGCCAGTGTGCAGGAAAAGGAATATGCATGTGCTAGGACTTAACATGAGGTTTAAATGAAGGTTAGAGTCACTCCTAAGGCACACATGACGCCTCAGTGGAAACGATGGGCCCCAGACTTCACCATAAGCCAAGTTTGCTATCGAGGGATCTTACGAATGCATCTTTGATGACTCAGTCGGCCATGTTTTAGTCCACTTTGTACATGCGTGCATTTACAGTACACTTCTACAAGAGCCTGAGTGCCTCTTACAAAGTTGACCTTCCTTCAACATGGATATATGCAGGAAAGTGCTTTTTGCGAAGGAACAAAAAAAAAATCCCATCACAATCTATAAACGAGTGTATAAAGACCTTTGTTGTTGGGAAATTTTTTTTTTTTAACTGTTTTGTTTTTCCATCTTTTTTTGGGAACCTGTTTACGAGTAGGAAGGCTCTGGGCTTGTCTTCTTTTACAACTTCATGACAATGGAAAGGAAAAAAAGTGACAAACTCTGGCTTTGCCATTAATTTTGATTGATTACAAAAAAAATATCGACGTTGTGAGCTGAAAACCAAGAGAGAGACACAGGCACATTTGGACACATTACGTTGTTGTTAGTTATCATTCCTCGTCCTTGGTTTGTTTTAACAGTAGGCAACAATCTGAACGCAAGCTACTGAGACCTCTACAGGACTGAAGTGGAACAGCAGCAAATGTTGCCCATCTCAAATCATCTTTCCCCATTGAAATGAATGGAAATGCAATTAAGCCGTTCTAGACTCTCAAAAACAAGCAATTTTTGTAATGGATTTTTAAAATTAATAACCAAAATGTATAATGCATCTCAAGATACAACTGTATGTGAATTGAAAAACAGATTCTCTAATTACAGTCTATTTTATTCATTTTTGTCCCAATGGAATCTCACACAAAAAGAAAACAAATACAATCTTGACATCTGAAAATCTCATTGTGATAGTTCCTAAAATTCTACTATAATACTTGTGGAAATGTGTACTTTTAATTTTCTTTTAACACATTTCAGTGTTCATATATTTATGTAGTATTTTCTGATGTACTGTATAGGGGCCTGCGCACTTTATTTTATGTTTTTGTTTCGTTCCAGATGAATAGCATCTTGACAAAGACTCTAAATCCCCACAAGCCTTTTCTTTATGGCGCCTCATCCTGAATGTCACGTTCATTGTAAGAAGCCCAATTGCCCATATTCCGAGGTGTAAACTCTCCAGTGTGAGGCACCTTTCGAGCACAAGTGCCTGCACATTTGATTCAAAACAAGCAAGTTCAATTAGGTGCTTAAATATTCATTCATCACTCTCATTACTGAAACTAAAGAGGCCTTCAGTATGGATTTAAAAAAGCCAGTAAACAGTCTGTGCCTGCTGGTTGAAGATAGTCTGTACACTCAACCAAGTCCAATCAAAGGATGTGACTCACATTGCTCCAAACAACAACTTGTGTGGTGTGTGGCTGCCCTCTCTCAAAACTGTTTCTATCAGCTCATTCAAGTCATTCAAATATGGCTTCCAATGTGCAATATTATGCATACATATTTTGCCACGATATGTTAGCATTTATTCTCAGTCTCCTAAATGTGTATACAATGGGCCGAAATTACTTTTCCAACTCCCTTCACAACAAGAAGCATTTTGACAGGCTTCAAGCTGTTTGTCACTCCCTGTTGAAATGTACTCTCAAAATTAAACTTAAAACAGGATTGCACATTAACTTTGTCTTAATGGTATGCTATCTTAATGCTAACAATGCAAAACAATATGGACGGGCTAACGGATGACTTCTATGGGGCAGCTGTTATAAAGCTTTAAGCAAAGGATATTTGAACACAACCATGGATAAATGCATGTAGACAGACAATATAACAATACACACAGGAATGTATTCGACTGTTACTGCACCTGGCTTCCTGAGTCACTTGCAGTAGTTGTGAAACTCTTCTTTGTTTGTATTTGCGTGACTTTGTTGAAGTTGCACACACCAGAAGGAGCTGCAACGAATGAATCATGATGCACAAACTTTAATTATTTACATTGTTTAATTGTTAGCAGTAGCTATGACTTGTTTTCATAAACTAAAATAATATAGAGTGCTGTTTTCCTTTTTAAAAACGCATCACACTTCTTTTGTTGGCTTTTTGGGGGGGGTGTGCTTGACTGGATTAATGGCATTTCCAATCATTTTAATGGGGAAAGTTGAATTGAGATACAAGTTATGAGTGGGGTCACAAAACAAGTTAAACTCGTATCTCAAGGCACCACTGTATATATTAGTCAAAATGCTTCCCACTTAGTACAAATTATACAAATAAAACATACTGTAGCTCTCTATCCTAATCCCTATCTTGTGTCTTTGAGTCAAAATTGTTTTGCTTCTTTAACGGTCTGTCGAGTTAAATATCTGTTATCCCAAATTTGCCTCATCTTTTTCAAATTTCCAATCGATTTTACTAAGTTAGGAGTAACATGAGAAGCCTACATCTTGCACCCCCCCCCCAAAAAAATAAAAACATTAAATATATTTTTTAGATGCATCTTTAAATTTATAGCAGTCATTTAAAGGACAGAAATGCACCATTGGAAAATGTGTTAATTACGCCTGTGCTGCCAATACAGAGATTACCGTGTTCTCTTTATCCACTGCTGTTTGTGTGTACAAATTCTCTGAGATGGCGAGACCTTTTCAGGGGCTGTTAGCATTTAGAAGGAAAGTGTCTATTATGGGATGTGTTTACGCTCAGGGGGGCTTCTCGCTGGATCCTTTCACGAGCTCGGAGGCAGTCACGAGAACTTTTGAGCGGAATGAACAGCCAGTAGTGTAAGTACGTCTCAATGAATTTTGTGGCCCCTCAATGGCCAGGATATTCCTCCAGAAGCCAAAGCTAGCATTTCCAGTTTGTTTGTTGATGTATTATTTAGTCGAGACGCCGGTTGATTAAAATGATTACGCGGCTGACCTTATAGCTTTATCCATTACAAAAAAATTGTTTCAATAGTCCTAGTACAACTGAAATAATGTAACAATATTACAAGAAAAATATGTAAATTTAAAAGAAAAATCAAGATTTTATGGGAAGAAAATAGTGATATTGCTATAATAAGAAAAGTTAAGAGGAACAAAACAATTCTGATAACGAATTTATATTCCCAGAAAAAAAATCCTAAATTTTATGAATGCACAAACCAACACCACAGCAACCCTAATCAAATGAAAATCGTTTTTCAAGAATAAAGTTAACATCAATTCTAAGTCGTGTTCATACAAGAAAAAATAGCACACTCTACGTAATACTGCCTCAAATACACCAGATGATATGATTGACTTCTACAGTATAGGTGTCGTTCCACTCAATGCTGCTCCCCAAAATGAGTTTTCACAAACTAGATGTGCATAAAGAATCGGCATTGCATGAATCGTAAAGCTTTCCCAGCACCGGCTCGGTGTGTGTAGGTGGCCGTGACTAACTATAACAAACAAATATTCAAGAAGACCTGTGAATCCAAATTGACATTTCTTATTTTAAAAGGAGGCTGCCATAGTTTCTGGATATGATGTTTGCTTTTCCGTTCATGTGCACCGAGCCACACGGAGACAGCATACAGGTTCATCTTCATAATTAAAAAGCCGGTAGATTAACTGGCATGCGGAGGCAGTCGTGCTAATCCTCTGTTTGAAAGTGCTCCAACATGACGAACACCACTGGATGTTACTCACTTGATACAGGATAATGCATGTCTTATTTGTTTTGCCCAAGTGGTTATAAGAGGCGTGGCTTGATTTACAAGTTTAATTTGTTTCGTGAACATGTTCGTGACTGAAATCACTTGTCTCTCGAATCATCCATCCATCCATCAATTTTCTGAGCCGCTTCTCCTCACTAGGTTCACGGGCGTGTTGGAGCCTATCCCAGCTATCATTGGGCAGAAGGCAGGGGACACCCTGAACTGGTCTCCAGCCAATCACAGGGCACATATAAGCAAACAACCATTCACACCTACGGGCAATTGAGAGTCTTTGATTAACCTACCATGCATGTTTTTGGGATGTGGGAGGAAACCGGAGTGCCCGGAGAAAACCCACGCAGGCACGGGGAGAACATGCAAACTCCCCACAGGCGGGGCCGGGGATTGAACCCCGGTCCTCAGAACTGTGAGGCAGACATTCTAACCAGTCGTTCACCGTGCCGCCTCTTTCAAATAGACTTATCTATCCATCCATCCATCCATTTTCTGAGCCGCTTCTCCTCACTAGGGTCGCGGGCGTGCTGGAGCCTATCCCGGCTATCATCGGGCAGGAGGCGGGGTACACCCTGAACTGGTTGCCAGGCAATCGCAGGGCACAAACAAACAACGATTCACATTCACACCTACGGGCAATTTAGAGTGTTCAATTAACGTGCATGTTTTTGGGATGTGGGAGGAAACCGGAGTGCCCGGAGAAAACCCACACAGGCACGGGGAGAACATGCAAACTCCACGCAGGCGGGGATTGAACCCGGGTCCTCAGAACTGTGAGGCTGACGCTCTAACCAGTCGGCCACTGTGCTTCGACTTATCTAATTAAAATGAATTGAAATGCCATCTGTTCAAATAATTTAAAGAAAAATAGCACTGTACAGCATTGTAATGTTTTAAAACCTGCAGTAATAACAGTAACAGCAATTTTTTTTTTTCCCACTTCACTTTCAATTCATTTAATGTATTTTTTTTCCCCCCCCCTTTCTTGCCATGCTTTCCTCACTTTCAGCAGCTCCTTCAAGTTTTCACGGACAGAGGGCCGCAGCTTAGAATTTTTTTGAACACCCTGCACAAAACGTAACAAATGGACTTACACTGCAAGGTAACCGTGTGAACTGATGGTGGCCAGATGTTGTGATGTTTGCTGTCACCATCTACTGGCGCAGTGCCTCAACCTCAGTCGTAAGTTACATTTTTGCTTGCAACACAAAGCAAAAAAATAAAATAAAAAATGACCGAGGCAAGGGAAGTTGTAAATTGGGACATTTGTAAGTCAAGGTATTAACTACGGTAGGGATTTTTTTTTTCCCTCTGGTGTTTTGAGTTTTTACCCTTTTGGAGGACCTTTTTGCTGAGACCAAAGTTTCTGACACTGGGCAGCACATTTCATTCGTTGATAGTCTTTGTTTCATTATAGCCTGCACAGATCCAATACAGCCAGTGCCGGATGGAACAAAGCAGCCCCAGATTATAGCCGAATCTCCTCACTGTTTATTACCGTACCCTTCTAACCTGAGACAGCTGGAGCAGTTTGCTTACATGGAGTGTCCCAAAACACGTCTACAGAAATGTTTTATTGCAGTGATTGCCTCTAAAATGGTACTGTACTCGTACTTTTTTTCTTTTTTCTTTGCATGCCTGTTTAAACGGCTTCAGTGCATGTCGGCCATTCCGCAGTGCTTGCAGGAGTTACTTTAGTATTAGCAGTTAAGCCGTAGATTTGGAGCAGGGTTGCAGAAACGGGAATATTAATTCTCACATATTGAGCTCCATGAGCCTTGTATCGCAGCCAAAGTGTAAAACCTTCATTTTTTCTTTTTTTTTTTTTTTTCTTTTTTAAACTGCACAAGAGGATTTGATTGTAATTCGACACTGCGGATCCTTGTCTCCTGCATTTGAAAGTGCTGGCACGTGCTAATACATGCAAAGCCCATTTCCATATACCGTATGTATGCTGATGCATGGAAAACGTAAATAGAGCTGCAGCACTCACTCGTAAATCCGCCATAGCTCCATTTTTATTTTTTTCAACACTGACGTGATGATTTGCTATCTGCTGCATTAAAATGTTACTTTGCGCCAATGAAGGTCTGTAAATTAGTTTGGACAGGAGACTAATATTGTCCGACTGATGAAATAAATTGCTTGTAAGGCTTTTGCAGTGGTCCAATTTGCTCAGTAGACATCAACAGTAATGTGTAGACTGAAAGTGTAAAAACTGTAATTCACTAACAAAAAGAAAAGCATATTTAATAGCCAAATTAAAATCGTTATGCGTTATTATACGCAGTCATCACTTTGTTTAAAAAAAAAATAAAAAATAATAATCTGTAAACATTCTGACATTATTGATCTTTTCTATCAGACAGGGCTTTGGCCTGAGCATAAAAAAATAATTAGCTCCTTTTTTTTTTTTTTTAAGAGAATATTGGAAGCTTTCCCCCAAAATTTTGCAAATAGACAAATTTGCTAATGGCCAATTTGGTTCACTGCAATAAATGTTAGTCACTGGAAACAATCTTTACAAGTTATGTACAGTTTACAAAATAAATTATTGTTTCCTTTTTTAACTTTTTAAATGTGTAATTGTATGTGTAGTTTGAGGTTGGTTTGTCTAATTGTATTAAATTTTTAAACATTTATTTTCCAATTTATTGTATTTTTAGGCAGCTCAACTCAAAAAATGCTGCCAAACTACTACGTTTACAATAAACAGGAATTTGGCGATACTGAGGAGAATTTCAGAAAGGGCCAAAATAAAAAATAGCATTCCCCCCAAAAAAATTCTGAATAGGTGAATTTGCTAGTTGCAAATCACTAGTTGCGGGAACACGGTAGTGTGTAAGAGGCATAAACTGAAAGTGACCTGGGGCCTCATGTACAAAGACTTGCGTGGATTCCCTACTCAAACATGGCGCACAAATATCAGTGATTCATTAAATACACTGGTTAACAAATGAATTCTGAGTCATTGCCTCGATTACATTGTTGAAATCAAATGTTGCCGGACATGAATTGTTCATCAGTGCTAATTGTTCATGTCTCTGATGTGCAAATTTATGAGAACAGTTTCCCAGCATCACCTCTAAGTGTCGCCTCAGCACCAACAGCTGCAGAAATGTGCGTACGCCAGCAAGGAAGTTGTCGTGAGGCACCGCACAGTTCTACGCTCATTTCACTCTTGATACAGCTGAACTTTGCCGTGAAAAAGAACGTACGTTTTTGTTCGTACACACCTTTTGTACATGAGGCCCCTGGTTCTCTATTCTCTCCCGTCCTGCTGTCTCGTTGTCAACTCTGTGGGGTGTGACATTGGCGTCACTCAAAGTGACAGAATCTAAATCTCAGCACATCATTCACAAGGAAGGGAGAACAATTAGTGACGAGTTCTAGCCTTTTTTTAAAAAATTTTTTTTATTTATCCCCCCCCCCCCCCCCCCCATGTCTCTGTCCTTGTGATGTCTCCTCACCCCGCCAGCTGACTTCCCAGCAGTTCAAAGGTCAGCTCTGTGAAAATGTGCGCGATCTCCTGGGGGTATCGATGTGAGGTTTTCAGGGAATGTCTCTTTTGATTGTGAGGACTCTCGACTGCATTTACCTTGAAGAGACCAAAGCTGATGTTTTTTTGCGAGACGTCCTCCCACGGTGTCCCACACTGGCGTTGGCTTTGTTCACGTTTTTATTTCATCTTTTTACTTTCGCTCCACGCTCCTTCCCTGATGAAAAGCGCTTCGTAAACTTTTTGTGCTAGATGAAGACATTTGTCTCACTCCCTTGTCACATTGTGTACAAACACAGCTGCACCACAAACAGATATGAAAACATTTTTTTGGTCTGTTTTGTCTTCTTGTTAAATGCTCACTGATTGAACTGATTTACAAAGAGCGTAAGTCACACAAAAAAAATAAAAAAATAAAAATAACTGTCTTAATCATGAAATACTTGATGCACCATGAATTTTTTTTTTGACTGTGGATTTTTTCATTAATTTGCAATAGTGGAGCACATAAGGGAAACATTACAATTAAAGTTTGAAATTTGGTACGTATTCTATTTAATATACTATTTAAATCCCACTGTTTAAAAATAAATACCATTGACCAAGCAAAATTCCAAGATGGCGGCCCCAAAACCCAAGATATCCCCCCCAATTTGTGTTTCCTTCTAACTCAAAATTCATTGTTTTAATCCCCATAAATGTACAAAATTTTAATAGAGTTTGATATTAAGTATATTTTGGTACCAAGTGCATCTATGTATCTATTCCGGTTTTGCGATACAGCATATAGGTACTTTTACAGATTAGGGAGAGCAAAAATTGGGTCTATGGCTATATACAGTTATATAACAGTTGAGTCGCTCCAAAAATAGTTAGTATTTAACCATAACCGTTTCTTACGTGCCATCAATATGTAGGATCTTCTTTCAGACCATGTGAAATTCTCTGACTCAAAGTTTATTTGGGATTTTATTATGTTGTATTTATTTGTGAAGTAGAAAATCAATATTTTCCAACTCATGACTGATAAAACATTTTTGTCATCAGAGGTAGACTTTCAGAAGTCCTGTATCTCAAGAACTATAATCGCTACATACATGCTTTTGAGACCATAATGTCCACAGTAGCCACATTCATATTAACTTTAAAACATTTATGCATCAAAGAAAATCTATATTTTCAAAGTTATGGTGCACAGTTATTTTAATTTTTATTTTATGCTCTCCCGAGTGTGTAAAACTACCTTTACTGTCTGCTGTATCTCAAGTACCGTAATAGATACAGACATGCACTTGGTATCCAAATATCCCCACACACTTTTTCGGCACCCACGCATAAATAATTTTTTTCCCCCCGAAATAGTGTTGCAGGCTGTGTCAAATGTTGTTTTTAGTGTGGGCCGCAAATGGCCCACGGGCCAGACTGTGAACACCCTTGCTTTAAATTTAAAAACATGAAAGATCACTTCAGTTTTGTGTGAAAAGATGCTGAAAAACGTGCCTGTGATGATGAGCCACCTTGTTTATAAAAAAAAAAAAAAAAGAACCGGCACCATACATTTTGTAAACGTGATAAATGTGCCTTCTGCATGTACGACAGCATGCGCATACAACACAAACACGCTTGTCTGAGCCCCCATTAGGCCACCGGATGATTACAGATGACAGTTTGGAATGTTTGTGACAGCCGTGTGCATGAGCCGTCAATGCCACGTATTAGCTCGTTGCATGTGCATCCTTAAACAGCCATCGCCAAGATTTAGCACGATTAGTATCTCTAGTGTAAAATCAGGACTGAGGAAATAGGAATTTGTTCTGTGATGAAATCCATATTTTTGCTAATGCTTCCACTAAGTCTACCAGAGGCCAAAATATGTCAATTATTTTATGGTACTGATTATTATGCCTTAAGGGGAAATTTAACTTCACTTGCTTACTACATTTTGTGTTGCACACCAAATACATTAAACTATTTTACCATTTTGTCCGCTGCAGGACTTGAACCGTGACCCTCTGTATAATATAATAATTTGACAGCCAGTGGCGTGTGGACCGGGGACTTCGACCTGGCATGGCCACTTTAGAGCGCCCCGTTGTCGCAGTGAGGAAATGTCGCATGTCTACCCAGTGAGATATATTTAAGTCACCGGAGGCTTTAAGTGGATATACGTATTTTCACGGCTGAATCATGTAGTTGTGTGTAGGCATAGATGCTCGATGGAGCATAAATTTTTACAAGTTGTAGAAGTGGTATTTGGTTGACAGTTGCCAGTTTTACGGGGCGTGGTTTCAGCGGATTCAGTGGACATGCCCACATTTGAGAGTGGAGGAAATGGCTTGATTTTCTCTATTTTGAAGACTCATTTTACATACCATAATTCCGTGTATAATGCGCACCCTCAAAGTTGACCTCAAAATTCTGGAAAACCCTTCTACCTATGTATAATGCATTTTTACAATGCATGATTTTGCTTCTACCCATATGATCAAAACATGAAGTATTATCTGTATTTTGTTTTTTTTCAAAGATACAATACTTTTATTTTTATTGACTTGCTCTTATTTTGAAATTCACAGCCCTACATTTATTTAGTAAATGAGAAAACACACAGTTGTGTTCATATGTTTGATTACCCAGGCAGGATTTGTAAGATGTGTAAAATTATTTTAAGAAAACATGAAGGACCAGGCGAACCAATTTTATTTTAATGGGATTCAAATTAAACTGTCAAGCATTTCAGAAAAACATTATCATTAAACAAAACATAACCATAAAGAAATTAATGACGGTTGTTGTTCAGTCATCAGTCATATTAAAAATAATAATATATTTCACAAATTCTCCCTGGGTATGTAAACTTATGAGCACAATTGCACATGTATGCAGTCATATGTACCCCTGTCATTTTGGAATGAAAGTGTAGTATACACCTTTTTCATAACCTCTAGGTGGCATACTAGAATAAAAGTGTACAACTTTTTCATAACCTCTAGGGGGCGGTGGCACAGTGGAATGAAAGTATACAGCTTTTTCATAACCACTATATGGCGGCATACATTGATAAAATGTAAAAGTCTTTTTCATTTTCTCCTATACCTATGTATAATCCGCACTTTTGACAATATTTTTGATAAAAAATGCGCATTTTATGAGAAATTACAGTACTTGCCAATTTTTTAATCATTGAAATTTGGCAGCATTGTCAACAATATTCTTTTCCATGGTGTGTCAAATTTAGAAGACATTAACTTCAGAGGGGCTTTAAAGACTAAATACAATTTTAAAGATCAGGGCTTTCATGATATATATATATATATATATATATATATATATTTTTTTTTTTTAACTACTAACATGCATTTATTCTAATTTCTGTGGGCTGTACTTTGTACCAACCTATGCAATTAAAAGAGAGGAGTATATGGTGTAAACTCTGTACAGAAACAAAATCAGCTTTTGCTAAACTATTAGCATTCGCGATTATGATTAGCACGCTAGCTATTACCATTTTAGGTAAAAAAAGAACGTTAACTACCATTCAGCTCACTCATATGTCATGTTATATGTACATTACACATCCAATAGTGTCTTAAAAATCACTGAGACACTCCTGTCATTTTTGGCAAATTTTATCAGTGGGCCAACACTACATCTGTCTGCAATAAATGTCCATGTGAAACATTGGTGCGGCGAAAACATCAGTTCCAGGTGGAACTTTTGTTGTTTTTCTTTTCTTTTTTTTTTTTTTTTTGGGTCCCTGCAGAGCTTCAAGGCAGAAATTCTGCGTCGACTTATTTTTGAAGTCGACTGAGCCGAGTTATGCGTTTTTTCTCTTTTCTTTCTCCAGCCCTAAAAGTACATCATAAAAAAAACACAAAAATACAACAAATTGGAAATTTAACAGTAATGCAGCAATTAAATAAATGCTTACTTAACACATTAACAATAAAAAAAAAAAATCTAAATTGGTAATTTAATTAAAAAAAAAAAAAAATGGTTTCCTGAAACGTTTTTTTTTTTTTTCAATACTGTATAAAATGTATTTTTAGCACCTTATTTGACTTTAAATACAGGACATTTAGTAGTACAAGGTGATTTTACTGAACAAATTTTGTAGATTGTATATTCATGACACAAATGAATACCAAAAGACAAAAAAAAAAAAGAAAATCACAGTACTATTTAAAAACTACACAACACCAAAACCACCACAACACAGCTGTCCCACTGCACTCCCAACCCTCAAACCACCATATATCTATAAACATGAGTTCCTTTACGAAGTGGCTGACTAACAGACAGAAAACAGTGCATTAAATCTTAAAAATAAATCTTAAAACATTCACTGGAAGAAAGCATTTTTTTAGGCTCAAAGTACTTTGCTAGACATTGCCCTTTACACTTAAATTTTGTTTTGCATGGATTTATTTTCTTGCAAACTCCCCAGCATATTTAGATAAACAACAGGAAGAAACGTGCCAGCACTCTGATTGTGTATTCTGCTGGGTCAGTTTTGCATGGACCGTCTACATACTGAATAAACATTGTGAATTATAAATGACATGCTTATAGGGAATGTTTTGTGTGTTGAAAAAAAACAAAAAATGTTTGTACTATAGGGAACTATTCATTTGGACATCATCCTTTCAAAGAAGAGTGCTTTTTCATATTGTCGTGCTGATGATTAAGTTGTTTTAAAAAAAAAAAAAAAAAAAAAAAAATGCTCTATAAAAGCTGTGAGAACATGTTGGCGCCAGAAAAGAACACATGACACGTCTTACTTTCCATGCAATAATTGGATGTTAATTTGGTTTTGTTTATGTGGCTTGTGCTTAATCTAAGGGCCTCTCTGATTGCTGCCTGGGGGCATCATGTCCAGCGCGGCCGACATCTTACGATCAATATTACATATAGAATTATGAAAACAAGTTGCTCAAAGAAGTGCTTCATTTGACAATACACAACAGTTTGGATAGTTAGCATGCCATGCTAATGGCTAACCCTGCAGCTAATGCAACTGTTTGTGGAACCATTTGTGCTGGCGGGACTGAAAATCTGATTGTAAATAATTATAAATAAACAAACTGGCGGCACCGTGGCCGACTGCTTAGAGCGTCAGCCTCACAGTACTGAGGACCGGGGTTCAATCCCCGGCCCCGCCTGTGTGGAGTTTGCATGTTCTCCCCGTGCCTGCGTGGGTTTTCTCCGGGCACTCCGGTTTCCTCCCACATCCCAAAAACATGCATGAATTGGAGACTCTAAATTGCCCGTAGGTGTGAATGTGAGTGCAAATGGTTGTTTGTTTGTATGTGCCCTGCGATTGGCTGGCAACCAGTTCAGGGTGTACCCCGCCTCCTGCCCGATGATAGCTGGGATAGGCTCCAGCACTCCCGCGACCCTAGTGAGGAGAAGCGGCTCAGAAAATTGGATGGATGGATAAACAAACTTGACGCTTATTACTGTCAACTGGTGAATGGTGCTTGTATAACTGTTTTGATTATCTTTCGCACTCAGCCTCCAGCCTCGTGCCTGTGACTGAATCACAGCCGTGATAATATACAGTACATTAAATTTTAATAAAATAACACAAATTAAGGCAAATTCAGCCACAAGAAATGGTCTTAAAGTAACTTATGGTCTTTCCAATAAAATTTGTTCTATGAAACAGTACAATAGGCTCATGGTTACAAAGAAAAACAGAAACAAGGCAGCTCAAGGCACGAAATACCTTTTTTCTTTCAGATTGAATGTGAAGCCAGAGCCATTTACATTCATATAACGGTTAAGGAATGTGAAAATGCTGTCTGTACAGTCAAAAAGCTTTTGATGGCAGGGCTTTTCATATCAGTTTCCATAACAAACTAATTTTATAAATCAGAACAAATGTAAGGTTCCATGGATGTTTTTACAACATCCATGGTGGTTCTTCAGAAAATTATGATTCACTTTCCTCTGCATTAATATTCTATCAGTGTGTGCTTTAAATTATATTAAACATGATGCAGCTCACTCACTGTATACAGCTGCAGGACACTCATATACTTTATTGTTAAAAAAACATATTCATTTGCAACACGTGAAGATTAATGGCTCCTGCTGACTTGGCTTTAATCACGCTCCCAAGTCCGGAACGAGTGGCTAATTGTGCCGACAAAGGAAATATGTTGTGGTTAAGTGCCTAAGCATAAGGCCTGCAAATTCTTCATTATAATGAATCACTCTTCCCTCTGCAGCCAAAAGAAGAGCGATGGCAGTTCCACAATTAAAGACGGAGGCCTGCTAAGTAATTTGGTCTTTGCTGTGGAATGGTTGGCATGGGACATTGACTAAATGCTTACTGGACATTATATTTTAACGTGCTCACTTCATGGCACCTTTGGAAACATAAAATGCGTCCTATTTTTTTGTCTGGACGTTTTATCCGGTTTGAGTAGTAGGCGCGTCCCTTGTTTAAAACCCATTTTCCTTCAAAGGCAGCTGACGTCCTGACATTTATCATGACCCGGTTGACTTACAAAAGGCCAAATTGTGGGACTCTTAAAGGCAGTGTTTTAATTAAATGGGACAAAGTATACAATTTTTTCACAATGGAAAAAAATAATCTCAGATGCCTTAATGTCTGTGATACGATTGGAGCTAAATAGCCCAAGGATACAGAATAATAGCACCCTTATTTTTTGCTGAAATTAGTCTATTTTGAGGCAGCGGTCCTGTCTCATGCAAGTGAACAAAAGGTCACCCTGCCCCATATAGTCCTGGGCTACTGGTGAGAACGAGGGATTTAGGTAGGGTGGCTAACTACGAAGAAGGCGTGGGCCACCATAAAGACGGCATGGGTTCTATTTTCCCTTGTGGAGGCAGCACACCAAGTAGCCGAATTACTTTTGTCAATTAATGTGCGGCTCCGTGTATGCGGACGCATCCGCAAACACAAATACGCTCCCACTGACAATTTCACCGAGCAATCTGCAGCTCATCATAAGATAATGATGTTAGCTAATGCTAATCTGTGCATCCTGCAAGACGCATGGCAGCTCTGCTTACTTTTTGATTTTGACATGGTAGTATGTCAGACAGTGTTGTCAGACCGTAGCTCGAAAGTAGTGCCTCTTTGCCCCGCCTAGCCGCCAAGTCACGGGTGGAGGAACTCTGTTTAGGGGTACTTACTGCGTTATTAGGATTCCCTCATAGTTTCTAGGCAGGACACGCCCTGCTCCAGGACATGCGCCGTTGCACTATGATTGGCTGTTGTATCTGCATAGAACACGCCCTACTGCTTCCAGATGGGAAAAGAAGTATGTGACTTAAGTGTGGCGGTGTTGATGTGTCCCACTAACCCTAACCCACCCTAATCCTAACTTTAACCCTTCCTAAAATGGCTTAAACCCCAACCCTAAGCCTAAACCTAGCCATAACAAACTTTGTTTTTATTTCATACAAATGTGATATATGTTTGGGATGATCATTTCATTATATCTGTGTAGCCTTCCCTTCCCACGACGCAGGAGCCAATCATGTTGCATTGGGGCGTGTCCTGCCTAGAAACTTTGTGGGAATAACGTGTGGTTATTATATACATTAGCCCCACTGTTACAGCATAGTGGTGTTGAAGTGCAGGCTCGCTCACAAGCACTTTTTCAGAAAAAGGCAGATAAGAAAAGATCTATTAGGTTGTTTAGTTTCATACTTGAAAATAAAACGTTATTTTTCTATATATGTCACGTTTAATTTTGTGGAATGTCCACAGTGATGAAATGTGTGAGATACAGCTTCTCTCTAAGCATAACACAAAATTCAAAGTCAAAGCTAAGGTATATGCGCCTAACAAGTAAGAAACAATGAAACAACACTCATTTATGACAAATAATAAATTAAAGGCATGCATCTTATTTTTCCCCATTAACACGTGAAATGTATTAAATTTAATTAACGACAAGTGTAATGTAAAAGTTAAAACTTACACCGTTGTAAAACACTCGACCTCTTGAATCATAAGTGACAAGCACGTGGAAGCTAACCATCTAACATAGCTAGAAGCTAACATAGCAGTCCACATCAGGAGTGTCCAAACCCCCTCAAAGGGTGCCATTAAGAAAAATATAGGATGACGAGGTCACCTTGACATTCTTCAGCTCTAATTTGTTCAACATACTAAAAACCAATCCATCAAGCAATTATATCAATATACTATAGTTATTTTTGAAAAACTGATACATCAAAGCTTTCTGTGAAAGGTGATTAGGCAAATAGTTTAGGATCTTGCGGTGGCCCGCAGCCCTGTATCCTATCGCAACAGGTCCGCCCCTGCACTGAGCAGCAGCCAAATACCATTCTCCGCATTCAGAACCAAAGAGCAAGAGCAATATATAGTGAGCGAACAATCTTCAAAGCAGTGTTTACTTCAGGATAATTGGAATTGGGTAATTAATTGGAATTGGACCAAAGTCCAATTCCATGGAGCAGAAAGTGGAGCAAACCCTTTTTGCTTCTGAAACGGAATTATTTTTGTCAGGTGCTATGAATATAAATGTTACTATTATAGTTGTACAGTAAATAGTCTGCATATGTAGAAAAGGTTTATATGAAACCCATGTGTTATTATTAGTCGTAGTCGTCATTGGTGTAGTAAAAAGGGTGATGCACCACCCCCACTTTTTCGACAAACACTTTTCAGGAGAAGACAAGAAAAAGAAATTGTCACTTTTTTTTTTAACCACAAATCACACATCATTTGGTAGGATGCAAGATTAGCTTGATTTGCAAAGATGATCATTTCTGTACAACGAAAATAATGAAAACGATTATATCCATAACGCATTGATGAATTAAGATAATTCTGTTATGACAACAAGTAGCATTATTGTTTGCTCCACTTTCTTCGCTGTTCAAGGTCAGTTTAGTACAGATTACTCATTTAGGTTCTGAATGTGGAGATGGTATGCTCAGTACAGGAGCAGCTCTATTCTAGTGAGATACACGGGATCTGCGAATCCCCCAAAATACTTGAAAATCCTAAAATACAGTATTTGCCACTTTAACAGAAACCCCTCACATAGCAGTTTCTCCCAAATATTTACACATGTAAAAACAATATATAATTGCTTAGGGGATTGGCTTTAGCGTGTTTAATAAACCAGAGTTAAAGAATGCCGTTGCCGTACCCACAGCCATGCTGTCCTGTGCGGACGCGCACATTGCACATGCCAGAAATGGGCATTGATATTAAAACAATTTAATGGTTTCACCTATCTTTACATACACTGATGGATTGGTTTTAGCGTGTTGAGTAAATTAAAGGTGAGGAATGTCAAAGTGGCCCTTGCTTCCTTCCATTTTTCCGTATGCAGCCCTTTTTTGACACCCCTGCTTTAAGTCGTTCGAGGTTTCAGTGTACGCTGTTAAAAGACATTTCCGCATTGGATATTCTCTCTGTTCCAAAACGAAATGTGGGTCACGCTGCCGCCGCCACACTCAGGACGTCGTCAGGCTGGTTAGTTGATTAAAAGCGTGCACTGCTAATTTCCTCGGTGATGTGCTGGGAGACTGACCGTTTAAGATTCATGAGGTTGCATAATTGGGAGCTGATTAAAACAGTTTGGGGATTTTCGAGAAAAGAGATCAACAAGACACATAAAAGGATTTATGAAGCCATCAGCGGCACTATTAATCCACTGAGGAATATCATGTGTCCATTTGGGTATACTGTAATATGTGCAATATCCATGGCAAATTAGCTTCATTCCCTCATTGAAAAAACATGACATAAATAATGAAAGACATGTTAAATAGTGCAATATTTAGTCCATGAAGTTTTACTTTGATTACAACCACTTTAAAGTCATGCTTTTTAGCTGTCATTTTGCAGCGTTGGCATTTTGTACCAGAACTCAAAGCTACCGTGAGTCTTGGAATTATGCCCCTTATTTTAGATTTCTTTCTTTATTTATTTTTCTCTACTTGTCAGGGCAATTGTTGGAGCATAGATAACACTTAATAAAAACCCCAAAAACTTTTTGACTTTAAAATATTTTTATATTTATGTATTCTTTTATATTGTATGTATTTTCTTTTTACATCACTTAGACAATTGTTGCAGTACAACACAATTTTTAAATATGGGGACTTTTCATAAATATTTGCGTTTTAGTATAATATATATATATTTTATTTTTATTTTTTTTTACTCCACTACACAGTTTTATTACAATAATCAGAACTTTGTTTAAACCACACTATTTTTAATTTTTGTGACTCTTGATTTTGTAATCAAATAATTTTAACTTTTGTTTTTTTTTACACCACTCGTTGGGAGTATGACACGTTTTTAAAAAAAATTTTTTTTTAGCTTTTCTGACTTCAAAATATTTTGTCATTTAATTATAGTAAACATAAACATTTGTATTTATTTATTTATTAATTTACCCATAATCTTGGACAATTGAAACTCTATGACACTATTTTTATCGTTAGTCCATGTTTTCAATTATTGATTTATTAAAATCATCATAAATGTTGACATAATACATCACATTGAATACACAACCCTCTACAATGAAAAAAAAAAACATTTAAAAAATATAAAACTTCATTTCATTAGAATTATATTATTAAAACATATATGCATTTATTAACACAATCATAGATAATAATTGCAGTACAAAACTTTCTTGTTTGAGATATTTATAGCTGTAATTTTACTACAATGATCATTACTGTAATTACCAATAATAGTTATAATAAAGTAATTGTCGAAAGCCTTTTTTTTTTTTTTTTTAACATAGTGTATACACTCATGTCCCCATTTGGATACAACCATTCCATATATGGACAACATACAGTGATGGCTGTGAAATAGAGATTTGTTGCTGGTGCTTAAGCTGTTGTTTTTATAAAATACTTCTTCTGCCAACACAGTTTTATTGCCGTATCTTGTGTTTGGACAGCCTGTACGTGTGAGTGGGCCTACAGGCGCACACCCACACACCAGCAAGACACTAGAGTGTCAACAAGCACATTTTCAGGTGTGAAAATATGACAAGTGACACGCAGCAGCTGTTCTTTAAACCAACATCACCTCCCGCGGCCGCTGCGCCTTGTGACACGCCGTTGTTTCATACTCGAGAAAGCGAGAGAGAAAGTCAAATCGTTGCAAATATGCCAGTTTAACGTGTTGTCACCTTTGATGAAATGCACACAGATGTGTCCTCACGTACACTACCTTGACAAAACATTAGGTGAACCTTATGAGATCTTAGGTTTCCCCACAGTATGGCGGTTCATCGACGCAAACCTGCTATATCCGAGACTGTGAAGCCGTGGCTTTGACTGTATTCAGGCAAGTCAGAAAGTTCAAGTGTGTTTTAGTAAGGTGAAATGTGTTAGAGCAAGTGAGAGGGGTAAAAATTATATATTAAAAACATTTTTTATTTTATAGTCTCTCTCTATTACAGGGCACATTCACACTCACTTATGTGCAATTTAGTCTTCAGCTAAGCTAACATATGTTATCATGCAAGCACGGGGAAAACATGGAAACATTTAGGTGTGGGTGAAAATCCAAACCTCGAAGCTCAGAACTTCGAGGCACCCCGCAGTCTGTATACGTGGAAATAAACATTCAGCATTCTAAATATTGTAGAAGAAAGTGGGGCAGCAATATGATGTAAAAAAAGTGCAACATATAAACAATCATAAATAATAAAATACACAACATCCTAGACTTTTCCTTGAAAGACTCTCTAAAGCTACATCATTTTCTCGATTTTAAATTTTTTGCTATCATTGCAAAATATTGCGTAGTTTTCCCTATCACTTCGTAAATGTACAGCAGAGCCTTCAAAATTGAAGTAAAAAAAAATATAGATATATATAGATATGTTGAGGAAATGAGAGTTGTCCAATTAGCTACACAACATTGTCCACCATGCAGTTGGATGTGTTGTCGTGTAGTCACCAGCAGTTTGTGCGGCGCCTCCCCATGCACCCTCGCACGGGTTGAGCCTGTAGCTAATGAGGCTTAGCGCTTATGTAGGCCAGCTCAGAGGAGGACAAAAATGTTCAGACGTGATTAGTGTGCAAATCAAAGCTCGCCCTGAACACGCCCTCTTGCCTCCCTATGTTGTGTCTACAGCACTGCCTATTGTAGTGTTTAACTCATTCACTGCCAGCCTTCCCAATTAACATGGATATTTGACTTCTAAAGCTGTCAATGGAAGTGAATGTGTTAAGTAGGCTACATATAGACCTTTTTAAAATGTTTGTAAACAATAGTCACTAGTGTACTTCCAGGGGGGCAAAAAAGTGATTCACTACAGTGGCAGTGATAAAAGGATTACAGTTATAGATTTTTAACAAACAAGCCTACCTAAATGTAGCTAACATTCATTTCACTAATTTTTGTCTCAAACATGCAGACTTTCAATCTTGAGGCGGAATTATTTGCCACTGGAAGTGGGAAGAGGTGGAGTTATACGACGCTTTCGTATACGACAGAAAGTTACCGGTAATAGATTTGCTTTAAAGCTATTTTCAGCACTTCCGATTACGTGTGGACTGACCATTAGTCCTACATCCAACACAAATTTAAGGACACACATTCAGGTATTTCCCAAAGTTAAAAATCGCCAACTCAGCTTATCCTCACAATTCAATCATCAACAGCTAGCATAGCACTAGCTAGCAACCTGTTTTTGGCAGCAATAGAATGCGTGTATGTGTCTAAAGTCCATTTAAATGAATGAAGCTTAAAATTGTAACTTTGTGTACTTAGAAATATTATTTGTGCGAGTTATTAAGGTGGTTCGCTGTTAAAAAAAGAAGCCAGTGTAATTTAGCTACTTTTGTCTTGTTATTGTAGCATAGCTTACTATCTTCTTCGTGTGGGTAGCTTTAGTGTAGTGAAGATTCAATTAATGGAGTATAAATTACCCCACCTCTCGGCCAATGATAGCTGGGATAGGTTCCAGCACGCCCGTGGCCCTAGTAAGGAGAAGCGGTAAAGAAAATGGATGGATGGAGTATAAATTATAGCTTAGCCCACCACATCTTCTGGGTAGCTTGACCAACACTGGCTACCGTTGAAAATGATGACAACATTTTTTTTGTTTGGGGTTGCCCTGCCAGAAATACCCCGAAAGGTTAAGAGGTTTGTGAGGAGGATAACCCGTGTAAATGTCTTAAATAGTTGAGTTAGTAAATTAAATAGTTAATAGATTGCAAGAGTGGGAAATAAGTCAACATCGAGGTCGTGAAAGACATTTTCTCAGTGGCATGTATAAAATGTTTGCTTGAGTTTATCTCTGAGTAATTTAAGACATCCATCCTTGCAAGCAGATTAAAGTTGTACAGCGACCTATGCATTTTAGCATCCAAAGAGCACGTCCTTGCCATTAATCTGGGCAACAGAAAAGCCCTCATTAGGATTGCGGGTGAGCTGGAGCCTGTCCCAGCTGACTGGTTGCCAGTTAATCACAGGGCACAATTAACCTAACTTAAAAGTTTTTGGAGGATGTGGGAGGAAGGTGCAGTACCTGAAGAAAACAGGCTTTATCGGTTTAGATGTACTAACCACTATTCAACTGTGCTGCCCTAATTTCAATCCAGCCATCCATTTCCTATACTACTTTAATTTTTATCCTTATCCCAACCTGTTTGGAACAAGTGACCCAAGAAAGACTTCCATGATCACTTCGGTGCCATCATGAAGTCCTTGCGATCCAACATGAGTAATTCGAAATCAACACGCTGACATTGTGTGCACATTCTTTGTGATAACCACCCACCACGCTAACCTCTGATTGCAATTCTCAGTCAGAAAGCTTGGGATCGATGATCAATGAGCAATCTTTTGTTGTCCTTCAGCTACGAGTCCTCTGAGGAGACCAGCGGCGCACAACCGGGAGGTCCCCACCAGGCCTTTATGGAATCAGTCGCGTTGCGCCGTGATGAAACGCAGTTAGCTGCTCACATGCACGCCGACCAGCTCATGTCATATTCTCTCTGCAAGTCATTAGTCACACATTTATTGTGATCTGCTGTCATTTTTCTGTCCCAGTATGTATTTACCCCTCTGACCTCAGTCATTTGGAAGTAAATAGTTGTTCTCTTTTTCGCTACTAAAACCTACACAATTTCCTAACCTTGAGCATGAAAAGTTATAGTGTGCTTTGGAGCCACCTTGTCAACGCTATGTCATTAGCACCCAATGCACGAAATGGTGTACAGGGAACCCCCGCCTAGTCACAGTTGCCGGCCAGAAACAAAATTTGAACTGTGAGGCTGATGTGCTAATCACTTCTCCACTGTGTTACCTATAAAAAAAAATTGTATTTGAAACATACCTAGTTTGTGATGGAACTGTTTCCCCGTTACCTGACCTCTGTGCTAAAACTTCATTTTATTTATTACTGGGTGATTTTAAATACATTTTCAACTCCCTAACCACATGGAAATTGTTTTTGTGACAAAATATTAAGTCTTCAGTGCTACATACAGGAAACACCATTTCCCCCCTCTTGAATTCAATTTAATGGCTTGGTCGTCATGGCAACAAGAACACCAGCAAGTGTGGGGGGGTGGTGTTAAAAAAAAAAAAAAAAAAAAATGTAATTCGTAAGTAGATAGAAAAGGGAAGAAACAACGGAGTCCTGCTGATTTAGCTTTACATAAAAACAACACACATTTACAGGAGTTATAACAGTGTGTATGTACTTCAGCATTACTACCATTGTCAGATGGGTACAGGTTGTTTTGGGGAAAACAATTTGTCCTTTATAAGATGCCGACTAGCGGTCCATTTGCTGCATGGACAGCACTCATGCTGTCAGCGGAGCATTTGATGTTCTTCTTTAAGACACTTGACAAATGTTCAGTGGTTTTCCCAAACTTCCAACTGTGACTTTGCTGAAAGAGCAATAAACACGGAGTAACTTTATATGCCCACAATGTCCTTTTTATTTTTTTTGGCGAGTGTTTGTTTTTCCATATTCCCGACAAGGAAGCTGAGGCAGCATCCCAAGAAGATGTTCGACTCGAGCACTTAAAATGCTTGCGTGGTCACAAACCTGAGCCGTCAAGATGAATAAAATTTTGCATGTGCACTTTTTGGGGGGAGGGGTGAGGGGATTCTTGATCACCTTACCTCAACATTTTTGACAGAAAGACAACAAATTCCGTTCAATTTCCTGACCTTGAGCATGAAAGGTTATAGTGTGCAAAACAGTCTCCCTCTCGCTTGTTTGAGTGTTAACGAGAGAGTGCGTTGTTTGCCCCCCTCCAACAAACACTGCTCCAAATCAGATGTCAATACTGTGCTTGAGGTTGTGTGTGACTGTGTGCGGATTTGCAGGTAATGATGCCTTCTGGATGTTCTCCAATCCACCCCAAATTCCCCAACCAAGCATTAGTTTGACCTGACTCCATTCCTCCACGCCTCTGGTTTCCCCTCCAGTGAGAGAAATTAAAGCCCAGAGAGCCTGAGAAGAGAGTTGGTCCAATTACGCAGCGGTGGAGTGTGCTTTTGGGTCAGCCTGCAGGTAATACATGGGGAACTTAAGCTGTCAGCAGTCTTCACTCACGTCTTGTTGGTTCTTGCTCTCAACTGAACTTGCATGACTTGGAAGCAAAAGTCAAACTCGATACATGGTTTATTAATATGATTAACCCAAAGTGACGACCATCTCCCTCCATTTCTGAAGGTCAAATAGGGAGGTTCTGCACTTGGTGTATGAAGACAACGTAGTGACTCTCAGTTCTGTTCTTGAAAGACCAAAAGTCAAACTTGGCACTTCATTTCTGAAAACAAAGTAATGGCGCTGCTCTCCCTTCTCTACAGTCCAAAAGTCAAACTCTGCACTTAAATTATGAAAACGAAATACTGGTGAGCTGCCTTCTTAAAGGGCAAAAATAAAAACTGGGCATTTAGTTTCTTAAAACAATTCTCAATTCAACATGGCTAAAAATTCAAACCCTGCACTTTGTTTATTAAAACAAAAAATGTCAGTCATTTCCATTCTTGACGGTAAAACCTGGCATCCGGTTTATCTAACTAAAATGACGATGTTCAGCTCCATTCTTTGATGGTCAAAAAAGTCAAACTCAGCACTTGGTTTGCTAGAACAAAATGACCACTGTCATTTCAATTTTTGACAGCAAACAGAGTATAGGACATCAGACAGCAACAGTATTGATATTTCGTGTAGGATATTGAGACTGTATCCTGAGCGATAAAGTTACATATTTACCACATTTTCCATAAATTGCTTCAAATTACGCCTTTTTAAAAAATGAATTATTGGTGGAAGACAAACAGACTGCCTACTGTAGAGTGCGTACAAATGCGTACAACAAATCTGAAAAGTGTAAGAAGTCACACACCTTCTGGTTCTCGCCTGCTAACGTCGCCTGTGAGCTTCTGAAGGGAAAAACCTTAAGCCTGGTGTGCTGCCGCAGTCGATTGAGCTGAAACACTTCAGACTCGCGGCGTTTTGATTAGGAAAGCCTTGGAAGACTTCACCAGTCGACAGTGGCAAATGTGATCAATAAGCTCAGCTTCTCCCGCTGTGTAATCAACCTGACATTGCAGGTGGAACTCTCTCCGCCGGCGGAGCCCCGGGGTGAGAGAGAACCCGACTCGGGAACTTGTGACGGTCTATAATGCGGTCCACAGCGGGAAGCCAGCTCTCCACCATCACAATAAACAATCATTTCTAGCTAGCTCCTTCACAGCCTGGGGGGAGTGTGTCATGCCTGCTATCGTGGACGCACACAAATGCTTTACGAGTGTTTATAACAAGGTAGCAGGAGTATTTACTTGCTTGTTTCCATTAAGGCACCATTGCCAAAGCAATCATCTTCCAATAAACAGTGATACGCTTGTGTCGCCTCACAGCATTTTACCTTTCTATTGGACAAATATATACTCGTAATGGTTACAAACGTACTCAAACAAAACACAGAATGACCGCAGATGGACGTTCGACCAAATGTCCTTCTTTACAATGAGTAAACTAAACAAACAAAATCAATCACTGGAGAATCTCTGAATTAAAACTGGTTTAATGCCAGTGTTGTACTGAGCATAATCTTTAAATACTTGGGGTCAACAGTCCAGAGTAATGGGGAGTGTGGTCAGGAAGTGAAGAAACGGGTCCAAGCAGGTTGGAATGGGTGGAGGAAGGTGTCGGGTGTGTTATGTGACAGAAGAGTCTCTGCTAGGATGAAGGGCAAAGTTTATAAAACAGTGGTGAGGCCAGCCATGATGTACGGATTAGAGAGAGTGGCACTGAAGAGACAACAGGAAGCAGAGCTGGAGGTGGCGGAAATGAAGATGTTGAGGTTCGCCCTCGGAGTGACCAGGTTGGATAAAATTAGAAATGAGCTCATCAGAGGGACGGCCAAGGTTCAGTGTTTTGGAGACAAAGTTGGAGAGAGCAGACTTCAATGGTTTGGACACGTCCAGAGGAGAAATAGTGAGTATATTGGTAGAAGGATGATGAGGATGGAGCTGCCAGGCAAGAGAGCTAGAGGAAGACCAAAGAGAAGGTTGATCGATGTCGTGGGGGAAGACATGATGGCAGTTGGTGTTCGAGAGGAGGATGCAGGAGAAGGGACAAGCCGAAAGGTAAAGAAGAAGAATGACGTCGGGTACATTCACGATGGTGGAAAAGTCAAACTTTGCCCATTGTTTATTAAAATAATGGTGGTCAGCTCCTTTCTTGACAGCCAAAAAGTCAAAATCTGCACTTGGCTTATTAAAATAAAGCAACAACGGTCAGGTCTGTTCTTGACAGTTCAAAAGTAAAACGCTACACACGGTTAATTAAAACAGTTGTATTCTTGATGGTAAAAGCAAACTCCAACTTGGCACTTCGTTTATGAAAATAAAATGACGGTCAGTTCTATTCTTGACTATCAGAATGGCATTTGGTTTGTTTAAAAAATAATAATGTCACCTCCATTCTTGACTGCCATAAAGTCGAGCTTCGCAGTTAGTTTCATAAAACAAAGAGTTTGTTTCTTTGTTTGTTGATTATCTGGTTTCAGCGTATCGATATTGCCCTGTGAGGGATAGCAGTCGCAATATTGTGATATTGATATTTTGTCTCAACCTTAGCATTGTTATGGCTCCAATAAGAGCACAGCAGAAATACAAGATCAATTTCTGCAGCCACGAACATAACATTGAACACGTGTCAGTTATGTATTACGTAGACCGGACTGCATGTGGCCTGAGGTATAACTTTGACTCTTTAACATGATTTTTTTTTTTTTTTTTTTTTTAACCAATGGAACTTCTCACTCTTGCTGTGTCAAGATGCCCAACACGTGTCTAATGAATGTGTCACACAATGTCACATTTCCTGATTTTTAACGCCAGATTCAATTTTTTTTTTCCATCCATTTCCTGAGGCGCTTATCCTCACAAGGGTCGCGGGAGTGCTGGAGCCTATCCCAGCTATCATTGGGCAGGAGGCGGGGTTCACCCTGAACTGGTTGCCAGCCAATCACAGGGCACATACAAACAAACAACCATTCGCACTCACATTCACACCTACGGGCAATTTAGAGTCTCCAATTAATGCATGTTTTTGGGATGTGGGAGGAAACCGGAGTGCCCGGAGAAAACCCACACAGGCACGGCGAGAACATGCAAACTCCACACAGGCGGGGCCGGGGATTGAACCCCGGTCCTCAGAACTGTGGGGCAGATGCTCCATCCAGTTGCTCAACGTGCTGCCATTTTGTAATTTTTTTAAAATGTATTTATGCGTCCCATCTTCGAAAAGGTCATGTCTGATTGACTGCTGGAGCCATTTTCCGTGTCCTGTGTCAGGATTTATCCTTATCGGTTTTGTCGGCTCTGATGACAACGCGAGCAAATGGAGAAAATCAACCCCCCGCTCATCCTGTTGGGACAGCTCGCTGTGTCTGCTGACACATTCTTGACTGATTGCGGCCTTAAGAGAAGAAAACATTTCCCAGCATTAGAATTGGCGTTCCCGCAAATTTAAGTTCATGGCTGTTGTCGTATTGTTCCCCATTATTTACAATCTCTGCCAATTTACTTGAAGTGAGGCTAATTAATGGTACATGATTTCGTAATAACCGTTTATTATCGCATTTGAAGCACGGCATGATACCTTGGACAACTTACACCCATCTTGCTTTCATAAAACCACTACATCACGCTTGTCATTTTACCTTGGAATAACAGCTTTTCATTTTAAAAGTTGAGTGGCATGTCAAAAACAAAAGTAAACAACATTCAATTAGTTACTGTTGGAAATAAGGTAAACTTTGGGCATGGTGGATGAAAACAAGATGACAGTCAGCTCTGTTCTTGACGTTCCCAAAGTCAAACTTGGAACTTGCCTTGTTAAAATGAAATAATGAGGTGTTGGGTCCATTCTTGTGGGTCCGAAAGTCAAACTCTGCACTTGGTTAAGGAAACTAAGTCATGGTGGTTCGTTTGGTGTTTAACAAAACGGAATAAACATGGTCGGCTCCCGTCATGACAGTCAAAAATTTACAATCGACGCTTAATTTTAGAGCTGGCTCGCCATTAAAGATAATATAGGAAAATGCTAAGGGTGCCGTGGCCTGCAGGTGGTGCCACAAAACCGGTGTCGTGAGTCTTAACTCAAAAATGTAAATGCCGTTTATCCGTTCCAGCCCCCCCCTCCCCACCCCCACTCCAAAAAAAACTTTCAGATTTTTGGTAATGTAGTTTTTAATTTAAATTAATCGACCACACAGGAGATCCTATTTCGAAAAACATGGAAGTTGTATGTCAAGGTACCATAGTCTTGGGCATTTCATGTCTGCAACAGCATCTCTCGGAGTTCATATGCAATTGGTTGTTGTATTATTGGAAGCTGACCTGACAACTGAGTCAACGACCCATTGTATTGAGTTTCAAGCATGGTCACGGAACAAATGTAAGTAAAAACTATATTATAAGGCACAGGCGAGGAAGAGGTTTTATTAAAAAACATTTTTAAGCCATACATTCAGTCCTAGATACGAACTTGGGGAGCTCTTCCCGGCTGTATTAAATTATTAAGATGCTTTTGTCTGAGTGAGTCAGCAATGTAGTGTTGCAGGTTTCACATGAGATGAATCTTGGCGGCTTTAGAACTCGTGCTCCAGCTTTTTGGAGCTAATGCTCGTCCAAAATAAAGCCCGACGGCCGGTCTTTTCTCGTTGTTTTTATGTGCTGCTCCTTTACTCATACTATGCATTTCATTTGCTCTGATGCCTGAGGTGTACATTGGTGTGGAAGCAACACATCGTCCATTAAATATTGAGAAAACGCTAAACAGGATGCATCCGTAAGTCATCTAGATATGTGTAAATCCTGGCTTTTTGCATCTTTTTGTGGGGGCCACAGGTTTTCTGTAACCATGGAGATGGTTTCTTCACAGACTGCAGATCTTTACATGTCATAGCAGGAATTATAACCACAAATATAAAGCCCAAGCTCTTTGAGACAGGTGAGGTAAGTCATATCGATAAGTGGCTACGTGTTCTTGTTGCCTCTCTACCACTCAAATCTTCAGGGTTTGTTTTTAAACTTTGCTGTAATAACACCTTCTAACCCCGGCAACAAGCTACTTTAAATCCTCACGTCCGCTGTTGGCAAATTCACTAAACATCCTCCTGCAACAGTGAAAAGACGAGGCAATATGCTGTGGTGGTCGATCAATAACATCTTCATTGTAAAAATGAACAGTTAAAGTCGCCAAAGAAAATATTCAACTAGTTTCTCCCAACTGTCTTCCTTCTTCGTGCAGACAGTAGATACACTCCCAATCTTATTCCTTTCTTCCAATGGCCCCACCCCCTGACTCACTCATCCAATTACAAATCGCAGATACCTTCAGGGTCGCAGACTGTCGATTTTGATAAAACTCTTGAAACATTCCATGTAACACAACTGCAAGTTTGCTACGATGCATTCCCTCCTCCTGTATTATTACTGATTGTATACTATCATCATATACTTTTGCGAGTAGCCACCTGGCATTTACGTTCAGTGTTGTTGTTAGTCGTCCTAGTTTTGACTTTGGTTGAGGCCATGAAGGTATCTGAATGTGATTGGATGAACGAGTCAGGGGCTACAGCCTGTACAGCCGAGGATGGTGGGGAAAGTGAGCAAGTTAAACGACTGAAAAAAAAAAAATTGGTTGACTAGTCTATCATCACTGAAGCGTTGATTTCGAGAAATCTGACACATAACTATATATTTAAGCTGACAGCTTCCGGTGGCTGGAATCTTTTTTACGTGGTGTCATCATCCGCGGCTGTTGAAAAAGCAATACGCCTATTTTGACAAGGAAAGGAATAAAATGTACATATCTGTTTTCAACTGTAGGGAGTAAAAGTAAAAAGAAATCCGAAAATAAATACTACCTGACAATTCAACTTAAGTACCGTAACTAAGAATTTGTACATTGTTACTTCCCACCACTGATTTTAAGAGAAGTTAAATTCCAAGATGAGGCATGAGATGCCCAAGTCATCTTGACTCTTAGCTTCTGCTCAAAATAAAAAAACTGGTCAATGGAGACATAAATGGGCACTCATGATTCTGCGTGTAGAGATGCATACGAATGACTCTGCATTTAGACAGTGGTGAGTACCTTGGCAGGGTAATACATGATATTTCATCTCATCAAGACCTTTTGTTAGCGTTGTCTAAAGAGGGTTAGACTGGAGCAGCTTGGCGAGAGAGCGCGAGGAAGCACTTCTGCTGCCAACCGACGACCACCTGGCTCGAAGCGGCTCGACCAATGCCAGATACGCAAGACGCCGCAGCGCTGGAATCTCCTCCGCCGGTCCAAAAATGAGCACAGAGCAGCTTTGAGATCCTACTCCCTGTCTTCCCTAAGCAGCTTTCCCATTCATCTGCCGTGGCGTATCCAAACTTAACCGACTGTGGGAATTTTCGGGCAAAATGCGGGCTAATGACAGCTTCGAATACGGAATTTCTTTCCCGGCTTTCGCAGAAGGACGACAGCTCGCTAGCAAGGTGTTCCTGCGAGACAAAGACAAATGCTATCACTTCTGCAGCATCCAGCAGGCCAACATACCAGCTCTTGACAGATAATCCATTTTGTGGCGAAGGAATCGGGCACCTGATGGGAATTCAGAAATTCTTTTTTTTCTTTGCGGGAAACAAATACTCTCCCTTCAAGGATGGAATAAATGTTGCCCACTCGCAATACCGCTGCCGGAATTTATGTATGAAACACCTACGCTGCATCCAAAATGTGCAGTCTTTTCATGTCACGAGGAAAGAAGGACTGTGTTTTTTTAGTAGAGTAGTACAATGACCATACAACACCCCGCAGTTTTCGTTCCAAAACTACGATCGTGACTCAATTCATCTTTCCTCTTTGAAATAAATGGAAATATCATCAATCCATTATCCTAGTCTCCAAAAAACTTATTTGTAATGTGCTTTTAATAAGAAAAACAGCACTCTGTAATATTGTACTTTATAAAAACATAGGAATAACAAATACAATGTAAAGAATTAAACAGTGCATCATGATTGATTTCATTGCAGCTCTTCTGGTGTGCGCAACTTGGCCACCGGGTGGCAGTATGATACTAGTCATGCAGATAAATGAGTTTCACTCATCTACTGTGACTCAGTAATCTTCTGTAATATTTGTCATTGTTTGCAGAGGATAAAGACTATATGCCTGTGAGTATTGTTATATTGCCTGCCTGACGCGTTGCTGCAGTTTGTGTTCAAATATCCGTTCCTTTAGGCGTGAACACCACCACATAGATGCTATTCATTATCCTATCTGTGGCATTTTCCATTGTGTTAGCATTAAGCTAGTAGAATTGATCATTTATGTGCTTGTTTTAAACGCACAAAATAATTGTTTTAGACTGTTAACTTCAACTGGAAGTGCCATTAAACGGCTTGAATATGATTGCCTTCACTGGCGCAGACATTTTGGACATGACAAACATTAGGCCTCAGTGCGTCTCATTAAACATCTTTGGCTTGCATCAGACGATTAACTGCATGGGTGTTTAGCTTTTAACGTTGGCTTTTTGGTGCACATTTTTAGAATGAAAGGAGGCCTAGTGTGAAGAATACTATCCAGGAAAGTTACCATGAACAAAGCAGACTCATTCAAAGCAAAAGATTCCGATGGTAATTTTATTGAGCGTGAGCGAACATGCGTCGTGATCATTGTCGATGTTTGCTGGTAGTCATGTGGAAGACTGAGAAAGATTAAACTTCCTGTTTTTTGTTCCCATTAGTGTTGGCTTAGTAGGACTTTCAGATATTTAAATAGAAGAAAACCATTGATGAGTTTTAATGAGACATTTGGGGAACCCTGGAAATCTTGGGGCCCCAGGCAAATGCGTGTTTTTACCAGTTGATCGGGAACCCCTGCTCAACATCACCTGCATAATGTATTTCATGTGGCTAGATTTGCATGGAATATGATTTTCCGTGGCAATGGAGAGGAAAGGTACAGAGTACATGTAGGCCAGTAACATGCAATTACAGGCTGTATATGAAGGCAGCTGCATTGAGAACGTCGACCATACCTGGAGCAGCAGAAAGGCGTTTTGGTTCCAGTGATGATGCTCCGTCATGCACTGAGAGCAAAAAAACAAAGAAGTCAGACTCTGCAATCACCTTTTATGCGTGATAAATATCTGGCTTCTGCAGTTGAACAGCTCATTTAAGCCGTTTGTTCTCATATACTGCGCATCCTTTCTCAAATCTGGAACAATTCAGTGGAACTTATTCATAATGCAGAAGCCAAGACATATCTACAATACGATGAGCAGGGGCTCCCCTCCCCCCCCCCCCCCGCCCCTCTCCGTAACTGCTCTTGAAATTGGGAGCTGTTTTTTTCAAGGAGGGTACTGGAAGGTGTTAGCTGGCAGCATTGAGCGAATACGTACGCCGCTTTCCTCATATTGTTAAGTCCAAATCTTGGTAGAACATTGCCACGCCCATATACATTTCCAGTATTTGTTTGTTTTGGCTTGAAGTCTTGCCAAATCTTCGCTCTTGGACTCGTAGCGTAGACGTGTGATGTCGGTCTCACACGTGGACTGTGATGAATTGACCTAATGCCATGCAAATATTAATCACTTTGTCACAGGAGCTGAGCGGGGAAAATGTTTAGTGCGGCAAACGCCACAGAGGCTCATTCATCAAGGTTGGGAAGTCTTCTCCGTGACGCTTACCCTCCTCCGCTCTCGCCAAAACACAAGCTGCTGCCTTCCCGCAACAGATCAGTCTTCACTTGTATCCACACATGCACTTAGATTGCTTTACTCACTATTTGTGCCTAGCTGCAAACATCCGCAAATCTGTTTCTGTTCATCAGGCTTATCTCCACAATGAGACTTTAGTCATTTCGGAAATTTCATTGTTGGATGGTTAAGTGGGTTTGGTTATATAAAACACGACAAATAAAATGTGGAAGCCTGACAAATATCTTAATATTCTACACTTCAAATAATATTTCTAATGCTTATGGCTCTTTTAACACCAATTGCATTCACAAGCAGCCTAAGAAGAAGCCTGTAGAAAGTCACCTCTGGCAAAACAATTGTGAATTGGATAATAATTTGGAATTACTTGGAACTAAAATGTAGTTTGTGTGGGGATGGAAACCAAAATTGAGTATAAAAATGTGTCACACAAAGCATTTTTATTATAAGCTATTTGAATCAATTGTTTTTCCTCTCTCAAAATCCATCCATCCATCCATTTTCTTTTACCGCTTCTCTTCACTAGGATTGCGGGCTGCTGGAGCCTATCCCAGCAATCTTCGGACAGGAGGCTGGGGACACCCTGAACTGGTTGCCAGCCAATCGCAGGGCACATAGGAACAAACAACCATTCGCACTCACATTCATATTCACACCTCCGGGCAATTTAGAGTCTTCAATCAACCTACCATGCATGTTTTTGGGATGTGGGAGGAAACCGGAGTGCCCGGAGAAAACCCACCCAGGCACGGGGAGAACATGCAAACGGCACACCGGCGGGGCCGGGATTTGAAGCCCGCTCCTCAGAACTATGAGGCAGATGTGCTAACCAGGCATTCACCGTGCCGCCTCTTTGTATTCATTTGAGTATAATTTGTTCAGTCCAACACCAACATGCCTTTCCTGACAAATTATTTTGGTTTTAGTCCTCCATTGGTGGTTGATTCCTTTGCCTTTGAGGTTTTTGACCTTGTGTTCATTTCAATCAATGGAGAGAAAATTAGAGGTCGCCAAGGTGCAAAACCTACAAAGGTTCTGTCTTTTGTTCTTAGACATTAGTGATGGTGTTGGCACCTACCATGCGGCAATAAAGGTCAATTCTGCTTTTAATCCTCACCATACATTTTGGGTCAAAATTGCCACCTACACGGTTTTCTTCCCCCACCGGGCCACCACTGTAATTCTAAATTGCTTCATTGTAGGAAATCGCTGTTCTAGAACAGGGCACTTATCCAGCGGCACCATAGGGAGTACTTTACCTATTAGTCGGCCACACGGTGACCTTCATATGGTCCATCCATGTCCCTTTTACTTCTAGGACACTGCCTTTTGAATGCAAAAAATGAGTGAAGCTTGCTCGTTTTGCTTTTTGCTCTAAATGGGTTAAAAAGTCTTTCCAAGTGTTGATATACAGCCATAAACGGTAAAGTTAATGGGACAAAAATGGACTGCTAATATAAGTCTCAACAAAACACCTTATTCGTGTGTGCTTTTGTGAATTATGATCTTTATGTAACCCTTCCATATTGGAATAATTAGCTTTGTGAGGCGTCCTATCCACTATATTGGGTGATTGCTGGCAGTCTCGCACCATTCATTCAACTTTCAGGGATGAAATTCATTGGTTCATGCAAGAAGTTTTTTTAATAGGGGTTGGCAAAGTTTACATCCGTAGGTAGAAGTTTTTGTCACATCTCTACTGATTGTTTCCACAGAGCAGAATGAAGGTTCTCTGTTAATCTAAAACACATTTGTTTAGAAAACAATAGACAGTAGCTTTATCTGAATTGTTTGTGTTAGTCTTTATTTTTTCAATAGTATATTTAATTTTTAGGACAATTCACGATTCCAAGAAATTGTACTAATTTGATTGCTTTTGTTGGTTCCATTGCGACTCCACTTAAATTAATTTAGCAACTTTTACACATTTTGACAACAGATGTAGAAAAAAAGAATTTTGCCACATGCAAAGCTCTCCTACACTAATTGGCAAGTGTAATTCAGCTTGGGGATGATCAGCTTGGACTCTGTTTACACTTTAGGCTCATCAAGTAGGCACTCTCTAGCTGCGTTCCTTGTCGTCATAGTAAATAAATAAATAAATAAAAACCCGGAGTCGGCCTTGGTCTCCGCAGTAGAGGAGCCAGCATGAGCATTGGCTCATGTGAGTGAGACAGGACCACCCCCTCAAAACAGGCAAATTCTGGCAAGCCTCAAAAGAGAGGGTGAAAATGTTTGCTATAATTTTGAGCCTCAGGGAATTTTCTTGAAAACATATTGACACCTCAGAAAAGCTTTTAAACGGGGGGGGGGGGGAAATGATGAATAATATGGCTCCTTCTAACACTGCAGACCAGTCGCTTTTAGTACAAAAACTAAAAGACAAAAAAACATTGCAAATCTTATCCTTTTAAAGTTCCTTATTGTACTCTACTTTGGAGCTTTCTCTTTGTTACTTATGATCAATGATACTTCCGAAAAGCTGTATGGGCCAATAAATCCTGAGAAAACATAAACTCCTCTCATCATATTCTGTTCGAGGAATGCAGTTCTGTGGTTCAGGAAAAAGAAAAGTACATCAAGGGCAAGTGAAGCTTATGACCTTCCGGTCAGTTCGCACACCACAAGCATTTAAACCAACTCATAATCGACTAGACTTTGTTTAAAGTGTTGCGGTCTCTCGCTGCAGTCAAGAAAGGCCCGCCTTTGCTTTGATGGAGTCCGGAATGAGTCGGAGGACTATACATCAGTCACTGTCGCTAGCCACCAGGCCAATTCCTTTAAAAGTGTTTAATGATGACGGCTTCTGTCGTGTTACACCAAATGAAATTTCTGCACTCTCCTGTCAAGTTGTGCGCTCCAAGTGAGCTGCAGTAGCCACCTGACAGTCATACTTTTTGGACATTTTCAGTTGTGTGCACCCAAATGCTGACTTCAAAGAAATACAGACGTATGGAAGCGGCAGAATGGTTTTTTTTTTTAATTTTTTTTATTTAGTTTAGCAAATGACATGCACTGACTCAACAAACAAGTTGTTCAGGCAATTTTTATTTTATTATTATTATTATTTTTTTTTTTTGGACTAAACAAAAAACCAAGAAAATTACAGGTGTATTTAAAGGGAAACAACCATATATACAGTGTGTCTCTATGTATATGTATATATATATATATATATATATATATATATATATGTATATATATATATATATATATATATATGTGTATATATATATATATATATGTATATATATATATATATATATATATATATATGTGTATATATATATATATATATGTATATATATATATATATATATATATATGTATATATATATATATATATATATATATATGTATATATATATAATATTATAATACACTTGCAACCCCCATTTTCAGTTATTTGAGGGAGGTGTTTATTTTTCTCAAGTAAATGACCACAACAAAATGGGCCGTGGTTTTACAGCATTTTACTCGACATGATAAAAAAATCAGTTGCAGTTTGGACAAACCTCATAGAGATTTATATATTTTTTTAAACTACAATTCAAAATCTGTTGCACATGTGGTCCTTAATCAATACTGGCAATATTTCATTCTTTATTATTCATCCATATTACATGTTGCATGACTCGTCTTTTAATGGCCTCCATAAAATTGACAATTAAGCCTTTATGGCCCTACTTTGACTTTTATTTTGCACAGCACTATTCTGAAGTGGAAGCCATAAATGTATATAATGTGTCATGATAGTAAATGTTTAAGGTTTTGGCGGGGATTCTTTAGTGTTCTTCCGCATATCATAACAAAACACAACACGATGATTTTTGCTGCAGCGCAGACACGGAGGTGGAGTTTCTCTTCACCTCGTTAACACGGTGAACGTTGTAATCTGACCAGGATTTCACCTCATTGAACCGTTGCATCTGTGAAGGCCAAAGATGCAAGTTAAAGGATCTTGAACAAAATATTCTCTTTAGTGCTTACGTAAAACAATAGTCAGTTGCGTTTTGTATTTGTTTTATTTTTAGGTGGCTGGCCCTGGAATTCTTGAAGTCTATCTTTCCTTTACTTCTCATTTTATTGAAAAATAAATATTATGGGTGTAAAAGTATACCAAAAATACGTACTTTACCTTAGATAAGGCCATGGTTTGGAAGAGTAAGGAGCCCTATTGCTCTTAAATGACATGGCTCTTATCACCTCTCGACCAGGCACTGTTTTTAAACAAGAAGAAGAAGAAGAAGAAGAATCTTCTTTGTTGTCATGAACATGCATGCATGCACACAAAATTTGTTCACTGCATTTTACCCATCACAGTGAACACATACACTTGTTGGTGGAGCACAGGGCAGCTTAAGTGCCTGGGGAGCAGTTTTGGGGTATCGGTGTCTTGCTCAGGGACACCACAGCTGTGAATCCAGGGAGATGTTGGTGGATAGCCCGGTCAGGGTCTTGAACCTAGGTCCCCACGGTGGCAAGTGATCTTAACCATTGGGCCAGGGCCTCTTGTAGATATCGTGAGTTGTACATCAAAATAATAGCCATATGTATGAATGCTATTCCCAACCATTTCGACTTTCACCCTAACCCCTAGAAACTATGTAATATTTTGTTGAAATAATTATCTGAAGGAAAAAAGGTGAAGTTATGCATTTCGTACTTTCATGTACTTTCTTTCTAAGTTCTGATGCTCAGGGTTTGAATCTGCTCTCCGGCCTTCCTGTGTGGAGTTTGCGTGTCTTCCTCATACTTGCGTTGTTTTTCTCCCACATCCCAAAAACTTGTTGTTCATTGGATGATGTAAATTGTCTTCACATGACTGGTGGTTTGTCCATATGTGGCCTGCGATTAGACTTAACAAACAGTCCAGGGGTACCCTGCTTTCTCACCCAAAGGTCTATTGTGACAGGTTTCAGCTCAGCGTGACCCTCGTGAGGATAAGCGGTATAGAAAATGGATGGACGGATATTTCATTTTCCTTACTGAGTTGCATATAGCGAGGAGCCTATAGAGGCCCTGTCTTCTCTGAAATGTGTATTAAGACGTTCCTAGGCACCGACTCAAATGAGCAGGAAGATAAATTATGTCATTGCCGCACATTTGCTTTGTCAGCAGGTTTTTGCAGCGATCACTGGGAAGTGAATTGCTTACGCGCGTAGTCCAGCTTGCGCTGATTAATCGCTCATCTCAGCGTGCTAAATCTCAATGGGGACCCACTGGCGGTGGGTCGGAACCTATACGCGGAGTCTATGCCATAACCACGTGACGCACTGCGACTTGCGCCATCTGTCCGTCCTCTGCAGGTTCACGTGGAGAGATTCATTAATTGGTGTGCTGGCGTTGCACCTCACACCTCCCTCCTTACCTAACTTCCTCCCTAAATTCCCCCCACTCACTCCCCCAGTTGGCAGCTCTCGTCCTCCTCCGCTGTTGAAACTTGCACAGGCAAATTGAGCCAGGGCTGGTCTAATTAGATTGTTTCTTATTGTGTTTGTAAATATGTGACTAATTGGACGAAGACCAAAAGAGCTTGTCAATGAGGGTTCATACACAATGACGGTTTTCTGTACAGTACTAACTTGACTAACTTCAAAACACATTACAGTGAACGCTGTCTGCTCACCATGCATACCACCACCCGCATTCGCTGTTCTAGCAATTTTATTAACTTATTTGTTCCCAAAGTCTACGCTACTTTTGGTCTGACTGGACTGACAAAAATGAGAAATCGCACACGTTGTGATAGTATATATATGTATATATATATAGTATAGCATGTGTGAGGCAATCCCCCCAAAAATATCAAAAGAAATGCAGTCAATTGTCCAACAGAGCAATTCATCTTTTAAATGACAACGTGACGTCACACTTTCTGAATGTTTTTCTGAACAGAAAAAGACAAGATTCCCCCTGGATCAGTTTGTTGTGCCAAAATCAACAAATGAATTAGAAAAGAAACAGACTGAGAAAAATAATAAAAAATCAGTTTCCCCGTGTTATGATGGAAGAAGACTTATTCAATGAGGAGCTGTAATCCTCCTCCCCTTTCCCCTCCTTAGTTAATGAGCAATAAACAATTGCTTATTTAGTGTGTTATTTCTTTCTCGTAGTGTTTTCACTTATTTTATACTGAGCTATATTTATTTTTAACCACACACTAATAATAAAAAAAGGCAACTATAACTTAGTTTAATGGCTGGAACGGATTGATTGGATTTCCGTTCATTTCAAAGGGAAACATTACCTCAGTTTGTGAACATTTTGGTGTTACAAATGGGGTAATGGAATGGAACGATAAATAATAATAATATTTAAATAGATATATTGCTCCAACTTGTCATCTGCTCAGTGATCGGTTTATTTAAACTCGGTGATCAGCCCCAAAAATTAAGTAAAAAAAAAAGAGAGGATTTTGCTAGGCAATTACAAAACGACAGGCCCAGAAAGTGAAGAAAAAATAAATGGGGGGAAAAAAATAAATAAATGAAACCTCAGGCTAAATAGAAATATTTTTTGTCGCAAAGTGCTCAACACACTTGCAGTATTTCAATGAAATGCATTAAAATGCTGTGTTTCATCCCCATGTTAAAACATGAAGTCTAAGGGATCCCTAATCGCCCAATTACCAGCATCTCCATGCTCATCAAGGCCAATTAATTATGGAGGCTGGAAGGAAAACAAGCGTGCGCAGCGGGCCACTGGATTAGCATGGAACGCCGTTCGCTTAGACCCCAAAGCCACTCCACCCTCACGAATCAAAGTGTGCGGCGACGCAGGGTCACGCGAGGTCTGGCTTCCGGGCGGCGCGGCAAAACTCAAGATCATCGACGCCATCAGGCCCTGCTTAGCTGTTAAAGGAGAAGATGAAAAATCAATACGATGAACAATAGAGCCTACTCTTGATAATTAATAGCTGGGCACGTGTCTAATTTCACAACCTTTTTGAGTATTTATAGTCAATGGAGGTGCTCAGTAGCCCAACCCCGAACTGTTACGAAATTTTAGCATCCACAAAGAGTGTATCAGAGTGACACAAAATCTGACACGCATGTTCAGCTACCACTTTGGTTTGAATGGGTATTTTTTCTGAGATTTTGGCGACCCCCCGGAGTGTGAGAAAATGTTAGTGCATTTACAAGACACGAAATCCGGCACACATTTTTCATGACATGACACACGGAAACCAATTGTTAACATATACTTTTTAAAATTTATTTATTTTTTTTTTTGGGCGGATTTTGTCTATTTTAAAGGGGTTGTACCTGAACAGACTACTCCAAACAGAGGTGGGTAGCGTAGCCAAACATTGTACTCAAGTCAGAGTACTGTTACTTGAATGTAATATGACTCAAGTTACTTATGACCATGTGGGATAATATGTACAGCCAAATCAACAACAAAAACATCTGAAACTTACCGCAAGCTGTTTTATCAACTTAGAAGTGGGCTGGAATATCTACGTTTGGGTATACAGCGCCAGGCAAATAATACAATGCACGAAAGCTGTTGTTTTTGTTGTCTGAAAATGTAAATACAGTCGTGCGCCGTTGCCTTCTATGGGAACGACGACCTTCCCAACATGGCCGCCACGTAGGCACGTTCATTATCCGGGATGGCGTACCGAGTGTTTATATCTATGCCCGCGAAGCCCAAAAGAAAACGTTGTGTGTGGTCATGTGACTGTCTTGTGTCCATTGATTGGTGAACCAGAGTTAAACGTCATTAGCAGTTACGTTGTATTGGAGCAAACAGCCCCCAATTCAGAAGTCATACTCGAAACAGATTGCACACAACATTTTTTTTACAATAATAATTGTAAAGCGTTATGTTGATCATGGTAACAGAAGTAAAAGTACCCTTTCTTAACATAAATACTCGAGTTAAAGTAAAACGTATGCTGCATTAAAACTACTCTGACAAGTACAATTTATCCAAAATGCTACTTGAGTAAATGTACACATTTTGGTAGAGTAAAAAAAAAAGTGAGGCTACATTCAAATCTTGCTAGAATTGTGAAAACTGTAGACACAACCTTTAATGCAGTGATTCTTTGTGTACCACTCGAGTGCCACACTTTAAGAATACTGCACTCGACACATGGGCGACGCTTAACTATTAAAATTGTGACTTTTCAACATAGTGTGGACTGAGCCTTTCAGAAAACAACTGTTGATTCACCATGAAACACGAAAGCCCCCCACCACCCCAGTGTGAGAAACTATTAGCGGCCATTACTTGTGCGTCTGATTGATGACATGATGACAGGACCACACCAAAATCAATAAAGGAGCTATGCGGAAAGTCACAGTGAGTCACATTTTTCAACGATCTGGCAATTTACAAGGGTCGGACCTAAGCGGGCACCTCTGGGAATTCGTCCGATTGCCACCAAATCTGAACCGGATATACGTGAAAAATGATGCTTGATTGCAAAACTTCTCATCAAAGGGCGTGAGCGGCACTTGGAGGCAAAGTTTGATGATTCGATACAAAACTCAACTCAAATTGCAGGTGTGTTATGCATTAACTTTCTCATCATAGGGGAAATAGTGGATATGTTCCATATTCAGACAGGGTTTATTAGACAGATGAAAAATGTTGGAAGGCTGGCTGAAATGCACTCGCGGGACATACGGTATATGGCCCACAAGCCGTAGGTTACCCACCTCTGCTATGGCACAGAATGGCAGCACTGAATAGCAAAATTTAATATGAAAGTCCTCCTTTGAATGCAATTAGCTATTATAGGTAAATTTGTAGGTTTTCAAGTCCGCCATATGTAAAAGCGCTCCCCATAGAGGGCACAAGCCTTGATAATGCAAATAAATGCTCAATTCAGTGACTGTAAATTCAAATGCAATTCCACTACAAATTACATGACAATGCTGATGTTTTTTTGCTGAGTCAAAACGCCAAAACGATTATTAAATCAAAGCATATCACAGTAAACCCCCAGGTACCGTACATATATGCCCCCTCGTGGCTTCGAGCGTGATCCGTGAGCTTGGGTTTGTTGTTTTTGTTTGAATAAAAAGTTATATTTCAGAATATGTCTAGTGTTTGGCCTGAGAAAAAAATAATAGCTTGCTTACTTATAGGACATGCACATTTCTTCTTTTTAAGTATTTACAGTCCCTGATACATGGGTACCTTTGTGTTGCCAAAATTGAAGTTATGAGCGAGCCTTAGCTATGCCTTAACCTCTGGTTGCTTCACGTCACTTCCTTCGTATAATCCTTCCTTCACGCTTCTAAAGAACCACAATGGAGAGGGAAGTGGGCTGGGTCAGCAGTCGTAGGCCGCTCTTGGGCGGGCAACAATCAATGTCGGCTTGGGCACTTCGCTATGGGCGGGTGTGCAAATGTCTGAAGACTAAGCAGTGATGCGAACACAGTTTTCTGGCTGCTCCACCATTAAGACATTAAGACGTGCTATCTGGTCTATGTTAATTGTTCTTTCAATTACATTGGCCATTCTTATCACTTATAAAACTATGGATGTTGATGTGACAAATATTGACCAGATGGTAACTTCTTAATACGCCATAAATTAATTTGTGTTGTATCCTACTAAAAGGTTAACAGTCACATAGAAACATACTTGTTTTTGCACATTTCGGTTATTGTTATTACGTACAGCATGTAATTTTTTACCATGAGCATTATGTAGCATATGGCCGCCTTGTTTCGACGATCTCAAATTGTTGTTCCCTTGCGCTCTCTCATCCGTCTATGCATCCACCCTCCTTCACTTTTGCCGCGCACGAGTGAAAGCGTTGCCCAGCGACAGATGTTGCCCAGCGTGACATTTCGCAACATCCAGAATCGGTGCAACGGCCGAGGTCGAAGGTTAAAGATGGCTCGGCATCGCATTGTTTAGCCTACGGCGAGACAAACATTGTTTTTGCATGTGATGTTTTTTTGTCTGTTTTGGCCAGAAAAAGGCATCCAAAGTAAAATCTGTATCTTAAATTATGCCTTTACCAAGATTATGATGTCTATTTTTGGGTCCGGTATTAATAGAACTTTTTCAGCATGACATTACATCTACTTCCAGTCGGCATAAGCTCAAGCATTCTCTGAGTAAACAAACTCAAATATTAAAAAGTGAAGTGTACATGGCTTTGGACAAGTCGCCCCGACCCCAATTGATTAATGGATTCTGTTGGTTCAAATGTACAAACCTAGTTGTTTTGGGACTGGTCTTGTCTAAAATGTTAAGTTCGAAATCTACCATATCCTGTGCACGGGCTGAGAAGCAACTGAACACACTGATGGTAGTAAAGACATCAAACCGAATGGACATTTTCTACTGTCCACTAGCAATATTTCATCCAACATTCACTTTGCATTATTTCCAACAGGCCAGGTGCTGACGGCACACATTATGGCTGAAGAAGAGTGTCGGGCCCCGTCGAGGTCTGGTCAGCAAGTCTTCCTGCGGGCTATCGGCTGACTCTTAATACGCTCTGAAGCCGGACTCAACTCGCCAGACTCCAAACATGCTAATCGGGTCACTAACTGCTGCTGTTGGCCGCACCGTCGACCCAGCACTTTCTCATCGGTGCTCAAAGGTACATTTCACTTGATGAATACTGCATGCCTTATATATATATATATATATATATATATATATATATATATATATATATATATATATATATATATATATATATATATATATATATATATATATATATATATATATATATATATATATATATATATATATATATATATATATATATATATATATATATATATATATATATATATATATATATATATATATATATATATATATATATATATATATATATATATATATATATATATATATATATATATATATATATATATATATATATATATATATATATAGGCGGCACGGTGGCCGACTGGTTAGAGCGTCAGCCTCACAGTTCTGAGGTGCGGGGTTCAATCCCCGTCCCCGCCTGTGTGGAGTTTGCATGTTCTCCCCGTGCCTGCGTGGGTTTTCTCCGGGCACTCCGGTTTCCTCCCACATCCCAAAAACATGCATGAATTGGAGACTCTAAATTGCCCGTAGGCATGACTGTGAGTGCGAATGGTTGTTTGTTCCTATGTGCCCTGCGATTGGCTGGCAACCAGTTCAGGGTGTACCCCGCCTCCTGCCCGATGACAGCTGGGATAGGCTCCAGCACGCCCGCGACCCTAGTGAGGAGAAGCGGCTCAGAAAATGGATGGATGGATATATATATATATATATATATATATATATATCCACCCCCCTCCCCCAATGCTGTTTTTCACTCAGGAAAGAGACGGAAAATCCATCTGAGTCACAATAGACTTAAAAGCCTGAGGGTCTTTTCAAAGGTTTTGGCTGCCTCTGCTTGTGACAGGTTTTATTCCTCACCATAACTTTTCCGCAAATATTTTTCAGCAGGCAAATTAATTACTGAAGACGACTGCTATAAAAGACCTTCTCATAATGTTTGTAAACAATATGCAACAAGGTTCTTCCAGGCGCAGAAAAGCAATTGACTACCGCTGACCTAAACTGACACAAACGTATACCCTAAAAGGTTTAGGTTTTTTCAATTTCCTTGAAAATAAATTAAAGTTAATCTCCCGGAGTTTATGGGTGAGGACAAATCAAGCGGGTGTAATATAGTTCTACAGAAAAGATTACATACTGATTTCAGTTGAATTATTGCATCTGTGTTACAATGTGGAAACTAGTGACTCATTTTCTCTGTTAGGAAAAAAAGGAGGAAGGTGTTTATTAATTAAATAATTAAAATGTGTTAAAATATTTACATTTGTGTGTCTTGCTGTGGCTAGATACAGACATCTGCTGAATTGTTGCGTTCGTGTTACATTGGGGATGGAACTTAGCGAGGCTGCTCGTGTTTTTGTTTTTTTTTTCCTTGAGGGAACTAAAGGAGGCGGCTATTTGAGGGAGGCGTTTATTAGTACAACTGTTAATACCAATGCTTGTGTATGGATAGATGTCCTTTGAATCCTTGCTTCTGTGTTCCAATGGGAATGTTAGATGGTAGCGTCCGTCACCTGTTAAAAACAAAAGGGAGCTGTCCATTTGGGTAGAGGCGTTTATTTGTTTAAGTGGATAACGGGTAACTCAGTAAGTGATACATGGCGTCTTAAAATCCGGCCCCCAATTTGAGGAAATAATAAAAAGCAGTGGTACCTTGAGACTCAGAGAGAGAATTTCTGATGGGAATTGCAATCTCTCATTATTATACTTAACAAGATTTGTTTCATTGGCGTCTGTGTCAAACCTTAAGCTCATTAACAATATCATTAAATGCATTGATTTTGTTGCCAAGCGGCAGATTTAATCGCCCTAAATCAAACGTTAGCTGGCGTGAAAAGCAAGAAGGGGAGCTGTGATTTTTGTTTATTTCTTTATTTTGAATCAAAGCCTCAGCACAAACAAACGCGTGCCGGGGGAGCAGAAGGATTATTCACTCATTTCTGATCCCCCTAGATTGTGGGCGTCTTTGACAAAAATAAATGCAGACCTTTCAAATCAAAAGAGTTCTTGCTCGTATGCGTGTGTGGGAATGTGCACGAAATGGTCGCGGTCAAATCCGTGCTGCTCGGGTATGATAAAACTATAAGAAACTCAAATAAAGTAAAACTCACAGAGCGGTGTAGCAGTGAAGCAAATAGATGGACGGATAAAAATTAAGTCCTGGATCTAGTTGCATCTCATAGCAGACCAAATAGTTCGCTTTCTTTCCACCACTAATGATGTCGCCTAGTGGGCGGTGGGAGTACTGCTGATTTCTTAGAAGAGCCCCTAACAGAAAAATGTTATAGTTTGCCCCTAAAAACACAATTCCCCCCCCCCACCCCCAGCCCCCAAAATCTTGTACCAAAAAACTCTTTACAGTGGAACCTTGATTTCGGGTCGGCTACAGCCTATTGTCCGTTTATATTGAAATACTTTTTTCAGTGCAGTACAATAGAAAATTATTGTTTTATGCTTTTTCGTGACCTAAAACACACAATACAGTACACAATTATTGTAAATAAATATAAAATAGCTTGAAAATGTTTGAAAAGTTGATCCAAACTTACCTTCTGCAGCCAGGGTTTGAACTCAGACTAGTGTTCACTAGCGCGGTACCACTTTAGCCATGTGCTGGCTCGGGCTTACGGCGCCAGTCCGTTGCATCCAATGTCTGTTAAATCGGGGTCCGTTAAATAAATCTGCCTCTAGGTTCCAATATGCTGTTTGCACCACAATGGCTATATTTTTGCACCCCCCCCCCCCCCAAAAAAAACGAGAGAGCATAGTAGGAATAGGAGGCGTGTATTTGAGGAAGTTGCTTATTAGTTGAAATGGCTGAGTCAGGATGTAGCAACATACCAATGTCAGAATTGTTGTCTGTTACAATAGGGATGGAATTTTTATTCTTGAGGGGGAAAATGGGAGGTGTGTGTTTAGCCCTAAAACGCTTTACTTTACCCCAAAAATGCTCTTTTGACATCACTATATTTTGTCCTAAATGTTTCACCCCCAAAATGCTATATTTTAACCTCAATTCACTCTATTTTGTCCTAATTATGTTTTCCAACCTAAAACGCTATATTTTGCCCTCCATTTAAAATATTTTGGCCCAAAAATGTGGCTTTGTCATCCCAAAATGCTATATTTAATCCCGAACGTTATACTTTGCCCCAAAGATATATGATATTTTGCCCTCAATTCGCTGTATTGTACCCTAAAAATGCTGTTTTGCCTTAGAGCACCATATATTGCCCTAGCCTAGAAAATTCCCACGAAATGCTAGAATATGGAATTTTGATCTCAATTCACTATATTCTGCCCTAAAAACAATATTTCACTCACCCAAAAATGCAATATTTTGCCACAAATGTTGTTTTACTTTGAAAATGCTATATTTGGGCCTAAACCCCCCCACAAAAAAAACCCATTATATTTAGCACCAAAACTCCATACTTTACCCTAAACTACAATAACCCCCCCGCCCCCCATTTCACTGCTTTGTGCCATAAAAAGCCGTGTTTTGCCTGCCTCAGCCTTAAACTACCCTGCGGAAATTTGGTAATTATCCGAAGGCAATTGGGATCTCAGTCACCAAGAACACAGTTGGTAACGAACTGTGTCGTAACGGACTAGTCCCCTTGCTCAAGATGGCCCAAATACGGGACCACCTGAAGTTTACCTGTGAACATCTACCGCATGCAGTGTCATAAATGACCGCTGGCCTCCATTTTGGTCGCTGATGAATAAAGACTCCTCAATAATGGTCAGAACTGAACAACATCTCATATTACGCTATCACGTTATTGTTGCTATTTTATATTCCCCTTTATCGCCCTTGAATCTCTTTATTCCCACTTTTAGCATCTCTGCATGCATTTCAATTCTCTTGTGTTGCCTCGCCTCGGGGGTTTCCTGTAAGACTCGGGAAAATATAAAACGAATTATGCAGGTGAAGGACTGGATGCATTTTTATCGCCTCCCTAAGCTGCACATTCCACTCCAATTTTGTACATTCCTATTAAATGCATTTGTTTTAAGACCCCCATGCTGAGTCACATGACAATATACAATGGCTTATGATAATTACTGTGTAGTTTGCACTAATATGATACATACTGTAATTAAGTGTCATTCTTTACCTTTTGGAGGTTGTATGGAAATGTTGAGGAGCACTTGAGTATAACAAACATTGGACACAATGAATTCAGTAACTATAAATTAGTTTCACAAAGGTTGCTTTTTCCAACCTTGAGCTTTCACTATAATCGAGTAGTTAAATATTGAACTTTGGAGTTTTCGCGTGCCAATCTGTGAAGTTAGTTGGCATTTGACAGAGACGATAAGTGCTGCTTAAACCTGTCTGGAGATGGAATCTGTGGCCTTTAAAAGTTGAATCTGCTTTCTACTAGGCTGGAATCTCATCGCTTTTTTCTGCTTTTCAGTAAGCCAGAAGTCAAATTGATTATCGACTATTTTGGAGATACTCTAGCTTGTTGACTTTTGCAAAAGTACTTACAACAGTATGCACTCAAAATTTCAATGCACTAAAGGTCAAACTATTTGGAAACTAACATGACAGGACCATCTTAAACAAAGAACAAAACCAACAGCGATGCTCTATGATGTACCTCACTGCCAACTCTTTGCCTGACTGAGCATCACAATCTCTTTTTTTCTATGCGTTCTCTGGCTGGATTAGGCCTTGGATCTAGTCCCGTGTCTTAACGGACCAACGGGTTTTCTGCCTGTCGTCCACTAATGATGTCGCTTGGTGGGAGGTGAGAGTTCTGTGGATACCACAGAGGACCACCTGGCTAAATTTTGTCCCCCAGACTCCTATCATTTCTCCCACCCCCAAAAAATACTTTTGTTTGCCCCCCTCAAATGCTACTTTCTGCTTCTAAGCATCATATTTTGCCCTTTTAATGATATTTTTCCGCTCAAAATGCTAGGTTTTGCACTCAAAATGCTGTAGTTTACCCACATTTCCTATATTTTGGCCCCAAAATTCAATATTTTGCCCTAACAACACAGTTTCGTGCGGCACGGTGGCCGACTGGTTAGAGCGTCAGCCTCACAGTTCTGAGGACCCGGGTTCAATCCCCGGCCCCGACTGTGTGGAGTTTGCATGTTCTCCCCGTGCCTGCGTGTGTTTTCTCCGGGCACTCCGGTTTCCTCCCACATCCCAAAAACATGCATAAATTGGAGACTCTAAATTGCCCGTGGGTGTGACTGTGAGTCCGAATGGTTGTTTGTTTGTATGTGCTCTGCGATTGGCAGGCAACCAGTTCAGGGTGTACCCCGCCTCCTGCCCGATGACAGCTGGGATAGGCTCCAGCACGCCCGCGACCCTAGTGAGGAGAAGCGGCTCAGAAAAGGGATGGATGGATGGATGGATGGAACACAGTTTTGCTCTAAAGCACTGTATTTTTGCCCTATGAATGCTATTTTGCTCTGTTATGCTAAAAATGCTGTATTTTGTCCCCCGATACACTGTTTTGCCCTTGGGCTGCATATTATTTTGCTCTAAACACTACTTTTCCTCCCAAAATGCTATATCTTTTTTAACATAATGGACTGATACTGTGCAGCTGTATTGAATTCATTATCATGCAAATATGTAAAAGGTATTTTATAAAATAGTACTCTTTGTTCTAGGTTCACTCACAGGAACAAAGTTTCTGTTACCATTTGCATTTTAACCATTTTCGAGCAGACTAGTAACTGGACATTTAATTTTTTGTGGGGAAAAAAAAAAATGAATAAAAACGTTGGTTCAAGATATGCTTTACCTAGTCTTAATGTCCCAGCCACTTTGTAACTTTCACTACATCTACTGTCATTATTTCCTCTTTATTTTCAAACCATTTCGTTGTTTCAGTTAGTTACTTGTCTGTTTATGCTTTGACTATAATCCCTTCATCCATTTTCTCATGGAATTGGGCTGTGGTTGCAACAGATGGAGTTGCGTAATCCAGGTGTTCCCAGCAACACCCTCCATGCGGTCCTGGGGGTAAACCTCCAGGCGTTCCCAGGCCAGATAATCCATTTTATCCCTTCGGGGTGTTGCGGGTCTCCCACTTGTCGGACGTGACCGCAACACCTCCCTTGGGAGTTAACGTCTGGCTTGCATCCTAATCGGACCTTAAGCAGACTACTCTTAAGCTTACTTGCGTCGACGGCTGGGACTATCGAATTCTCATGATAGTTACATCAGAAATTGTGACAAAGTATATTACATTCCGATTGAAACACAGACAACAAACATGAGATGCTGCGCTAAAAACTATATTTAGATGCCCAAGTGCTATATTTTGTTCCCAAAACACATTTCTCCCACAAACGGCGCGTTATGCCCTAAAATCAATTTTTGACCCCAAAATGCTGTATTACGCACCAAAATCCCTGTTTTGCCACAAAAATATATATTTTTTTGCCCCCGTAAATGCTGTATTTTACCCCCAAATGATGTAATTTGACCTAAAAAAAAAAATGTATTCCCACCCCCAAGGAGGCTGCTTCAGCCCCCAAAATCCAATCTAGCTCCAAGAAATACATTTTGCCCAAAACAAATGATTGTTTATGAAACAGTACATTTTGCCCCAAGAATATTATATTATGCCTTAGATATAGTATATAGTATAGATATGTCTTTTGCCCCTCAAAACTATATTTTGCTCCTAGATGTTATATTTTCCTACTTTTGCTACACTATCTTTTCCCTGCAAATTACATATTTTATCCAAAATGACTATTTTTCATTTCAAATAATATTTATTTTGTCTAAAACAATGCAATATAGTGTTTTGTCCCAAAACAGACAATTTTGCCCCCCCCCCCCGCCTCCCCCCAAATTTTTTTTTAATATCGTTGGCCTAAAAATGAAAGGCAGTGTTTTCAGGCACTAAAAAACAGTTATGCCCCTAAAAATGCCATTTTGTTCGAAGGTGTAATATGTATTCTCCAATTATCTATTCTCTAATATTGTGCACAAAAGCCTTACATTTACCCCCAAAATATTATGTTCCCTTAAATGCTATGTTTGCCCTACAGCACCATATTTTGCCCTCTAGACTATCTCAGGCCCCAAAATTTAACATTTGGGCCCAAATTGCTATGCTAGCTCTTGTATGCAAGTGCTGCAGTAATTAAAGAATTACGTATTTGACCCATCCACCCCCGCCCCCGAAAGTAACTGTTTTAATCCCCAAAGCACTGAATGTTGGATCAAAAATGCTGAATCTCACCCAACAAGCACTATATTTTGACCTATAAATGCCATATTTTGCCATTAAATTGCTTGTTAGCCCCAAAGCGCCACACGTTGTCCTATAATTGCTACGAAGCCCTCCAAAATGCAAAATGTTGTGCCCGAATTGCTGTAAACGCTATACTTTGTCTCAAAAGTGCTATATTGTGCCCTGAAAACCCTATGTGCCCTTAAAACACTCACTATATGTTGCCCTACAAGTGTTTCCCCTCAAAATGCTGTATTTGGCCCCAAAAATGCTATTGTAGCTGCGGTATGCAAGAGCAGCAGTAAGCAAGGAGCCGTGCACATAATGACTCTGCCACTGCTCGGATCCATCACCGTAATGCTAATCAAGTTGTCCCCATGGCGAGAGGCAGTGCCAAGGCCCGTCAATTGAAAAGCTTCATTGGTGCCAACAAGCCGTTTAGAATGAATTCCCCATCAACTGCGGCTTGATTTCGGGAATTTTTTTTTTTTGCATTTTTCAAGCTACTCTATGAATCGCGTCTGGCGCACAGGGTGTAGATGCTTGTCTTGTTGATCCATTTGCGATGAAAGCTTCGCAGCGAGACGCGTCACATCACATCAACATGCGGCGCTCTGACTGGCATCTCCTTTGGGGTAAAGAAACGTTAATTTGTACATGGCGAAGACCAGTGAATACCTCGTCTTTCCGAAGGCGATAAGAGGGTGGCTTGTCTAAACATCCCTGTTCCTCCATCTGTTTCCATTTAATTTTGGATACCAGCGCTCAACTGAGTGTTTTTACACCCGCCGAGTTTGAATGGCGGGATTGGGAGACATCCTTCTCAGTAATGGATCACATGGATATTATCAGCCAGACAGGACAATTGATGCCAGCTAGTGCTCAAGATTCAATGATTTTTTTGTCAGAATGAAAGTTGTTCTTTTATCATTATTTTCATGTACAATGGACCCCCACATACTCGCGGCCACCTATTTGCGGTTGGACCAATTCCCAAAAATGCTTATTGGTGGTTTTCCCTACTATTTTGTTAATTTTTTTTATTAATTTGTTTTATTTTTATTTTATTTTTTTGTAGTTTTTAATTTTTTGTTTTCTCTTTGTTTTTAACTTTTTTAAAGATGTCTTTTATTTAAAAATATTAGACAAGTCTTATTTTTCTGTTTTTAAATGCTTTTAATCATGTAAAGCACATTGAAATGCACTATACAAATAAATTTGCTTTGTTTTAATCAAGAATTTGTCGGGGTTTAAAAAAAAAAAAGATTGTGATGGCCGTCAATTATCTGCAGATTTTCGCTGTTCATGGTCCACCCCGGTCTCTATTCCCTGCGAATAGCAGGGGTCCACTGTATTGATTTGACATCTTTGCCATCACAGAAGAAAACTGCCTAAGATGCTGTTTGGAAAACGCTATACATGGGTGCCTTGAGATACGAGTACCTTGACTCAAGAGTTTTTCGAGATGACAGAAGCACACTTAACAAACATCCAGCCACCATCAGTTCACATTGGTTTCGTTCCAGTGGAAAGTCGATATCAATTGGTGGTGGTAATGTGCTAGTAAGCTGGTTTGCCAACCGCCAATAAACCAATACATCAGGTACAGTCGTGTTTTGTGCTCACTTTATCCATGCTTGCAGGTTATATGGAGAGCAAAGGTTATTACTGTGTGTTTTTATACAGTATAATACTTGTGTGAGCAATATTTCTTATGGAAAAAAAAAAAGAAGAAGAATTTTGGGTGTTTCTTGTGGGGACTGGAACAGATTAATTGCATTTCCATTCGTTTCACAGGAGAAAGACGATTTAAGACGAAGAAGTGGTGAAAAACAACGAAGGAGCGGCGTAAACCAACGAAGAAGAACGCACACGATGACGTGCTTGTGCCCAACGGCGGCTGCGCGAACAAAAGTGTGTCTTAACTTGGTTAAAATTAATGACAAGTCACCTCAGTGCAACACTTGGAATAAGATTGCATTGTGCAAAGGAGGCTTTCACGATGTGTAGCGTCTGACGCGCTCGGAGCCTCAGCCTACACCGCGCGGCGCTTCAGTGAAGTCAACTCTCAGTCAACTAGGTGAGTGAAAGAATAAAATACGTCTATGCCAACATTGAGACAGCTAACAAGGTAAACGGTTGCTTGCACTTTTACACTGATGGTTTTTAGCGTTTATTTTAGTCTTCAAACCAACGTAAGCGGCGATGACAAAAAAAAAAAAAAAAAAAAAAAGCAGCTTAATTTAACATTGGCCTAAACCTTTGTAGCAACTGAATTGGGGAAAAATTCACATTCATGTCTCACAGTATCACAAACACTAACCTTGTCCCTCATCGCTGGGTAGGGAAAGGAATCAGCGTTTTATAGCATTTGGTTCTAGCCATTAAACAAAATAATAATAATCACCAGTGCCGTGTGAAGTTACTTTTCGTGCCAAAATGCTGAGTTCCGGTGCGTACCTTCAAAATAAAAGGTTACAAGCTTAAAACAGGAAGTAATATTAAAACATGTTAAAACAGTCCCAAATAACTAGTTTAGAAATGCTATATTTAACTTTTAGCTGAAACATTGATTAATGAATATTAAGTCAATTAGTCTACTTCTACACACATTGCCTTTTAGTTCATAGGTTTGATATTGATACTGGTTATAAAGAACTTCGAGTCAAATGTTTATTTTAGTCTATGCTGCGGCCTGGTAAGAAGATTGATGTTCATAATTTGGACACCTTTTATTTAAACCATCCAAACCTTTTTGACCCAGCCCCCTAAAAGAATCGTAATCGAGAATCGTTTGGAACCGGAATTGGAACCGGAATCGCTCAAGTTCAAACGATGCCCAACCCTACCTATGACTGTACTTTTTGTTCGCAAAATGCTACATGTATTCTACCCCAAAACACATTGGAAATCCTGTATTCTGCCTTAACAATGCTGCATTATGTCCCACAAAATTTCTGTATTTACCCCTCAAAATTTGTATTTTTTAATTTGCCATAAAAACCGTATATTTTCCCCCAAAACTGTTATATTTTGCCTTAGCTTGCCTTAGCTACCCTAAAAATGTTATTTGCTCCCCTAAAACAACGTTTTGCCCCCAAATTCTATATTTTGACACAACAAATGTTGATTTATCTTTTCTTTTTAAAAATGTTATATTTTTCTCCCCAAACGGTATATTTTGCCACCAGAACGGTACAGTTTGTCCCGAATATTTCTATAACTTCCCCCCAATAATCTGTTTTGCCATTAAATCCCTATACTTTAAAAAGTATCTTTTGCCCCAAGAAGTGCTGTATTTTGCCCTCAATACGGAAACGCTATATAATTATGCATAAACCTTGAATGTTTCAGTACACAAAATGCCAAATCAAAAGCAAAGCTCACCTGTAGTCTTTACCCTTAGATGCTTGCTGAGCTGAAGTCTTTGCTCGTGAGTCAAGTGACATTATACACGATGGCGGTATGACCTTGTGAGTTATGTTTGACATTAGGCACGTTTTTAGGAAATAGCGGTCCCATCTAAATCCCAGGCCTGTGTATCAATTTACGTCGGTGTCACTTGTGTGACCGGTCCGCCGTGGGAGGTCACCAATATGCTGTCTATCACATTTAAACGTCGCCGAGGACAAGGCGGCGTCTCCTTCTCGGCGTTTGAAGCCGGGTGTCGCGTTGGCCCGGCAGCTCTGTCGTCAAGTCGGCGATGAATAACGATACCTGTCGCATCGCCGTGTGCTCGTTTCTTCACTAACCCCAATAGGAGGTGAAGGCTTGTCCAGTCAGGCCATTTGTCGCGCTGCTGCTGTTAGAGCGCGCTATTTCGAGCCCCCCGTAGTGCATGCACTCTAGCTCCTGACAGTTAGCTACCATTGCGTTTGCCAATCTCTTGTACTGCTCTGTGTCTGTAATGGTTAATACACCAGTTGGAACAAGCTCTTAAATCCAAATGATATTTTCAGTGCTAAAATACAATTTGTATCCATGAATTTTTCAAATGTGCTAATTTACCCCCAACAAATCTGAAAAACATAGTAAAGCAAATGATTTATTAATCAAAATGTCAAATTACAGTTTTTAATCAAGAAAGATTTTTTACTTATAGTCATGAACTAAAACACAAATAACAGCTCTAAAACTGTAAAGACAGCGTACAGATAAAATACAATAAGTAATAATAAAACAATCACAATAAAATTAAATTTGAAATAAGGAAATCAAATAATTAAATTTGAGTTAAAATCGAACTCAAAGGTGGGTCTTGAGACCGCTTTTAAAAACAAGAACGTTCTCTGCAGCCCTTAGGTACTCCAGCAGATTGTTCCACAGTTAAAGGTTAGGTTAAGAGATTGTAGTTCTAGTACACTGACATGTTATTAATTTACTCATGAAGTATAATGCTTACTGTTTAAGTGTCATTTTATAGTTATGTGAACATTTTGGACTTGTCTGTTTTTGAACGAAATGATTTTTTGGCACGGTGGACGACTGGTTAGAGCGTCAGCCTCACAGTTCTGAGGTTTTGCGGTGAAAGACCTCTTGAAAGACCTTTTCTATGAAAGTTGGATTTGTCCAAATTAGCCTTTTGTTTAATTAATATTAACTTAGAATAACCAAATAAAAATATTTATTTAAACCTTGAACCAGAAAAAAAAATATTTTACTCAATTTACAAAAAAATGGAGATGTCTTCTTTTGTGTTGGAACTCTATGACTATGGACTGTTACGATTTAGAATGTAGATAAGAGCCATACTGAGAAGAGGAAATCTCGAGAATAAAAATAGTGTATGGCAATATTGCGAAATAAATTCTCCAAGAATGAATAATCAAAAGACTGATGCTTTGACTGAACATTATTATGAAATAACTCATTTTTCCCCTTGTAAAATGTCAAGTCCACACTTTAATTAATCTGAGAGACTCTTACGTGCCTTAGTAGGTGCTGCTGTTTTGGTGAGCAACGAATGACCACAGCAGTTAAATCTTTAGTCTTAATGTGGAAAGAATAGCCCCTATGAACGGAGAAAATTACTAGTTTTATCTCTCTGTAGAAATAAATAGAGGCATTTCTGTTTTTATATTTAATTTGCTGTTGTTTTTGTATTTCAATTGTAGTCTCCTTTTGGCAAATCCAGATTACCAAGGGATACACTGGTGGGCCAAGGGAAATCACACCCGGTGTGCCTCACATTTCATCCATACATGTATGGGCGCTATCACACGGGCTGCTCTTGGCAGTCACCGTTTCAGTTACTATGGCAACGCAGCATTTTGTTTGCGCTTATGAAATGCTCTCATGACAAAGGCTTCAGCCAAATCAAATTGTCACAGCCAGCGTTGACTACATCCGTAAAAGATGCCGCTTTGAACCAATACTTCCAGTGGCTGAAGGCGCACCGTGATTGCCTGGCTCTTGCTAGCCAAAGAGGGATCAGAATGTGCTCAGAAGAAGCTTGAGAATAACAAAGGTATCCACAGTTTGATCTTAAAATAATTCATATCCAATTAGAAATTGTGTATTTTAAATTAATTATATTTCATAATTCAATCAAAAGCACATTTGTGTCTTTGCATCATTCATCTGTACAGCATATTGTAGCCAATAATAAATATTTTCTTAGCCAAATTGTTTTTGGGCTGATATGACATGATGTAATTATTTCATCTGAATTAGTTATAATAATAATTGGGAATTAGAGTATTCTTCTTCGAAGTATTCTCCCCACCGACTCACAATGTCCCGAGTCGAGGTCCTCGAAGCCGTCCGGAAGTCTTTTTCCATGGCTTCAACGAACTCCCCCCATGCCCGAGTTTTTGCTTCAGCGACCACCAAAGCTGCATTCCGCTTGGCCAGCCGGTACCCAACAGCTGCCTCAGGAGTCCCACAGGCCAAAAAGGCCCGATAGGACTACTTCTTCAGCTTGACGGCATCAACGGGTTCGGGGATTGCCGCCACGACAGGCATCGACCACCTTACAGTCACAGCTCCGGTCAGCCGCCTCAGCAATGGAGGTGCGGAACATGGTCCAGTCTGGGTTCTCTGAGCTGGCTCTCCTATCTCTGGGGTTCAGGTCATCGAAGTGGTTAAAAAGCTCCTCAGTGGCAAGACCCCGGGGGATGAGATTCGCCCGGAGTTCCTAAAGGCTCTGGATCTTGTGGGGCTGTCCTGATTGACACTACTCTGCAACATCGCATGGACATCGGGGACAGTGCCTCTGGATTGGCAGTCTGGGGTGGTGGTCCCCCTTTTTAAGAAAGGGGACCGGAGGGTGTGTTCCAACTACAGGGGGATCACACTCCTCAGCCTGCCTGGTAAGGTCTATTCAGGAGTGCTGGAGAGGAGGGTCCGTCGGGAAGTTGAATCTCAGATTCAGGAGGAGCAGTGTGGTTTTTGTCTTGGCCGTGCAACAGTGGGCCAGATCTACACCCTCGGCAGGGTCATCGAGGGTGCATAGGAGTTCGCCCAACCAGTCTACATGTTTTTTGGACTTGGAGAAGGCGTTCAACCGTGTACCTTGTGGAGTCCTGTGGGGGGTGCTTCGGGAGTATGGGGTTCCGAACCCCCTGATACGGGCTGTTCGGTCCCTGTACGACCGATGTCAGAATTTGGTCCGCATTGTCGGCAGTAAGTCGGACTCGTTTCCGGTGAGGGTTGGACTCCGTCAAGCCTGCCTTTTGTCACTGATTCTGTTCATAACTTTTATGGACAGAATTTCTAGGCGCAGCCGAGGCATAGACGGGGTCCGGTTTGGCTCAGTATTGCATCTATGCTTTTTGCAGATGATGTGGTTCTGTTGGCTTCATCAAGCCGTGATCTCCAACTCTCACTGGAGCGGTTCGAGTGTGAAGCGGATGGGATGAGAATCATCACTTCCAAATCTGAGACCTCTCCAGGTCGGTCGGGGATGAGATCCTGCCCCAAGTGGAGGAGTTCAAGTATCTTGAGTTCTTGTTCACGAGTGAGGGAAGAATGGAACAGAAGATCGACAGGGAGATCGGTGCAGCGTCTGCAGTGATGTGGACTTTGTATCGGTCCGTTGTGGTAAAGAAGGAGCTTAGCCCAAATGCAAAGCTCTCAATTTACCGGTCGATCTACGTTTCTACCCTCACCTATGGTCACGAGCTGTGGGTCGTGACCAAAAGAACAAGATTCCGGATACAAGTGGCGGAAATGAGTTTCCTCCGCAGGGTGTCCGGGCTCTCCCTTAGAGATAAGGTGAGAAGCTCGGTCATCCAGGAGGAGCTCAGAGTAGAGCTGCTGCTCTTCCACATTGAGAGGAGCCAGATGAGGTGGCTGGGGCATCTGATTTGGATGCCTCATGGGGGTCTCCCTGGTGAGGTGTTCTGGGCACGTCTCACCGGGGGGAGACCCCGGGGACGACCCAGGACACGCTGGAAAGACTACGTCCTTCGGCTGGTCTGGGAACGCCTCGGGATCCCACCGGAAGAGCTGGATGAAGTGGCTGGGGAGAAGGAAGTCTGGGCATCCCTGCTAAAGCTACTGCCCCCACGACCCGACCTCAGATAAGCGGTAGAAAATGGATGGATGGATGGATGATTTTTATTAAGCTACATTTTGAGCTAATTTCTTTCATAATTTTAATTGACAGGATGAATAAGCATACTGTTAAGTCAAGTTTATCCTGATCATGTACGGAATTATTATTTTTTGTTTAATTCAAACCTGAAAACATAGCTCTAGACTGTTTTTGAATAAATGTAGGTATTGAATTAAAATTGTCCATAACCTAATAATGTCACTACAGGGGCCAAATTGAGGCTCTATTTAGGCATTATACCGATAGCTCTGTGTACCTAATATTGTGGCCAGTATGTAATAAACATACAGTTTGCATTAGTCGTATTTAGACACACAAAAGTGACAATAGTCACGCGGCGCTGCTTTTCGCGACTCGTTGGAACCTTTTACTGACACACTTGGTATTTCTCATCTCGTTATTTGGGCTGAATATAATTCAGGGTCTATATTAAATGTCACCGAAAAGGCCAGCGATTGTGATGCAAATGTTAAGCATAGAATGTGTTCTTTCATTTAGTCCCCCCTTCCCCCTGGCACTTTAGTCCAAACACAACACAAAACAAAAGAAAATATCAATAATAATAATTTTGTTGAAAACCCTCATGCTGTATTAGGACACATCCATGTACAATAGGATTTTTGTCTGGAGGGCGTACTCTTAATGTCTGAATTCAGCTGGAACTGCATGTTCTTTTTTAAATGCATGTGGATGTAAGTGCAAGGTATAAAAGTGGCCATTTTTCAGCAGTTCCCCAGGTCTATTGTTATTTCTCTTTAACCAATCAATGGCAACGCATTTGCTGCATGTTTGATTGTTACCTTCATGTTGAAGTTTAGTAAAGTTCCAAGGCTGATTTCTGAGAAAGTTTCTCATTCGAACGAGAAAGTTTCTCCTTTGAATGAGAAACCTCTACCTGTGAGTGGTATCTTATTTACACGCACACACACACGCGCGCACACACACACACACACACCTGTGAGTGGTATCTTATTTACACGCACACACACACACTAGCAAATATGGCTAGCTATAGCCTATACTGCTATATTCGTGTGATGAAAGCTTACATTTATACTCACCTTATCTTCTTTTAGTTGGTCGATGACACTATCAGGTATATTCCTTGCTTTGAGGAAAGAGAGCAAGTCCTCTTCTGTTGCCATTCTCTCAGCTGACATTCGCTGGAAGCAAGTTGTAAATAAGCTACTGTACGGCTACCCGAACGCAAGAAACTACCGCTAGCATGTAAATAAGCTAGCACTCACAGGCAGACGTTTCTCATTCAAATGAGAAACAAGTTTCTTTCTTCTTTTTTTTTCCCCCTGTCCCTTTAGGGGCTCCATAGAATCACGATTCCTCCCGCCCATCAAAATAAATAATGCTACAGCCCTGTAACATATGGGTGAACATGAACACCTTCAACTGCTGCTGCATTGTACAATTTAAATTCAACCACTAAGTAGACTGACCTTGATGGGCATTTCAGCCGTGATACATACAACATAACAAATATTGTATGATACATATTACATAAAGTCCAGCCTCTCGACAATGACCCAGAAGATGTTTTCTCTAACAACCTTTATATTTGTGTGTTGATGAATGAAATACTCTTATGTGCAGGACAAGGACAAGTCGTATATAGAAAATGGTTGGATTAATGAAACATCAAATCCCCCGCTCTCTAAACACTTGATGCTCTTTTTTTTTTCCACTTTTCTGATGCATCTGTTCGGTGATGTTCTCTTTTTTTTCTGTATTGTCTTTTTTAGGGGAATAAAAGCCATGTTGTTTTTCCGAGCGGATTTGCATTTAAACTCAACTACCGTACATTATTTTTTTGACAAAGGTAATCCTCATCTATCTGGATTAAAGTGAACCCAACTGCAATTATGTGTAATGACTTTTAAACACTGCGAGTAATTTTGGAAAGCATAAAAAGTGGAAATCAAGAGCTCATCCCAAAGTCAGTGTCAACCTGCTATTTATTTTTTAATTCATAAAATTTGAGCAAAATTTTTTGACAAATATTGCTCTTGTTTGCCAGTTAAGATTATTAAAATGTTATCAAAACCATTTCATGATGGTGGCAGTTTGACCTTTGTACGTACAGTGTATACAGTGATTCAGGAATTCACATATTCGCATATGTTTGTGCTCTTTCTGTAATGTTTTTGTTGATAAAGTGATATACCCTGACTAAATGATTACGATTTTTGTATGTCGGTGAGAAATTTAGCCTGGGTTGTTAGAAGTTGATGTTACATACATGCAGGTGTTCAAATGTGCATTTTTTTCTAAATTAAATCATCAGTAAGACATTATTTAGGGGTAATATATGATGAGTTTAAACTGTTTTGAGATCGTAGTTTGTGGTGTATTTATGGTTTAAACTAGTAATACAGGCAATCAGAAATATTTTTGTCAATTGTTTGTGATGTTTACTGTAATTGTATTTTCATAATTTCTGACACTAAAATTGTCTCTAAAGCCAAACAAGTTGGAGTTTGACAAGTGTTGTAGAAGAAATTCCGCTCTACTATAAAACTGTAGATATACAGAAAAAAAAAAAGAATACATAATGTCCTCGTTGGAGGTGCAAGTGTGCAAATGGTTTATTGCTCTTGAACAACACCTTTGTTTCAAGTCTGCCCGGCTCATTTGATTATGCTTTGTCATTGAAAGGCAGCGCTGTGCCCAAAAAGTTCTCTAAGGGGCCCCATAATGATTACCTCCACTGATGGCATAATGAGGGCTTGATAAATATGTATGGGTCGCATATTGTGGATTATTAAAACTGCAGGCGGCGGCACGGTGGGCGACTGGTTAGAGCGTCTGGCTCACAGTTCTGAGGACCGGGATTCACTTCCCGTGGAGTTTGCATGTTCTCCCCGTGCCTGCGTGGGTTTTCTCCGGGCACTCCGGTTTCCGCCCACATCCCAAAAATCATGCATGGTAGGTTAATTGAAGACTCTAAATTGCCCGTAGGTGTGAATGTGAGTGTGAATGGTTGTTTGTTTGTATGTGCCCTGCGATTGACTGGCAACCAGTTCAGGGTTCAGCTCCTGTCCGATGATAACTGGCATAGGCTCCAGCACTCCCGCGAACCTTGTGAGGATAAGCGGCTCAGAGAATGGATGGATGGATAAAACTGCAGGCTAAGAGGCTAAGCGCAAGGGAAGTAGTGAAGGGAGGCTAGCTTCTGCAGTTGTGTTCTTTGTCAGCGGCCACATTTTTTTTTCTTATTTATGGCATTTGCTCGACAGCGATTGAGTCTTAATGAGGGCCATTTGAGAACCGATTCTCCTTTTTTCTTTTTTTTTCTTTTTTTACCAGCTCTGGACTGCAGCTTTCATTTTGAAGCTAATACTAGAAAAGGTGCCTTGTCAGCTCTGTTTTTACTGCATGTGCTGCTGAGTGCTAAACTGCGTGCAGCCACACCGCATCTTGCTGCTGTCTAAGCAATGTGCCACAGCAGCTTCTCTATGTAAACAACGGACGACGGCCAAGTTTTCTGGCTGGTCTTTAACCATGTTTGGACAAACGACGTCACAGCATGAAGAAACTGGCATCAGACTATTTAGCTACATGAGAAATGCCAGAATGAGATTCCTACTGATATTATTTCCTGCATGCGAGCTGTAAAATCAAATCCTATAGACCTTTTCACCATGACGTAACCCGTACAATTTAGAAACAAGGTAAATGGCTTGAATGATGATTTTTAGCCTTCCTTCTCGCTGTAGTTTGAATGGGTGTAATGTCAGTGGAAAATATCTTACGTGAGGTAAACTCCATGGAAGGGAGCCTGAATGTTAGCCTTAATTTACATTTAAACAGGTAAGTTGAATTTACAACTAATTTAATTTTGTTCAGACATCTCGTGCAACATCTTGGTGCTTAAAACAGTGGCGGCCGGTCAATAGAGGGCGCTAGGGCACCATTGACAGTGGTCACATAATTACTTTCCTTGAAGACAAAAAAAAAACAAGTAAAAAAATGTTAAGATAAAAAAAAAAAAAATCAAAGTACAAGTATCTGGTTTTAGATCAGCAGGGTAATTAGTGCATAGTTAGTGATGAGTAAAGTTTTTTTTCCATTCATCTCTGATTTCATGATGCGTTACTGGTCTGAGGTGCACAAATCTTAACCCATTGACTCTTGTTAAAAGTCGTGTGCACTAAAATAGGACCAAGTTGAGGCGCTACATTCCAGCTCCTCAAGCTGGCCACTAGTTTCGAACCATTTTATCTCTGCTTTGGAATGGTGTGTGATACCAAAAGATTTCGTATTGAGCTTATACCAAATAAATACACGGTCAGTATCGCCGATACCAATACTTTTTTATTCATTAAGGTTGATCCATTGTGAAATTGCCAAATCTGTAGTGCAAACAGGAGAGCAACTGAAACTTAAGTAACAATCTAATCACACTGTTATCGACCACTATCAATACAAGTGTTGATATCGATATTACAAAAATTTTGATGTATCCCCCCACCGCTTTTGACAATTGCCTAAAATAACAACAGTGAATGTTGTTTCAGTCATGAATCTTCCACTTATAAATTACATGCCGTGCTTCAAATGCTCGGAGTCGTTTCATAGCTTCTTTGTTGAGGCAAACTAACATCGTGCGCGTGTACTTGTGACACACTTTGCTAGGAATCCAATGGAGCACAGTGTTCTCGGTGAGTTATGTGCACATGATGGGATTGAATGCTTGTTATTGTGCTTCATGGAGGAAATGATACAACAGATCTCATTTCCTGAAAAATGGCAATGTACTGTATGCTGAATATAAGGTTATCAGGCCGCTGTGAGTGCTTCATCTAAGATGGTTATGGATTTTTGAGATGGCTAAGCTATCTGAGGAATGTCCAATTTTAATCAACAAACTTAAACAATATTTTGTTAGCTGTATATAGCGCAAAACTGCAATGATTTTGAATAATTTCTGACCGAAATGGCCAAAAAAAGTTATTAGAACTATAATGTCAAGAAACTACAGAAATTGCCCAAGGAAGCTGTTTCTCGAGCTGTCACAATATTCAACGGATTTTCTCTCAGTCTTTCATGAATGACTGTTTTGTGTCAGAACAAGACCCATTCTGATTTTGAAAGGTACTGATCTGCGATAGGAGAGCGAGCTTAGATCAAAGATCAACCTATTAGGGACTTTGCCTCACTTTTCAATGCTTAGCTAGTTGTCTTCAAACATTAAGGGATCCTGTTGGTGAAAGCAAGATTGTAATTCTGACAATGGCTGAGTATGATGTTCTTTTTCACACCTCAGCAGACTGAATTCTTGACCTTTCGTTTAACACTCGGGGAGAATTATTTTGTCAGAACAGGCTCCCTACTGATTTTAAATGATCCTCATCTGAGCTACTGGAGGTGTCTCAAGTTGAGTCTGAAATCAAATCATGAGTAACCTTTTCAGACAGGACCAACTATTCTTCAAATATGAAAGTAATAAGCCTGTTGATTTTTAAATACTGTTTTTAGTTTTTACTGTGGCGCAATCGTCACTTTCCATTTATATTGGTCTAATTTAAGTTAATATATTTGAAAATATATATTTTATCTGGAAATTCCTAAATTTATGTATTAATGTATGGATTAATTATTAATGAATTAATTAATTAATTATGGAACAAGTGTTCAAGAGGGAGCATGAGTTCCAAGAACTGTCTGTGTTTCCACCAAATTTGTACGGGTTCCCGCAGAAAAATGTTCCTGTTGGTCTTTGAAGGGTCATGGGGAATCTCAAAACAGTAAAAGAGTCCCAGTCATATATATATATATATATATATATATATATATATATATATATATGTGTGTGTGTGTATTTTTATGGGACATTTGAATTGGTATTCACAGGGGAGTTTGAAACAGCCCTGAGAACTGTTTGTATGTCAACCACATTTTCACAGGGTCATCAGGGATTCTTGAAGCAATTTGTTCATAATTTGATACAGACATTTAAAGCTGACCCGGAACATATTATGTATTCATTAAAAATGAGCACTATGGAAGGCTTAGCAATGGCATCAAAAGACCTAATGGCTCAGTTTTCACAAAAATAAATAAAACAGCTAGCAAGCTCTTTCGAAACAACTTGGACAGAAGTCATTTCTGAGCTAGCTGTGCTCTTCTATGCACACATGCATACTGTAATGTGCTACACTGGCTGTGCGATCCACGGAGAAATGTCATGTCTTCTCAGGGTCATGTTTAGGAAGAAAAATGGCTTTCACACACACAATAATGCTCGTGGACTCTTGGGCGTTGTCGCACACATTTGGGCGGCGTTGTGTGTTAATGGACAGAAAGTTCAAGCCTTCCTGGAGGTGTTGTTTGATAATTTATGATTCTGCATGGCACTAAGCTTTTTTTTTTTTTTTTTTTTGCATGGTGAGGGGCTTGGTTTGCCGCCAGATATTTACGTCCAGGAGGGAAAACGATATTTACGGCCGCATCTGTCGGCCTCTCTGCGGCTCTAAACAACAGCTAACCATCAATTTATTATCGGAGCGTGGGAGCCTCAGTAAACTCTGACTTGACAAAATAGGCTCCGGCTGACATTGTAAAAGAGTAAAAGAAGTATTACACCCGTGTCCGTGTCTGTGCATGCATACAGCTACTGCCTTGTCTCCGCAAATAGTGACTGGGGATGTTTATTTACTCGACTGTAGATAAGGGGGGAATGTTTTGGAACACATTTTTGAAGAACATTTAACAGTCTTAGATCACTATTATGGGGTAGGTACCGGGAATATAAACAGACACACACCCTCATGCAAATTACGTGGATCAGAACAAGAATTGAGTAAAAAGTATAATGCATGGTTACTGAACAAATTTTTTATTCATTTGACCAGCAATATGACTTGCTCAGTACATATGCCCACCGCGATTCTTTAATAACAATTTCACTCATTTCGGCATTGAATTCAGCAAATTTTGATAGTTTTTGCTGATCTTGGGGTCCCTGTGCCACAGCTGAATCATGGTCTCAATCAGTTTTGTTGTTTAATAGTGCAGTCCTTTCCGTGTAGTTGTTCCTTGATAATTGATGAATTAATTGAATGAAGTAAATATTAGAATGATAAGATTTTCTATTGGATTGACATTGGCGAGTTTCCAGGCCAATCTAAAACAGCTATCCGATTATCTTTGAAAAATGTAGTCACAATTTTAGACGTGTGGTCGGTGGCGAGATCCTGTTGAAATATTCCTGAGCCATCAGGAAATCTCTCTCTCTCACTCTCTCTCTCTCTCTCTCTTTTCTCTCTAACTTCCAAGCACTGCTTAGAACACATCATTCCTTCAACTGGATGCAGTGGACTGACTCCATGGTAACTGAAACAGCCCCAGAACATCTTCTTTTCACAATGTTTTACGGACTGATCGATGTGACATTCCTTTAGTGTGTCTCTGTCTGATCTTCGAACGTGCTGAATGCGTTGGCCTTGGATAAAAAAGTGACTTTCATCACTAAATATCACCTTTTGCCATTGTTCCACGGTCCAATTTTTATATTTCAACAACAGGCGAATAGCAGTGAGCTTGGTGATGCAATACCAAGAGGGATGATGTAATATCTCGTCAGTCACAAAACTTTGCCGGTTTTGTCACATGTAAGGGTTTGTCTTACCATATCTGGCAAAAAAAAAAACACTAGAGGCATGAATACAGATAGTCATGAACTTTGAATTGGGATATTTTCGATAATATGCCGAGAGAAATATAAAAACACAAAAATTGCCTGGTGATCCAATTAAATTGCGCAAGGGTGTACACAACATTGTGGAGGGACAACATGATGCTAACCGTCATTAAAGATGAAGTCTGTATGTAACGTAATATCATCTTTAATATTGCTGAGGTAAATCATTCACACTATGTGTTAAAAGACTCCATAATTTAATGTTTTTAATGCAATTGTAAGTGCTGCCGTTTTGGTCAGCAACAAAGTTCAAATGAGCTCAGCAGTTAACTGTTTAATGCCTGCATGTGGACAAAAGTGAGAAGCATGAACAGGGCTGATTACAGTTATCATTTGTATTTTTATTTTTTTCCCCTGAAGTGAAAAGAGAGGCATTGATTTGAGGAAGGAACTAATTGGGGCAGAATTGTTTTTTAAATTATGTTTGTTTGTTTGTTTGTGTAATGGATATTTACCAGGCTTCTGCATGCATCAGATCATGATGTATTTGCTGTTTGACTTGGTGAAGCAGCATGCAGTTCATTATCCAAGGCTACTATGGACATCCTGTTCAAAGTAATGAAACAATTGACGACAAGCACAAAAACAGACAAGTGCCATTTAGACCAAACATTTATTTTTTTTAAAAAACATGCATAGTAGACTGCCTAACACGGCATTGTTGGATTTTGCATTTCCTAACTCTGCTGATGTTGGTCTCAATCAAGTGGGCCAACAGGATCTCGAGGAGAGCAGCTACGAAGAAGAGAGCTGCGTCTCTGCAATCAATGTGCCCTCTTTGAAGCGTTTGAATTAAGGGTTAATTTAAAGTTGAGGGTTAGTTCAAGAGACTGTAGTTTTTGTAAACTGACCAGTTATTGTAAGTTTTATTCATAAAGTGTAACACCAGTTCAGTGTCATTTTATAATTATGTGAACATTTTTGGGCTTTGGGTTTTTCTTGCAGTCGTTTGCTTTTGCGATGAAATGACATCAAAGACCTATTTGAAATGCCTTTCCAATAAAATATTTTTTTCCATATTAGCCTCTTAATGGCTTAATTTATATTAACTTAGAAAACTGTAAATAAAAAATATGATCTTTGACCTGGAAACCAGAAATAATAAAATCATTTGACTAAATTCACAAAAAAAAAAAGGAGATGTGTGCTTTTGCATTTGAACTCTTCAATTGTATGTTCGTGATCATGAGGCATCTGAGTGTTTAGTATGAGTGCAACATTTCCATGTTAGTCTAAAGACTAAGGAATATACTACAAAGAAAGCTTTTGGTGTTTCTCACAATTCAATAAAATAACAGAAAATATTGTCATAACAGTTCATTTTGAATTAATTTATTCTAACAATGTGTTGTATTAACACCAATATTACAACCGTGGACCAGACTGAAAAATCTAACTTTAAGGCAAATGTTTCTCAATGGTAAAGTAGCTAGCATTCACGCGTCACCTCCTGTATATGCTCTGTGTCATTAAAAATTCATGCATTATCCATAGAGAAACTAAAAAAAAATAATTCTGACAATTATGGACTATAAACCCTCACCACAGACCTGCGACAGCTCCATCTCCCTGCTAAATGAGCTAAATTACTTCTTTGCTCACGTTGAGGCACACAATAGCTCCCCTGCACACAAGACTCCACTCCCTCCTGGTGACCAAGTGCTGACATTGACCCGGGACAGCGTGAAAAGATCTCTCGACAGGATCAACACACGAAAAGCCCTGGGCCCAGATAACATTGCTGGTCGTGTACTGAGGGGCTGTTCAGCTCAACTCACAGATGTCTTCATGGACATCTACAACACCTCCTTGAGTTAGGGTGTTGTCCCCACATGCTTGGAAGCCACCACCGAAGAAGTTGTTTCCCTCCTGCCTCAATGACTATCTAATGAAGTGCTTCGAGCGGCTAGTCATGCACCACATCAAGTCCCCCCCCCACCCCCTGACCTCTTCCAGTTTGCATATCGGTCCAACCGGTCAACCGATGACAACGTATCCACCTCCCTCCACTCTGCCCTCACACACCTGGACTTTAAGGACTCATATGTTAGAATGCTGTTCATAGACTTCAGTTCAGCATTCAATACCATCATCCCTCAACAACTGATCTACAAATTGGACCAGCTGGGGGTCCACACTTCGATGTGCAACTGGGTGCTGGACTTTCTGACAGGGAGACCGCATGGAATACGGGTCGGCAGCAACACATCCAGCACCATCACTCTGAACACTGGGGCCCGACAAGGTTGTGTGTTGAGTCCCCTCCTCTTCACCCTGCTGACCTATGACTGCACACTGACATACAGCTCCAACCTCTCCATAAAGTTTGTAGACAACACAACTGCGATGGGTCTCATCAGCTACGGGGAAAAGACAGACTACAGGAGTGAGGTGAGCCGCCTGGCTTGGTGGTGCACGGACAACAAGCACTCCCTAAATGTGGAAAAAAACAGGGAGATTGTTGTGGACTTCAGGAGAGGGCACTCCCAGCATGCTCCCCTGAACATCAATTTGTGCTGCGGTGGGAGAGTGCGCAGCACCAAGTTCTTGGGAGTGCACATCACCAAGGACCTCTCCTAGACCAGCAGCACCTCATAACTGGACAAGAAAGCTCACCAGCGTCTCTACTTCCTGCGCAAGCTGAGAAGAGCCAGAGCCCCAACCCCCATCTTGTGCTTGTTCTACAGAGGGACCATAGGGAGCATCCTGACCAACTGCATCACTGTGTGGTACAGAGCCTGCACCGCATCCTGCCGCGAGACTCTCCACCACATAGTGAGAGCAGCTGAGAAGATCATCGGAACCTCTCTTCCCTCCCTGCAGCACATTTACAGCACCTGCCTCACCTGCAAAGTCGTCCGCATAGCGGGGCATGCCACCCATCCATCACACAGCCTCTTCAATCTTCTGCCATCAGGGAGGAGACTGCGGAGTCTGCAGGCCAGTCTAGTGCCCGCACTCTTTTACTACGAAGCCACGCTGTTCTAATACGTGCAGAATGTGGTTTGGCATTGTCTTGCTGAAATAAGCAGGGGCGTCCATGAAAAAACCCCGGTCCTCAGAGCTGTGAGGCAGACGTGAGGCAGACGCTCTAACCAGTCGGCCAACGTGCCTCCTCTTTGTAGTGTATTCAATTAAATATAGGTTGAACATGATTTGAAAATCATTGTATTCTGTTTTTATTTATGTTTAACACAATGTCCCAACTTCATTGGAATTGTGGTTGTAAAAGTAAACTGTAAATCTTCCTTTGCCTGTGCACACCCTGCTAAAAAAATTCAATTAATTGGGCTGTTGCATAATTCTGCTGACTTACAAACAAAGCTATGAAGTAAACATAACTTCCTTGACTGAGGTGATAAAACTTTTCCATCTCTGCATTTGTGCACTTTTTCACTGCCCAAAGGGGAAATCCAAATATTGGTTTTAAGCAAATGGAGCTGAGATTTGAGGGGGTTGCATGATGGTGATGTAACCCAGAGCAGTTGGAGTGATTCAGCGCCTTGCTCAAGGGCACTTTGACATGAAACAACTGCCTTTATGGGAATATATTATGCAGCAAACAATTTCAAAACGATTATCACGTTATGAGCATTTGGCATGGAAATGATGTCGTGGTATACGCGTGGGTTGAGTTCCCACTCAGTGAATGGTTGCGCGTCTCTATACATGCCCTGTGATTTACGTGCCAATGCCCTAGGTTGGCCCCTCATCCTATAGAGTCCTGCCTGGGTAAATCAGGGCATCCTGCCCCCTGATGCCACCCATACTCTCCACCTCTGCCTCAAAGTGTTGGCTGATTTCGAACGTGACTCATCAAGTGTGGGATTATACGCGATGAGTCACGTCAGCCTAGGGATGCCCGCTGTGCGTTTCAAAGCATGTGTTGGCAGGAATACTTTACCTGGATAGCACTGGATGGAATCAGGAGAGGATGTTGTTGAGAGCAAAATCCCGCGGCTAAATATATCACCTACATTGCCTCGGGAAGTCAGAGAGGACGGACAGTTTTGTCTGTTTACTACAGTGATTTTTAAATTTTCTCTTAATTTTATGAGCTTCTGATGACCCTGGGAACTTCCTGCATTTTTTATTTTTGTTTGAACTTAAAACAAAGATGAGTGAAAGATTAATATTTCAGTTGTATTGAAATTTTGGAAAACTTTATTTACTGTACAAAACTTTAGGGATCTGTTTATTTGTTGAAGTTTTCATTTAACTTTAAAAGACACGCTGCTAAGCCTTCAGGTACAACACTGGTGGTCTGTTGGAGCAACATATCTAGACACCTAATATAATACCTACAGGCATATATTCTTTATCCTCTCAGAAGAATTACTACTAATACTGCGCCTTACTGAGCAATTGTGACCGTCTTTGTCATGTCTATCCGTATGTCTGTATTATACTACCCTCAGGTGGCCCAGGCACGCACACCAGAAGGAGCAGCACCATATACATTGAATTGAAGCAAAAAAAAAAGTGACAAAAACTGTTTAGTTCTTTACAACCTATTTAATTTTCATTATGTTTTTTTCGAACATTTGTAATGAGTGTTATTTTTTAATGAAAAACACATTACAAACATTTTTCTTTTTTGGGTGGAAGTGGAATGGATTGATGGCATTTTCTTTCATTTCAATGGGGAAATTTGATTTGAGATGTGTTTTGAGTTACGAGTGTGGTCACAATTAAACTTGTATCTCCACCACTGTAACTATAACTATGGCCTTAAACCAACATTAAACAGCAGCTGGCCGCAGCTCAGATAGTATTATTTTCTCCATGTTATCATTGCTGTTTTGTTAGTTCAGTAAATGTGAGGTAGAACCACATGAGAAGTATTCTTGCGAAAGATCCAAGATCCTTAAAGATCAATAAAGGAGGAGACACCATCTTTACACCCTTTAAGTTAAAAGCTTGCTTTCGTTATTTGTTTAGAGGACAACTGCATTATGGCTCATCATTGGAAATATAAACATTTGAAAAGTGTCATAATCCTCTAAACACGTGGCTAGAAAATTTATAACGGCGCATGTGTGGCAAGTGTTCATTATGTCATAACCAAAACAACCGTGGCGCACCACAGTTATTTGTGCTTATAACACTTCTCCAGCAGTGTGTACATTTAATTAACTATTGTTGTTTCCGTTAAAACACTTAAAAAATGTTTTCTGTGGAAAACGTAGGTATTGTATACTGTATGTATGTCATCACAAGGAAAACAACAATGGTGGACCACTCCGTTGTTGAACCTTTCTTGTCAAACTTTTCAACTCGTCAATAGTGATAATGAAAATCTAATTGCCCAGTTCACGACAAGTGACTTCAGAACACTGACACTGATGAGAAAGCTGCTGAGCTGACGAATCAACAAAGCATGAAGAAAATGTATTGATTGTTTTCCACTAGCCGATGTGCACCGTATATTATTAACGCTCAAAGAAAGGTGATAGCAGTTCCTCCTTCTCTAATTCTATTATTTCTGCCTCTTAGAGCTACTGGATGCTCTTAAAAGCCATTTGATCAGTGATTTGTGCCACCTTTATCATAGTGTACATTAGCATGAATTAGGTCATGCTAATTACAGCCAATACTGTATGTATTATACACATTTTTGTTCATTCCTGTAATAAAATTTTTTCCCCTGTGGCGGTTATGAGTGCTAAAGTATTATTTAAAATACAGTGACACAGTTTTAACAGTACATGCTATAAAACACAGAGAATAATAAATCTCGAACAACCCAATTTTGTTTTGTTAAACGGACCTGACAATGTGCTCATATTCCCGTGGCATCCTCCATCTTTATGTTAAACACAAACAAAAGAGGCATCACAACTCCCGATTGTATCGATCAGATTGTAGTGTAAACGGCGACACAAATGAGGAGGGGTACGAGGGGTGCCCACCTCCCATCTCTCATCACAGACTGCGGCTCCACCTTCCCCTCATTCCCTCAATACACCCCCACCCTCCCCCCTCCCCCTCCTCGTGTGCGGTGCCCGTCGCTGTGCAAAGCACGTGTGCCCCGCGCGCACATGTGGCTCGGCAGCCGACGGGACGCACTCCCGACTCGGATAAACCCATAACTAACCCCTCCTTGTCCCCCCCTACAAACGGAGTCTCCTCTTGAGCACCTTGGAATTTAACGAGCAACCCCGGCATGGAATGAAGCGAGGCGATTCGTGGCTCTTCTTCGCTGACGTTCCGGTAAGGATGACATCGCGCCTCGCTCTTCTTCTGCGCTCGATTTACTTGTCAGAGCACAGTGACAGGTGCAATCAGACATTCTGATGGCACACTTTACCCAGGATAGGGATGCTAATGTGGGGGTTTGCACACCAAAGCTTGTAAAATGTCTCATTTTGGACTTTGCATGGTGTATCTGATGTGAAGTGGAAGGACTTTAAATATATATTCTCAATTGTGCGGCGGTGCATCCATAACGCACAGTGTTTGAATGGGCGAGCCATCAAACCAAAACTGCTTTTATGTGACAACAACGGATTGGATTATTAGCCTTATAACTGTCACGCTGATGACAATGCCTTCTTCAAAGCTCCCCTCCCTCCCTCTTCCCTTGTTATCCTTCATTTTGTCAGCCTCACTCAAAGTGGATGCTGCTATTTCTGTATGCTGGATGAGTATATTTTCTCTCTCGCTCTCCCTCTAATCTCTGCGATTTTATCAATTCTCCGTTCATCTCCTCATCTCTGTGGAATCTACAGGGAGGGAGGCAGGGGACGGGAAGAAAGTGTCAGGATCCAGCCGTCACTTAATGAAAGCCGAAAAAGGAAGGAGAGAGATTAGTAGGGATAAGTATTCAGAGGGCAACGGAAGATGGATGGGAGGTCCGCAGAAAAGAGTACAAGGAGAGAAGGGGGTGGTGTAGGGCACTAACATAGCCGGGAAAGTGCTTTTAAGGCTCAAGAGTCGGTTTACTCACGTCCGAAAGGGGGGAACGTGATATTCCAGCCTTGATCCAACACATGGATGCACTCTGGCAGTGAAGAGCATCAATATTTATCACATTGCCCCATTTCAAGAGGAGAAAACATGATCGCTCCACCGGATGGGAAAAATAATAAAAGATCAAATTAAATCAGCCCCACCTTGGATTGGAGCTTTTTCGCTCATGTTGCATTCACAATTGCTTTCCTTTGATTTTCGAAATGTGCCACAAAAACACACCAGTGATCCAGTTTGCATCTAATGGGCTATTGTTAAGTAGGGGTACGATAAAAATATGGATGTTGTGATGAATCGCATCCAAGGTGTGTCTTTATTTTTAAATGACATGTATCCATCCAGTTAGGCTCCAGCATGCCTGCGACCCGAGTGAGGATAAACGGTAAGAAAATGGATGGATGGATGGATATCTATCCATCCATTGTTTTATACTAGCACACAAGGTGAGCTAAAGCCCACTCCAGCAGTACCCACTGGACTGTTCGCCAACCAATTGCAGTAAACTAGACAGTTTTTTTCAACAATTGAAGACAGTTCCCAGGTGTCTCTTTTTGGAGCGTGGCTGAAATATGCCTGTTTTAAGGGGGCGGTCCTGTCTCATGTAGATGAAACACTGCTCACACCGCCCCACTCTACTGTGGCATGTACCAATGCCAGAACAGCTTCCATTACCATGACTGATGACAATGGGCACAGCTTGGGTGTGGTTACTTGTGGCTTAGACTTCTGTAAAAATGGGTCCCTTGGTAAGACCAGTTGAAAACCTCTGATTGTCTCATCTCTTACGATACAATATCCATACACAATCTCTAAATATCGTCCAATGGTGCCTTGAAATACAAGTGACCCGACTGATAAGATTTACGAGCTATGCTAATTATTTTCTTTGCCTTGCGAGCAAAACTTCAAGTCAACAAGCACTGTACGGACAGTGAACTACACTCAACTAACTTCACAACAAGTAGCAGTTTGGCAGATAGTCAATAAATCTTCAAAAAAGAGGCTTCAAGCTATTTATTGCCACTCCCAGTTGAAGTTTTAGACAATTACATGTTTTGTATATAAAACAACCACACAACTTTGCCTTCTGCTAGCTTGATGCTGACACACAATGCAAAACATTGTAGACGGCCTACTGAATAACATTGATAGTCGTGGTGTTATGTGAAAAAATATATTGACGATATCGAGTTACCCTGTATTCCTACCCTTATTGTTCAGTACCGTATTTTCACGACCATAAGGCGCACTTAAAAGTCTTCTCCAAAATGGACGGGGCGCCTTATAATGTGGCGCGCCTTATGTGTGCACCGAGTTCCAAAATCTGTAAATGTTGTTGTGTGACTTTAATGAGCAGTAAGCTTGACTGACTGGGAGCATTTCCTGCTGACACACTGCTTATATAGAGGAACGCGGACGTGACTGAGGACAGCATGCGGACGTAAAGGGAGAAGGGTGCGCGTGACAGAGTACGCTAAAGACACGCCCCCAGTAGGTATATAGTTCCGGTATGTGCATCGGTTTGGCAAAGGACCCCCGAAAATGGCACCTACGAAGAGACACGCTTTTACGAAGCACAGTTTAAACTGCAAGCTATTAGTTACGCGGACGAACATGGGAATCGAGCAGCTGCGAGAGAATTCAAGATCAACGAATCCATGGTTCGCAAGTGGAGGAAGCAGGAAAACGAGCTTTGCCAAGTCAAGAAGACGAAGCTGAGTTTCCGTGGAAACAAGGCGAGCAATGGATTAATGAGCAAATAACAGCCCGGAGAAGCGTCTCTACAGTCACCATTCGACTGAGTGCAATAACTCTGAGCTTGCCATCATTCCGGGAGGCTTGACGAACCGCTGGACATCCGTCTAAACAGGGCGTTCAAAGTGAAGTTGTGAGCGGCGTGGGATCCATGGATGACAGATGGCGAACACAGCTTTACTAAGACTAGGAGGCAACGCCGGGCGAGTTACGCCACAATTTGTGAATGGATTGTGGATGCTTGGGCTAACGTGTCTGCTTGCACTGTTGTTCGAGCTTTCGTAAAAGCCGGCATCATTTCTGAGGAGCCGCACGGCAACGAGACTGACTCCGACAATGACGAGAGGGAACCTGGCGTGTTTGATGGAGAACTTGCCCAGCTGTTCATTTCGGATACAGAAGACCAGGACTTTGATGGATTTGTGGATGAGGATTGATCAAAAAATAACGTGAGTACATTGTTAAATACTTCAATAAAGTACAACCGAACGCAGTTTTGCTCCTGCTGCCTTTTTAAAAACATTGTTTTAGCGCGCATGCATGCTACCGTATGTTTTAAGGTAGCATATGTTTTACCATCCCTGCGCCCAATAATACGGTGCGCCTTATGTATGTGTTAAATACAGAAATAGACTCCGTAACTGAGACTGCACCTTTTAATACGGTGCACCTTCTGGTCGTGAAAATATGGTATACAGAATGACACAACGTCTAAATATTTATCAATCATGTGTATGATTTGAACCGCCAATCAGTGGTCAGTGTTGCTTGCCAAGAGCTCTATTTTCTATAAGAATGCCGTAAACGCATGAACAATGTGGTGAAGTGCGACTGTCAACCAAGTCATTTCTATAGCCCTTTGCTGTAAAGTGAGCAAGTCATGTGGTCCAAGGGTGACTCACAGTGTAGCACCCATGAATGGCCGCCCCTCCCACCCACGACTTGTCCCCATCAGCCTTTCCCTCCAATTGCCCTGATGCTGCCCTCTGCCAAAATGAGGACCTAACAGCTCATTTTATGCACAATTTTTCTCCAGGCCGTTGCCGCAAATAATGGTCGTTACCGATGTGGCTTTATGATTGAGCCTGATGCATGAAATGAACTTGGCAATTTCGTCATGGCGAATCACACTTAATGATGTCCGAATGTGGGCTCCACTCTCATTACTGCCTCCTGGAAACACCACTATTGGCGTATTTTCATCTGCAAGGGAAAATGGTTTAAAAACAAATTAAAGACCACCAAAAAAAATACATAGTGGAAAACTCAAAAAATCTTGATTTTTATTATTTATTGAAATATACATAAGTAAAATATGTTTAGAACTATTTTAAATGTGGTGTTTCAAGCTAAATTTAAATAAAATAGTGAACCATCCATCCATCCATCCATTTTCTGAGCCGCTTCTCCTCACTAGGGTCGCGGGCGTGCTGGAGCCTATCCCAGCTGTCATCGGGCAGGAGGCGGGATACACCCTGAACTGGTTGCCAGCCAATTGCAGGGCACATAGAAACTAACAACCATTTGCACTCACAGTCATGCCTACAGGCAATTTAGAGTCTCCAATTAATGCATGTTTTTGGGATGTGGGAGGAAACCGGAGCACCCGGAGAAAACCCACGCAGGCACGGGGAGAACATGCAAACTCCACACAGGCGGGGACGGGGATTGAACCCCGCACCTCAGAACTGTGAGGCTGACGCTCTAACCAGTCGGCCACCGTGCCGCTATAGTGAACCATTAATTAGCAAATAATTGCAGCTTATAAAGAGAAAAGGCGAAGAAGGAAAACGATACGATTATAGTTAATGCATTAGAAGCATCTCCTTATATCTATATCTATCAATCTATTGATCCATTGATTAATCTATCTTCCTAATGTACCTAATCTTTCTCCATCCATCCCTCCATCCAGCCATCTATCCATGCATCCATCCATGCACCCAGAACAATGCATTACATCTAATAGTTTGGGGGGCTGAAAACAAAACCCTGAGGAACTCCAATCCATTTTACAGATGGCTTAACACATAACAAAAAATGGTCCGGATCAGGACTATCAAGAAACATATCTTACACTGTAAAAACACCAAATGACTCATGTTTAATTAAAGTTATTATTTTTTTTAGTCTCATAGTCGATGATGAATATTGCAACTGCCACTGATATGAACATGCCCTGTGTTTAACACAGATAAGAGATGAAGTGCAGTGCAATCATTTGCATGTGCTAATCAGATGTGAGGCGCTTCCACATTAAAACAATAAAATAAAATAAATAAAGTTTTTTGTTTCCCAATTCTGACATCACTTTCTGCTCTGATTACACATCAACAACAATGCATCTCCGGCTGTAGTCGGTAGGCCTAGTTAGCATTTGCTAATCATACGCTCACTGCTTTTAGTCTGACTAAAATAAAAAAACAAAATATAGTTGATGTTTGCACAACATCTTCATGACAGCTGTGAGTCAAACTGAATGACAATGACATTACAGCGGGTCACTTCCCTTTCCTAATTGTTTAATATTTGTAATGTTTTATGTAATATGTACATAATTCAGGGTTATGCTAATGAGTTTATTTCAGTTTATTCATTTACTCATTCATTACATTTTGATTATAAAAGAAATCATAATAATGTCAAAAAAAATAATGAAGTAATAATAATAATTTCACAATTACTATTAAGGTAAATATAATTTTTTGACATCACATAATAACACAGCAATACGTAATAATGGTTTAGTTGGCTTTTCTAACATAGTTGAAGTTTAAATAGTAGCGTGAGCACCAATAATAGCAACTAATGTTCTGGCATAGGATTAATAAAAGAATAATGTGTGTCGGAAGAAAAAAAAAATCTACATTAACAATGCATAATGGGCACCTTATCCTCAGTTAAAAATTCATAAATGTGTAATAAATGCTATCACTAGGTGTAATTGCATGTTGCCCTCATGTACAGTTTGTGGGACTTTGCCCTTACATACTGTTCATTTTCCATGCACACATAGTATGTTGCTGGTCAAAATGACTCTGACCTAGAATATCCTCATAATAATTGTCTGATCATTACTACAAGTAGATGGATGATTAATCCTTCATCAGTGTTTCGGAAAAAAGAGAACATCTATTTTTTTTATTTTTCACACCACACTTTTTTCTTTTGCCACATTGGTGGTCCAGTACTTGACTTCTGTTCCTTATTTTTAGTATGTATGGTAATTATTATGCTGTTTTACTCTTTTACTATTTCGATATCCCCCCCATGGCCCTTCAAGGACCCACAGGTACTTGTTTCTGCTGGGAAGCTGTGCAAATGTGGTGAAAACACAGACAGTTCACAGGACTGTTTCAAGCTCCCTCGTGAAAATTACTGCTGTCCCATAAAAAACACACACTTTTATGGTATTTACAGTTAAGAGTCCCACCGTTTTGGTTAATTTAACACACACTGGTGAATCTAAAATCCTTTAAAGTAGACGAGGGTCAAATTTGACCTGGAAAGCCTCAGTGTAACACAAATTTTGTAGCACCTGTAGGCTGTATACCTATTTTTTGTGTGTGGGGGGGGGGGTGTTGTATTTTGGGTCACTTCAAATTTCAGAGTGAAAGAATTAAGAAAAATTGAGGCTATTTTAATTGCTCTCAAAATGGGTCAAATTTGATCTGAACAGTATGCTAGGGTTAAGCAGTAAGGGATCAGTTCCGTCTTCATGAAACATACTTTACGTTTTAGTTACTTTTATACAGTTACAAGAATATTTTTTAAACGCCCACTTTGGTACATGTTCGAAGTTGCAAGTTATTTAGAACTATGAACAAATGCCGTATGCGAACAGTATGAAGTTAAATCAGTGGAATGCTCCACTGAGAGAAACTGGTAAGTGCAGCGCAAACATGATAGAATGGGGAACATTTGTTGTTGGTGAACAAAAACAACCAGTATTAACCAGATTTGTCTTTTGCAAATGTACACAAACCCAGGCCACGTTTTGTTGCATTGATGCATGTTTGTGCTCGTTTCCTTGCATGCTTGGCGGCTTGACATCACCATTAAATCTTTGACATCAGTCCTACATCACCACTCCTCCTTCTCTTCCTCCTTCTCGCAGCTGGAGATCAATCAGAACTAATACATATTTAGTTGAGACCTTTCTCTCAGCCACCCCACCCCACCCCCCGTATGTGTTTGACACACTCCAACATCCTGGAATGCTCACTCTCGATAAATGCTTGTGGGAAATATTCAAAAAGCTTCATCACTCGCACACAGCTTGCTTGGAAACATGCAGAAAAACCTCGGAGGTTGGACAAAATTCGTCCCTTGATTTTAATTGACCTATGATTTGGAAATTGAAAATTTGGAAATGTTCCCAATGGTAATATATTTAAGTGTGCAGGCTATGTTTAAAGGAACAATTTAATATTCTTAATGGTCCTAAAAGTGTTGAAACTTACAGTTTCCTCTTAAAATGTCGACACTATTTTTTTCTCCCCCCATAAAATTGCAGTTAAATTTCGGAAGCATGACACGTATTTCTTGTAAAAATGTTGTTGTTCTTATACTACATTTATTCATATAAACATTGTAAACAATTTCTCAGAAAAAAATTTCTCATTTTTAATATTTTCATAAAATTTTAACAATTACATGATTTTTCTTTTGTTCATGTTACACCTGATTTAATGGTGAAATCCTTACTCCTTTTTTGTCAGATAAGAGCTTTGGGGGGGGGGAAGAAATCAAGATTTTTATAGCTTTGTTCTTTTTTCTCTTAAATGTAAATTTTTCTTGTAAGACTGCAACATTATTCATGCAACACTACAATCTTTAAATCATTCAACAGTACAATTTTACTTCCCTTGTTTTATTTGTTTTTCCTTTGATTTGTGGACCTTAATTTAGCAAGGAATTGTATTTATTATAAAAATCAAAAGGTTTATAAGATGTGTTTTGGCTAAACAGAAAAATGATAGTAGATAGATGCACGGATGGCTAGATAGATTCTTTATTAATACAAATCCCTGAAGAGATTACAAAACTGAGCATATGATTATTCCGCGGGACCACCGGCTCGGCGTGCTAAAACCGAGGCCAACATTTAATTTGAAAGCAAAATGAGATGAACCTTATGTGAGAGCGGGGCATTTCCCACCTGTCATGGAAATGTCCTCCCTCTGCTCGTATTCTGATGTGTGGGAGCGACACATACATGGACATTCACAGTATGTGAGGGGACAGAAGTCGTAGACGTTCACAATTGTAGGCGATATCGACATCTCCAAGGCGCATTTGTCCGTCAGTAGTTGTCTTTTTACTTGTCCGGTTCTGATAAAACTGCATCTCGAGAACCGTGCAATGTTATCTTTTAAAGAGGCAATGCACTATTTCCCTCTGTATAACTAACAGGATGTTTCTGTGCTCCTACTATCTAATTAAATGCAACATTAAGCAGAGTTGCTGCTTTTTAAAATGTGAATAACAAATCAAGGAATCGCAGTGTCGCTCGTTTGCTGCTTGCTGACATTTGGAAACGATACCCTCTGAAATACGGCTCAGCAGGCTGTCGAGTAACTTTAGCTCATTGTCGCTGCCGCTACTTTGTTGCTTTCAAACCGTGTTAGAAGCAGACGGATGGCGACTGACCTTCAAAGTGAAAGCATTTAGAGAGTCAGGAACCGGTGATATCTTGGTCCTGGTGTCATCTGACGCTCGTGTGATCTCGGCGCTCCCTAAACGTTCACGGCTCTGCTAAGTCTTTTGATCTGCAAAACAGTTTGGGACACCAATTTACCTGCTATCCCAGTTTTGCCGAAGCGGTTAACATCTGCTTAAAATGCTCTCTATGCTTTTTTTTTTTTTTTTAAATTGATAGTTTCACAGTTGCATGATGGGAGGGCGTATGGAGTGTGTGACTAAAATAATGTTTGCCATGCTGGCCAGTGTCTCATTTTAGGGCTATGATGAAGTTAGGTTTAAAAATAGTTTGATCAAACTTTAATCTTGGAATTTGCATGCTCGCCTTGTTAATTTGCCACATGGGCTTGACAGTTTTAGATCCAAAATATTAATCAGTTCATCCTTTATATGCTCAGCCTCACTGCTTTAAGGCCAATAATAATAATAATAATAATAATCTGATTGATTTTAAGCCTATTTGACGAGGGCTCAAGGGTGAAATGGAGAATGGTGTCACCTTTCAACATTTTTCAATCAAACTTCTTTAAACAATCTGTTATTTTTTCAATCTCAGGGTAAGAACACTGTTGCTATCAAAGGATCCCACTACTGTGTACTGCCCAATGGAGCAAAATGCCAGTCTTTTTTCAATCTTTGGCAAACAATCGATTTTTTTTTCTTTTCTGCCTTAGGGCAAGAACACTTGATATCTCACGATCCCACGGTATTGCAAAAGTCCAATTTTAAATTTAAACCAGCTTCCTCCCACATTCCCCCCCCCCCAAAAAAATGGACTATTTGTGCCCTGTGATTAGTTGGCGACCAGTACGGGGTTGACAGGATGGAAATGTAAACATTTTCATATTGTGTTCTCCATTAAGCCTTCAAAGCTGTATCAGTCATGATTCCCAATTTTATTTTCAATTGATTATTGTTCTATATCTGGGAAAGAACTCAATTGACGTCAAAAGATCACACAATATTGCAAAAGCCCTTTTCAACAAACTGTTTTGCAGAGAGAGAACACTAAAACAGATATCACCCAATGTAGCTAAGTTCAAATTAATCGAATTCCATGTTGATTTCTTAAATTGGGCTTCCAAACTCTATCAGTCACGGTTTCAAAAATGTTTTTCAGTCGTTTTTTTTAATTGTATTTCAGACCAAGAACACTATTGCTCTCAAAAGCAATACAATACACAATATTACCCAAGTTAGTGAAAGCTATAGGTGAAATTAGCCAAGTTTTGTGATTATCCTCATCCACAAATCCATCAAAGTCCTCATGTTCTGTATCCGAAATGAACAGCTGGACAAGTTCTCCATCAAACATGCGAGGTTCGAGTCAGTCTCGTTGCAGTGCGGCTCCTCAGAAATGATGCCGGCTTTTACGAAAGCTCGATCAACAGTGCAAGCAGACGTTAGCCCAAGCATCCACAATCCATTCACAAATTGTGGCGTAACTCGCCCGGCGCTGCCTCCTAGTTTTAGTCAAGCTGTGTTCGCCATCTGTCAATCCATCGCTCCCACGCCGTTCGCAACTTCACTTTGAACGCCCTGTTTACACCGATGTCCAGCGGTTGGAGTTCATTAATCCATTGCTCGAGTTGGTCTTCCAACTCGGGCCACCTCGCCTTGTTTCCGCGGAAACTCAGCTTCGTCTTCTTGACTTGGCGAAGCTCGTTTTCCTGCTTCCTCCACTTGCGAACCATGGATTTGTTGATCTCGAATTCTCTCGCGGCTGCTTGATTCCCATGTTCCTCCGCGTAACTGATAGCTTTCAGTTTAAACTGTGCTTCGTAAGCGTGTCTCTTCGTGGGTGCAGTTTTCGACTGCGGTCAAGCCAGCCTCCACTCGTAAAGTAACATTCAAGCCAGCCGCCCCTAATTATGTTCATACTAGGCATTACGGTAATAGGTCGCCAACTCGCGGCGAAGCCACCTTCAAAATAAAAGCTTCCCAATAATACGGACGTCAGTGCTCTTCGGTTAAGGAATGCAACCAGCAAAGTTAATTTGAATCTTGAGATACATTAGAACATTTAGTTTATTTGATATCTTGGGAAAAGTAAGTGGACTGCACTTATATAGCACTTTATCTTCAACATCACAGTGTCCAAAGCGCTTTACAAAGCCTCACATTCACACACACATTCATAAACCAATGGGCGACTGCTGCCATGCGAGGCGCTGCCAGGCCCACTGGGAGAAAATTAGGGTTCAGTGTCTTGCCCAAGGACATTTCAACATGCAGACAGTCGTAGCAGGGATTCGAACCTGTTCTACCGACTGAGCCCAAGCCACCCCAACATAATCCCATTGGTATTGCAAGACAAGTCCAGATCTGCGTGACAGACCACCAAGGACTCCACTAAAAGAGGTTTGATGAAGATCTGATATTGTATTTCAAAATAAAAGTCCGAAAACTAATAAACTACATTTTTTTAATGCATCTCAAGATTCAAATTAACCTTGCTGGTTGCATTCCTTAACCGAAGAGCACTGACGTCCGTATTATTGGGAAGCTTTTATTTTGAAGGTGGCGACTTATTACCGTAATGCCTTAGTATGAACAAAATTAGGGGCGGCTGGCTTGATTGCTACTTCACGAGTGGAGGCTGGCTTGACCGGCGCTATATACCTACTGGGGGCGTGCCTTTAGCGTCCTCCTTCACGCGCACCCTTCCCCCATTACGTCCGCATGCTGTCCTCCGCCACGTCTGCTTTTCCTCTGTATAAGCAGCGTGTCGGCAGGAAATCCTCCCAGTCAGTCAAGTGGAGCGCTCATCACACAACAACATCTATAGATTTTGGAACTCGGTGCACACATAAGGCGCACCACATTATAAGGCGCCATTTTGCAGAAAATTTATGACTTTTAAGTGCGCCTTATGGTCGTGAAAATAGGGTACTGCGATTTCTCAGTATCAAAACCAGACAAACGATTGATATTAATCGATATCTGATACAAAGTGGCAATGCTAATATCAATACGTCACTTTACAGTATCTTCAGTTCTCTATATCCATGAGGAGCTGGTTGGATCTGCGGGGGGTATTGCAGAGTCCTCGACCGAAGATGGTTTTCCCAGTATGTGAATGTGCTTCGCTATGTTTCCGGGTAAACTCACTCATGTGTGACTAATGCAACATTGAGTGTCCATCATTTATTCATGGCTAACCTTGGCCTCGCTGTGGATGGAACGTAGAGATGAAGGTTCTAGCTGATGTCTGCACGAACTCAAGTTTGCTGTCCTGGAGAAGGCTCATATCCTTGTTTCTTTTACTAATGTCAGCTTGTTTGAATTTATTACAAGCGGGGCTGGGGGAAAAAAAATCCAATAACTTGACTATGTCGACTTCAAAAATAGGTCGACACAAAATTTCTGCCTCAAAGCTCGGCCGGGACCAAGAAGAACACCCCAAAAAAAATTCCACCTGGAATCATGTTTGTGCCACCAGAACCCATGTTTCACGCAGACATTTATTGCAGACAAATGCAGTGTTGGGCCAGTGATAAACTTTGCCAAAAATGACAAAGGAGCGTCTGGGATTTGTAAGACACTGTTAGATGTGTAATGTACATATAACATGATTTATGAGTGAGCTGAATGGTAAGTAGCGTTTTGTTTTTTTTTTAACGGAAAATGGCAGTTGCTAGCATGCTAATTCTAATTGCTGACTGTTTAGCATTTAGCGTTTTGCTGTCTCAAATTCTGTACACCAAATTTATACCATACACTCAGTATACTACAGACCAGTTTCACCGGACATAGTTTAAATGGTGATTTGCAGTATTACTTTTAGATATTACTTTAAAACAAAAATCATACCAATCCAAATTGGGCCAAATTAGCCATTTTCCTTCCTTGGTGGCATGAGACTAATTAATATTACAAGGTTTAAGATGTGTCTAGGGAGCAATAGTTTTGAGTTTGCTGCTGCTGCTCTCACACTCTCATGCTTTTCACTGGAAGTTCAATATGGCTCCCCATGGCAAAGAATTCGCAACTGATCTGAAATAAAGAATTGTTGCGCTACAGTGGTACGAGGGCTCCTTCTACTGCAATTCCAAAGAATCACTGCCCAAGTCCAGTTCAGTTGTATTTAACTTCATCTGTTTGTTAATATTTTTTATTCTTATGTGCAATACATTTTGATTGAGTCATTATGTATTTTTTTCCTTTACTGTATTTGAGCGCCATGTTCAAACTTTGCACAATGTTACATTGCCTAATAATAACAATAATCATATTTTTTAAGAAGAAAATAAAGTTTAGCTCCTTTCAGTTCTAAACTGCAGCTTAACCCAACAGAAATTGTGACATAGCAGTAACGTCATTTAATATTACTTTATAAAATCATGAGAATAAATGTCTTGTGCTGTCCCAAAATAGAGACATTTACCAAGGGACTGTGCCTTCGTTCTGCATTAGGAGTAGTTTCCTCTGTTTGCCGGGTTATGTAGCAATTACAGATAGAGCAGTTAATAACTGTTATTTTTGTGAAGTGGAGGTTAAAATGTTGACTCAACTCGCCTTCTCCTCATATCTCGTCACAACCAACATCTTCACACTCCCCCACCCCCCAGTATGCAATTGAGTAAATAAAAGTTCCCGGGACAATTTTTTCAGAAATCCATTTTCAATTCTCTTGATACAGTCTGATATAAATATGTCATCAGAGCAAAGGACAATGCTGAATGACGGAAGGCAAGCAAACTCCATGTTTTTATCCACCACTACCACTGCACACATCTGCTCTGCTTTCACTCGTGGTTGGTTTCGTAGTGCTCCTCCGCTTATTTATTCATGCGCTTCGACCACGGCGATCTCCTGTTGTGGACTCGCCATGACCGGGGCTAAGTGCGTATCTTTTCGCCGCGCTAATGTATGCAGATCACTTGGCTTAATCCCTCCCCATACCGGCTGACATGTTGATTCAGCGTCTCTTGTGACTCGTCGCTCAAGTATCTCTCCTTGACACGTGCTCACAGGTGAGATTCAATGGGTGCGTGTTAAATTCTCATCTGGTTTGTAGGAGACGAGGCTGAGGAGGAGAGATCTCATTGGAATTCCAGGCCGCTCTGCAAGTTTGTTTATAGTGAAATCCATCCCTCAAGCAGGCGCTACTTCGCTGAGGGCGAAGCGTAAGCGATCACGTCGATGCCCAGCTTCTCCGTTTGGCCTGACCACAGAGCAAAAAGGTGGCAAATTGGATGCTTATTCATCAGGCTCGCCATCCAGGAGGTCTCTTTAATTGGTGTCGATTTTGCACTTCATTGATTTTACATTCATATTGATAGAGTGATACCGTTTGAAGGTACACTGAAAATGGAGAGAAATATGGATTAAAAGTCAAACAAAACTTTTTGAATAGTTGTGTTTATCATCAACTAAAAAGTATGTATTTGAGAAAATTATTCTATTTTCTGAGTTAGAAAAAGTCCTTAAAATCCATCTTGAGCATTATTTTCTAACAGGTGTATCATCTCAACACTTTTATAATTTGTAAGAACATCAACATTTAATATAGTTAACCATTTTGACTGCTTTAATACTCACATCTTTGAGATGAAAAGTAACGTGCCACTCTCCACTTCATCTTGACCGCATCCTCCTTGGTTGACACTAAGTGCGTCTGGCTCTTGCTGTTGTCGGTTAAACACATTCGGTTTAACAGTGGAAACCTTCGCTAGTTTTACGAAAAACTTTTAGTTTTCCTTCTTGCCATCTCCTCTTCTCCACACCACTGTGAAAATGTTGCTTCATTTTCCTGACAACACACCAACAAGTTTGTTTACTACATTCTTCCTGAATCGAGTCTGCACAGCAGCCAAAAGATGGAACAGTCCATTGCATAAGAATGGATGGGACTAAAAACTATCTAAAACAATAAGAATTGTTTGAAATCAAAGAAATCAAAGCCCCGGGCAATTATCTGTGTTTGCCTCATGCTAAGTCAGCTGTACTCTATGTCATAACAGAAGAGTACCAAAGATGGCAGCAAGTTAAAGTGACATTAACCGTAAAACCCAAAATGTAACTTACTGCGTAGGAACACGTTTAGCGGCCTCGTGCAATATGTGCAATACAATGAATCCGGCACAGGGGCAAACTACGTCCGCATTCGACAAATCAGGTAAAAGCACTTCCGCCTCGCTGGGGTGAATGGGGAAGGGAACCGTTTCAAAGCACCCTTAGGAAATTTAAATGTCTGCAATGACAACAGATGGTGTTTGGGCTTCTTTCGTGTTTACAAGAACGATATCATATTTGTATAAATAAATGATATATATCTATATAACTTTTGTCCAGCCATAAAGAAAACATTTTAGCAAGTTTAGCTTCAAGCAGTCATGTAATCAATCTGAGTTTTCAGCCTTCGTCAAGCAAACACAGAAATTCAGCTATTGCGTGTTCCGCGGTGGTCATGTGACATTCCTCATACAGTGGATTATACTATACTATTATACTTGAATAATTGAATTCAGACAAAACCCCTCTAGTATCGCAATGCAAACACCTCCCTGTTCCCTTTCCATTACTTGTCCTTCTTGCGTCTTCTAGGAGTGAGTATTTTTGCTTTATTTTCAGTAGCTAGATAGATTTTAGTTTTGTTAAAATGGTTAATTTGTTTTTACAATTGCATGACATTAAACAATGTTAAAATGTGCATTGAAACATTGCCTATAGGGCCATAAAGGTTTTATGATGGCAACAATTTCAGTCAACAAATTGATTAACTTTACATTATTTTCTATTGGAAACAAGATGCAAAAACTTTGGAGTCAACCAGCATCATGCAACGGATTGTGTTAGACACTCATTAGAAATCGACGATATAGCGGGAGTGCAATCGATGAATCCCAAAAAGTGGGGATTCACTAAATTGCTTCTTCCCCTAAAATTGTGGCCCAGAGCGTCCCACTGGCTCGGTCCTAGCAAGCAGAAAGCGCAAGGCTAATTAGTCATGCCTCATTCATCTGACCCCCCTCAAGGTCACTGGGCTAATTACGTGCAGGTGGCAGTCGTTATGCAAATTGGGCCTTGCGAGCAGTGGTCGCCGGGAAGGTCACCGCTCGGCGTCCTTCGCTCGCGACCCCACTGTGCCGCCCGATCTTAGGTGAAGGATGTCGACTTATGTTAAGCATGATCCTGCACGCTCATAGTTGACATGTTCCATGTCTTATAAAGGTCAGTGTGTGTGTGTGTGCGTGCGTGTGTGTGTGTGTGTGCGTGTGTGTGTGTGTGTGTGCGTGCGTGTGTCTGGCACATCGCTGTAGTGATAAACACTTTCCCGGCTATACGTTGGATGTCACTGTTTCTCCTTTAATCTTTGACTAATTTATGAACATGAAATTATGATTTACGTATACTATGTGTTTATTCTGATAATTTACATACTACTACTGCCATCTATAATAATATTGTCATATTATCATTAGTATAATCATGTAATGTTCATTATAATCACTGACAGTGATAGTGGGTTTTTTTCATGTTTAAAATGACCATTCAAATTAACAAATATTAAAATGCACAAATGGATGTAACAAAATGTTTTATTATATCCTCATTATTGTTATCAAATAATTTTATTCTCAACCTGTCACACTGTAAACAATGTGTTATGAGGGTGATGATGAGTATTGTTCTTTTTGTTTTTCTGATCGTTATCGTTATTTTGAGACCAAGGTTAAGATTTATTTTGCCTATCTGCAAAGATCTATGTAAATTGCACGCCTTATATAAAGAAACATGTATCATTATAACAATTATTGTTAGTTAATGAGGAGTGTTTTATAACTCATCCATTTATACTCTACACCTGTCATTTCCAACCTTTATGGAGCCAAGGCACATATTTTGCAATTGAAAAATCTCACAGCACTCCAACAAACAAACATGTCACAAAAAGTGGATACATTAATTACTGTATGTATTTCTTGTCATCTAATAGAATAGCATTTATCTGTTCTGTCTGTCACTATGCCTCATTCTTAAATAGATGAATAAAGGTACATTGCTTCTTGGAAATATATAATTTTTGGAGCAAGTAAGTAAAATTTGAAAATTTCCCACGGCACACTGGATGAGAATCACTGCTCTACATGCATATTTTAAATGTGTATAAGAAGCTCAAACATTACTACTGCTTTTTTTAACCTGGCATTATGGCAGCAGGGCTTGAAGGGAGTGATCCAGGAAGTGAAAGACAGGAAGCGGAAGTGGGCAAGGAAATAATCATGGCACCTGGGATCCAAGATGGCTGACGTTTTATTATGGCGGGAAGTTTGGACAATGCTTTGCCTTGCAAGCAAAAATTTAAGATACAAGCACGGTATGGTCAGCGAGCACAAATCAACTTCACAACAAGCAGCAGTTTGGCAGATTGTGAACATCTCCTTAAAAAGATGCTTCAAGCTGTTTAATCCCAAATCCCCAGGTTTCTGTAAAACTAAACATTAAACAAAGAGGATTATACCTAATGTAATTAAAGCGACCACACAACGCTAAAATACAATGCAAAGCGCCATAGACGGGCTTACGAATGGCATCAATAATCAACCGATATTTGGAAACAAACAGCGCATCAATACATGTAGACATACAATTCCTCACAGGTATATATTGTTTTATCCTCAGCGAAATACAACTAATGTTATTGCAGCTTACTGAGTCACAATAGTTGCGAAAGTCTTCGGTTGTGGCTTTGTGACTCTGCCCTCCATTGGCCATGTTTCACACACCAAAAGGAGAGGCAAAGTATTAATCATGATGCACAAACTATTTTATTCCATTATTCCATTGTTTTATGAACTAAATTTTATAGGGTACTATTTTTTTGGGGAGGAGGGGGGCAAGCTGGAACGGGTTAATGGCCTTTCCATTAATTTCAATGGGGAAAAATGATTTGAGACAAGTATTTTGAGTTAAGAGCATGCTTGCACAACAAATTGAACTTGTATTTCAAGGCACCACTGTACCTCGTATAGTCTGAGAACCACGGGTGTAGACCATGTTTCATAAGTCAACATAGTGAATATTTAGTTTGCATCCTGGCTTCTCTTTTTAGAAGTGATGATTACGGAGATCTTTTTAGTATTGCAGCTTGATAGCATCTCAGAATGAAAAGGGAAAACTACAGCAGGCCCATAAGTTCTTAATTAAAGACAAAAGCAGGCACGTGGAAGACTGCAGAACACGAGTGCATTCTCAATTATTTACGGCGAGGGAATACTGGAAGTCCACCTTGTTGTCCGTGCGAACGCACACGCTCATGCTGGCATGCAACAACAGCGGGTGTGGTGCTCGGTGTGGACATCTTTCCCTTTAAAGTTTCACATGCTAAACACGTCTAACATTGGGCATACAGAAACGCCATGAATCATCTGCAAAACACAGCACTGTCCTGTGGCTCCGATGCTGTGTAATTATCAAAGCTGAGCGAAATGTGGAGGACCGTTACGTTGCATTCTATATTATTGACTATTACCGCTATTTTCCTTTGCTGGCAGGCAGTAAAAAAATATTTTCAGAGCGGTGGTACTCGATATTAAAAAGAAGAAGAAACGTAATTAGCTAGAGGCTTTTTGTTTGACACAATAAGGCAGTGATTTCAACCACTGCTGTGGGAAATTATCCAATTTTACTAAATTGCTCTGAAAATTAGTATTTATTCACTGCTAATAATGCATCTTTGTTCATCTAGCCACGCCAGTGACTGATCGTGACAAGCAGAACAATTCAATGCTCTTCCACTAGATGGCAGAAGGAACAATGAACCTTTGTCCATCCATCCATCCATTTTCCGAGCCGCTTCTCCTCACTAGGGTCGCGGGCGTGCTGGAGGCTATCCCAGCTATCATCGGGCAGGAGGCGGGGTCCACCCTGAACCGGTTGCCAGCCAATCGCAGGGCACATACAAACAAACAACCATTCGCACTCACAGTCATACCTACGGGCAATTTAGAGTCCTCGATAAATGCATGTCTTTGGGATGTGGGAGGAAACCGGAGTGCCTGGAGAAAACCCATGCAGGCACGGGGAGAATATGCAAACTCCACACAGGCGGGGCCGGGGATTGAACCCGGGTCCTCAGAACTGTGAGGCTGATGCTCTAACCAGTCGTACACCGTGCCACTGGTGGAATTGTATTGACAGTAAATGACATTTGAAAAAAATCACAAACTTATTTCGTTCAACTAAACACGAGGCCCAGATTTCACTCTTGCATACTGCAAGTACATTATTGAGTAAATTGAGATCATTATTATTTCAGTTTACATAGCACTTTTTTGAGGCATTTTTGTTTGGTGGTATGCTGTGAGATATTTCTAATGTAAAATATGTGCATTGTCCCAATAAAGGCTGTGAAACGCTACCTTTCCCAATTCAAATACATTTGGGGCGTGGTATACTGGTTAGCATGTCTGCCTCATATTTCTGAGGTTTCGGGGTTATTGGCTCTGGCCTTCCTGTGTGGATTTGGCACGGTCTCACCTGCTTGTGTGGGTTTTCTCCGGGTACTCTGTCTTCCTCCCACATTCCATAAACAGGCAGGTTAGGTTGAGTGTCGACGTTACATTATAGTTCCCCGTTAAAATGAATATCACTTCTCAAAGCAGTCTTTGCAAGTACAATTATATTTTCAGATTTGGGAGTTTGTTTGTTCCAAAGCCCACCAATCATGTGATTACTGTAACTTGGTTTCGCACAAGCAGGTCGTTTCTATTGAAGAGTAGGTTTGTTTTCTATAAAAGCACACCAGTATAGAATTAGTTTTTAGAGACCGGCCGCAATGATAATTACATAGTCAATGTACTGCAAGTGTGTCCAACGTGTAATTAGAAATTAGAGTGCTCGGGAAATAATCTGAAAATATAGTTATGTCCTGCGGCTCTAATGCTGGCTCATTATCAAAGCTGGCAATAATGTCAATTGGCATGCGAGCCCATGCAATTGCTTTACATTGAGGCTGTCGCGGGCTGCGCCAGGACAGAGGCCGACGGCTGCCAACGTGCTATCAAAAGTACAACTGGGGAAGACGTCCTGCAGCATTTTCATTAGTGCCATCTGAAAGTTGAGAGCCAGTAGGACCCCCACCCTCCCACACCCCGACCCCCACCCCCCCACACCCCGCCTTCTCATTTGCCCTGTCTGGTTGCCATGGAAACAAGTAAAGAAGAGGAAGAAGTAGTGAACGCTTTTTGCTTTTTTTTTTTTTTTTTTTTTTTAAACAAAAAGAAATGCACAATACAGTGTAAGTATGAGGAATCATAAAGTAAGATACATGTGTAAAATTAGCAAACTTTTCCTATTCTCCTCACTAGGGTCGCGGGCGTGCTGGAGCCTATCCCAGCTATCATCGGGCAAGAGGCGGGGTACACCCTGAACTGGTTGCCAGCCAATCGCAGGGCACATACAAACAAACAACCATTCGCACTCACAGTCACACCTACGGGCAATTTAGAGTTGTCAATTAACCTACCATGCATGTTTTTGTGATGTGGGAGGAAACCGGAGTGCCCGGAGAAAACCCACGCAGGCACGGGGAGATCATTCAAACTCCACACAGGCGGGTCCAGGGATTGAACCCCGCTCCTCAGAACTGTCTAACCAGTCGTCCACCATGCCGCCTAAATAAAATCCATTTAGCAAATATTTCTAACTTTCCAGGTGAAGTGTTTGGAACCCCTCGAAATACATTTCCCATTTTCACAAGGATACATGTGCTTGCAAATAAAGTTATCCGATGTTATTCGCAGGGGAAGGAAACCAAGGCCTGCCACAATTAGCGAAATCACTCACCCCCAAAGGGTTTGGAATTGCCTATTAATGTCACAAGATGGTGGCAGAGGACATCTTTTGTCTGAATGAAATTCCTCAACTCACTTTGTTTCGTTGGAATCAAGATGCCACCAGAGGGAGCCAAAACAAAAAATAATCATTCGGAAATGCTGAATCACGAATATGTGGGGATTACTGTTTTTATAGTTTCAACCACAAATACCTGTCATTCAGGATATATTACTTCAAAATACTTCCTTGACACCAATGTGAAAATGAGAATAGGTATGTTTTTTTCAACAAATAGCTGGGGATGTTTTCTACGGGGGCTGCAAATAAGTGAATTAGTAAATAGTAAACTGCAAATATGCAGGGATTACTGTGTTGGTGAGTTTATGGGGAGATGCCAAGGAATTTATTCTCTGGCATCATTTATTCTTGTTTCAGAAAGCAATCAAAATCAGGAGCTTCCTGCCCCACTAAGGATAATACACTTCATTAGAATATTGCTACTTCAGTTACAATCTAGATACAGTTCAGATGACAACAAATGCATTTTATGTCAATACAAGAGCAATCGTGTCTTGTTACTCAACATTCATATAATAATAGAGCAGTACTGTGAAATGCATGCATTTCGGGCCAATAAAACAATAGCCGCTGGATCTAAATTGCCCCCCTGCTTTCTATATTCCATTGTCTATAAAGCTTTACACAAATGGCCCAATAAATGCCACACAAAATTATAATATCTTTTCATATATCAATCGCCCTTTAAAAATACATTACCTGCTGGTCCAACAGTTAAAGACGAATGCTGCAGCTTTCCTGGTGGGAGCTCCTGCTGCCTCCCACGTAAATCCAGCTCGGCCTTGTAGATAATTAAAGATCAGCATCAGCGATCTGGAATCAATACGTTGCATGTAAATACCGCCGGCGGGGGCTCTGGTATTGCTTCTGCGTATGTACTTGTGAAGTAACTGCAGCCATAAACATAAACTTTATGTCTTGGAGCGCCCCCTCCCCCCGAACCAAGGATGAGGTGTCAGGTTGAGGAAATGTTGATCCATCGTCCGCTGCTGCCGTGAATTGCGACAGTGAAAATCGATGCGAGGCCGGTGTGAAGACTTCCTGTAGCTTCCTAACACGCATGTTTTTGGAATGTGCGAGGACGCCGGAGTACTTGGAGCAAACCCACACAAGCACACGGACAATGTGTAAACTCCATACAGGAAGGGCGAACTGTGGGGCGAATGCGCCAATCACTCGTTCACCGTAACGCAGAGATATTTAATTCTCCCCAAAATGTAATTAATGAAAAAAAAGAACTCACATTATGGCTGTTTTGTTCAGACTTACTTGACTTTTTATGGATGTCTTGGTGTCATCAAGTGACTTCAAGCATGAAGCTTTTAATGTGATTGAAAGACTTACTGACATTTTTTACGAGTCGTATTAATCCAATTTTGGCAGGAGCCTGATAAACTGTAGCTCTCATCTTCTTGCATGTCATAAAACCATTTTTAACCACCGCTATCTTAACTTGAAGTTACAAAAGAAAAGTTTTTCATTTATTTTTCTTCTTGGCAATAATGAAAATAGAAATCTGTTTCAAGGTCTTATCCATCACTCACAACAAAAAAGAAGTTTGCCAGTATTTTTATGAGTGACGATGCATATGGTGACACTGGAGTTTCTATGCTTTTCCCGCCCTTTTTTACGGCATAATCCGGTATATGCCCAACCTACTTCCGCATTCGGCAAAACGAGTCTAAGTGCTTCTTCCCGGTTTGGGTGAATGGCGAAGGGGGCCGTGACAAAGCAAACATAGAACCTTTAATGCCTTTTTTTTCCCTCCAAACACAAGATGTCACCACAGTGCCACTGAAGATGACAATATCCCATGTTTAGGCTTCGTACGTGTAGCCTATTTGTACAACAAATGATGAAAAATGAATTTAACTTTTGTCTGAAGACACCAGACATAACACATTTAAGTTTGGCTAGAAACGGTCATGTAATCAAAGAGTGGTCATGCTCATTAGCATAGCATAAATAGGAAGTCAGTTATCCCGTTTTCCGTGTTTGATCACATGTCGTTCCGCGTTTAGCAGAATGTTGCCACAAAAGCTAAAAAATAACCAAAACACAACATTAATCCTTTGATGCTCTCTGAACTGATGTAATGTGAGGAATGCTGACAAGAGAATATAACATACACATAATACAGGTTTCACTGTGAAAACTTAAAAACTTTGTGTGATAAAGCTCTGGAACTCACTGGAGATTAAAAAGCATAATAATGAAGTTGCTAGTACATTTGATTTATTTGACGGTCAACAGTAAATTACATAGTGCTTGTGTTCTCCATTCGCCAGAAATGTATTTTGTTTTTCAAGAATTGCACATTTTCATGTTTTATTTTTTTTTTATTTGAGTGTAGGTGTTCTGGCTGTACAATTGGACTGGGACCATCCAAAAACCAAATTGCATAATTGCCGCCATGTTATCCTTTCTGGAGTGATCCATTTTTGCCTCCTACACAAACTGTGGCACTGCATCCCAGAAATGTTTTATGTTATTCTGAAAATGAAGTAGGTATGTTTTTGGAATAAGTGAAGTCGCCTAGCTCACTGAAAGAAAAACATGGAGGCACATAACATTTGTGAAGTTACCACGTCAGAGTCTGACGGAAGACATTATAATCGGCAGTAAAGACACCATCTACACATGACATGCAAGATCGTTAATTGTTTATAATATACCGTAAGATTTGGTTATAAACTGGTTTCACTTGCCTACGCAGTTACCTCTTAATGTCGGTGTGTTAACAGTAGCGTCTGTGAGATAACATAACATAAAGTCAGAGGCAGACTGGGAGGAACTAATAAATTGCCGGAATATAAAAACGGAAGCACATAATATTGTGGAGCGGATGCGTATCAGAATCTACCTGAATGCTAATCGCCATTTCCACAAGAACTAAGAGGTTTTTTTTTTTTTTAAAACTGAACTTTAAAAAGAAATTTGTTCCACATAAGATTCTGTTAGTGTCTGATGATGCTCCTTTGGTCAGTAAATGGTCTTAGCCATTAACTGTTTGTTTGTCTGTTAACAATAGCATCTACGAGATAATTACAGTTAAATTTTTTTCTTTGATAAAAAAAGGCATTAAGTGACTGACATACCCAGTTGGGTAATTTAGGCATTAGCGTCTGCTACAGGGTTGGCCACTTGTTGAGGAAATATGCTACATATGACCGCCCCCTAGTGGCAGCATAAACACTGTACAGTGCAGTTTAGAGGGTACACTACACAAGGTCATCTGATTAGCATCGTAGGGTCAGTTTTAGATGATGATATTATTTGTTTAAAGAGAACAGAGTAACATTAGAGTGAGCGTGTACCACAATGGCCGTGGGTGAGGACATGTCTAAATACAAACACATTCTAGTCTGATCACATGCAGCAGGCTTTTCTGGTACATTTGTATTACATTGACGCTTTGGGGAAGTCGGACTTGAGTACTGTAATGAGCAACAGTCTGAGGCGGGACAAGTACATCTTGTCTCCATCACCTGGCCATCCGTCCAGCATCTTTCTCCTACTACGACCTGGAACATTCTTCCAGTGCTCAGCGTTCTCTCACAGCCACGCCTACTCGAAAATGTAGAGATGGCGCTGCCTGATAAGTTACGCCCTCCTGGAAAAAGGCCTTCGTAATTGTCGCAAATCTCTCACGGTGTCACCGGGTGGGTTGTTGGAAAGGTAATAGCAGGGGAACATGTGGTGAATACAAATTGGTTTGGAAGAAAGAATTATTAGACGTTAAGTCCTCCAGGCCATACTGCACAATGTATTTATACATTTGAATGGAAAATTCAACATCTGATTCATGAACTAAAAAAAACTGTATTGAAATCCATGACTGATTTTTCCATCGAATTCCGTTCAAAATGTTGCATGGGGGCTGGGAATATATTGATATGTCTGAGTTTTACAGGTTATTAGTGATTGAAATTAATGATCGATTAGAATATTATGTTTAATGTAGAAGGAGATGCAGCACAGTGTCCTAGGATTTGAATCTCAGCTCAAGCTCCGGTTTCTTCCTGAAACCGAATACCAGTGCCCAGAGAAGTTGTGCCACGGCACGTTTCCAAGACACGACTAATTCAACAGTCAATTCCACACAATGGACGGAATACTGACTACTGATCCCAACAGTGCATGACATGAAAACAATCTGCGTAGTATGTGCTCTGAACTGTAGACAATCCCATAATATCATTTCCATATGACTGTATTTTGTGTATTACCTAGTCCTGATGAAGTACAGTATGAATTGTATTTTGTTATGCTACAAACAGAATATTAATAGGCAGAAACATACAGTATAGATTTCAGTTAATTGTGGACTTTGCATGACTATGTAAGCGTGCATATGAATCAAAACATTTTCCGATCATCATTACTCTTTGGTAATTTTCCGAATCGTTTGCCTTCGTGACCAGGAGATACCTTCATCACCTTCTCGGAACAGTCGAACGAAACAAATGTTCTTTGTAGCTCCTGTGTTGCTCCGCTCCTCTTTCACATTTCTGTTTCAAGTCCAAAAACAATAGCTCTGCCTGCTCCTCAATGTTACACCATGCATCAGGTATACGTTTAGAGAAAGGCTGAAGGAAAAAAAAAAAAGACTGAACTCCAGCTGAGAGCAGCAAGTTGTACAAACATTATGCTATGCTATGGACTGTATTGTGTATTTGCTCAAGCTCTAGGGAGTCAACAGGAAATGTGACCTTTATATATTCTGTAGAATAGGGGAAAAAAGGTGGTGTATCGGAAGCTAATTGCATGCATAAAATCCTAGTGTTTCTCAAGTGAGTGTATAAACCTTGCAAACCTCTCAGATAAACTAAACCCAAACAGCAAATACACCTCCCCTGAACCCTTGTAGCTGAATTATTATTAATGAGAGGCATTGCTGCATGTTGTTGCAGCTCAGAGCAGACGACAGCCAAACTTTACGTGACCTTCGAGTGTGAAACTTCCTCTTATTTCATCCTCATTCAAATATGCCACTCTGCTAAGATCTTATTCTTGTTTATAGCCGCAGTCTCGAGGAGTCGTAGCAAGAATAACGAGGGTTAGTCATGTAAGAATTTACATCGTTGAGACGTTCCGTTTAAGTAATTTTCTTAAAACATCCCGTCCTCTCCTTGTTTAGTCAACAGCTCCCCCTGGGTGAACTTCTACACAAACAATATTGTGGGATTTTCTTGCAAGCTGACCAATTCCTGTCCCATCACTCCTGCGTTATAATTCCACTCCTGTAGGCTTGTCCACACATCCCCGGTCCCTCGTCACCCAAGGGCCCGCGTGGAGGTGACGCCGGCGTGCGTTAGCTCCGTTCTTTGACGCCACGCTCGCGTCTGATTCAATCGGCTGGCAGCTGCTACAGCATCAAGGGTAATTATTTACAGGAAGCCTTGTCACACCTGCTAAAAATATCTCCCTTTCCCTCCCTACCAGAGCTCCTTCAAGCTGTGAGATTGTAAAGTAGGTAGGCTAGAATAGAAGAGAACTCGTCATTTTAACTTGAGGGATTTTTAGACATTACCTTGACATTAATAAAAAGCAGAGGTCAGTGGTCATATTGAAGTCGCCAGTGATTTTTCACCAACTCATTATGTATTTAGTAAGGGTATACCGCCAATGTTCAATGCTGCAGTCACGCGCTGATCGCTGAGCCCTCTTCCGCATATGTCACCATGCAAGACTATTTGCTCCACTTTTAAAGGGGATGAAAGAACCCCCTTCGATTGGACAGGGTTGAAGTCGGTTGTGGTGACGCCCACACCATCAAAGAACTCCCATTTTCATTATAAGCGTGCGGGGGTACACAGGTTGATGAAATTACCAATACAAGGTCTAGCCCGCCTCTTAGAAGAGTTGCGCCAGGCGCAGCACTGGATTTTCGCTAGTCTTGAAATCAGAGCCCCAATGTCATCATGAAAATGTAATTAAACTCTGAGGTCTTGTACAGTATGTAAATGGCCAAACAATTGCAAACATACCAGTGGGGGAGACCGGGGTAGGTTGATCATATGGGCGAGTTGAGCCACCCCTTGTTTGCTAAGAAACCGTAAAAAAATTGCGAATGTCGAGGCTGTCATGGAATCTGTGAAGGAACCGCCACATGGCAGATGTGGTTCGACGTTTATGTCCAACCCCCATCCCCCTCCCACCGTTCCCTCCCCCCCCAAAAAAAACGTTTTTATTCATGTAATTAAATTTACTCAATCATAAGGTTCATGATGATTGTGTAAAGACCAAAGTACATTGTTTACATTCATTTTATACATGAGAGGTTATGTACAGTATGAGCTGCAAAATTGGGTATTCTACTGTAGCTAGCATAAAAGTGCACTGTATTAATTGTAGGGGACAATATATTTCATATGGTAGCCTTGTCTTTGAGCCAGCCCCTGACAATATTACTCAACTTAGCCCATCTAATTTATTAGTGTAGTGCAAATAGCGAGAAAAAACAAAACAGTAATTGACATCCTTCAGAATTTTATAATTACATATTAATAATCTAAACCATAAATATACCACAAACTTTAATCCTAAAACACTTAAATGTCATTTGAAAATAATCTTACAACATTACCCTAAAAAATAAATGGCTTCGAGATGATTGGATTTCGAAAAAAAAAAATGCAACTGAAGTTGGTAACTTCCACTAACAACCCAGGCTAAACTTAACTCCTCACCATAAGTATTACTCAGTCTCTCGGTCCAGATGTTTACTTCTTTGACATCATTTCCTACTTTTCTATTAGCCAGGGCTTTTGAGAAGCTGTTGTGGCATCTTTGGGTGTCATGGAAAGAACACAAAAAACTCAATTGCTTCAGCTTTTCAGCAAAACGCTAAGTAGAGGTAACCTTTGAAACAAAACAATTGGGTAAATTTGTGAATAGTAAATGGCCAACAGGCAGCGATACTGTAGTCACTGGTCCTGCAGTCAATGGGCGTTATGAATGTCAGTCAGTAATATGTTCACAGTCTTCACTCAGCCTACATGCAAGTACGTAGCAGAATGTTTATCTAATGCAACAGATGTGTGTAGAAAAGCAAATTCTTGCCGAATTGGACGGAATGTAGTCAGATGTAGAAAGAATTAGAATTATTTGCCATTGCCCAGGCGGCGCTCTGATTTGGTGGTTAGCACGTCTACCTCAGTTTGGAGGTTTGCAATTCCAATCTTGGCTGTGGCCATCCTGTGTATATCGGGTACTCTGGTTGTCCTCTCTCATTCTAAAAACATGGAGGTTCATTGAAGAGTTTAAATGATCTCCCAAAGTCAGTGGATATAAATTCCTGCTTGTTCATGACTCTAATGAAGACAAGCGATATAAAAAAGATGGATCTTCAGGGCATAAGATAGGGTAAGACATGAGAAGTGAATGTTATTTCGCAATGACTTGTGAAATACGTTATGGCAAAGACAGCAGGAGAAAAAAAAGTTAAATCTTATTTAGCAACCAACTTTTCAACTGCGTAGCTATAAAAGTACAACTAGTTTTTTATTCAGGGGAAAAGTACAGTGAAAAACAGGCCTATTAAGAATATTGGACAAAAATACATGTGTTGTTTCCGTTGGTACAATCCCAATTATTCCTGAACAGAATTTGATGTTATCACACAGACTCATTGACTTGACTTCTTTATCTTTATAAGCATCTTTAGCACTCTTTGTCGCTGTACCAATGACCATTTTCTTTATCACAGTGGCTTAAAAATACATTTCACTTTACAACCCTAAGGGGGTCATGTTAAAAAAAAAATCCTTACCACTTTGATCCCTATTATATATATATACTATAAAAAATAATTCAAACAACAATAATAATTTATTTATCCATTAGTTCTAGCATTGATTAGCAGATTGCTCTAAGCCAGTGGAGGCAATGTATGGGAATCACAGTTAAATATTGCTTTGTTATATATTTATCCTCTACCATCAATACTGGAGAAATTTAAGCAATTGTTTGAGAATTCTGTTTAATTAATTTTTTTAATGAGGTGTGAGATCTTTCTTTGAATGTTGTGAACTCCTGTTTCACTGCCAGAGTTTAGCAAAATAATCCTACGTTAGAGGTATTTTGCCATAGTCGAGGTCTGCGTGGAAGTCTTACTGAGCAACCCTCATTTCGCTCTTCTTTGCATGAGTAAAGAATAAATCAACAGTGCCTCTGCTGGTTAAAGCCAAGTAGTGCGCTCCATTTTATCTCTATCACTTTATGACACAATCCTTCAGAAATCAGTTCCACACAAGCGACTGAATTTTTAACAGCCAATTAAAACATGATTCATCAATGCCATCTTTTCATTTCAGACCTATGAAGAAAACCTTCATGCAAGTATGCTAATTGGAAGGTTGTGACAAGAGCTGTAATTATTAATTTCCTAGGCAGAATGCTTGCTGTTCCCAATTTGCACATCCTTGTTGACTCAAACTTAGTTTGACAAACATTTAGCATGAGTATCGAGCTGCCAAAACAAAACAAAACAAAAAAATCCTGATTTATGAAGCAAAGCTCCCACTGAAATAAATACGATAAAAATCCATCTCTGGCACTTGGAAGTCTATCGATCAGAGTGGTTTTTGCTCAGCTGTGTGCTATTTGATTTGAGACTAGTACATCACATTTTGGACACCTCGCCGGCCACCTTGACGCCTGTCCTTGTGGTAAACAAATAAAACTGTTTGAGGGAAAAGGGAAATGAGGTCGGATTTATTGGGGCATTTGTAACTTTAATAAAAGGATCATCATAATCGGGTGATCCCACCACAGAAAAGTTGATTGGAACTCAACTGAAATGTCAAGTGTTGTAAGAGATGGAACTAATTAAGAATAGTGTCGGATTATCACCTTTGTTTTCGACCATCTTTTGGGGGGGGGGGCTGTTCACATTCACAAAGACTCAGAGGATACTTTAAAGTCGATCACTGTTTAGAGCAGAGATTAAATAATACACGCCCGTCTATGATAGCATTGATGACTGGCTTTGAACAGCTAAGATCTTAATTTGCTGACTAATTACTCTCATTCCAGTGACCACAACAGTCAATTATTTTGCAATATTTCCATCGCTGTGAATTGCGTTATACTACCTTTGCGATACATTTGAGTTACTTCCACCAAAGCAATTATGGAACTCTTTAAGTATCGATTGCCTTGAACGACAACAATACTGTAGCGCTGGATGAATCCCCAGCATGCAGAGCAGAATTGTACATAGTTGTAAAGTGTTTTATAAATGCTGTGTGCTTGTTAGTTTTAGTTCTGTCCCCACAATACCAAAACAGTTACTGTAATTTCTCGTGTATAATGCAAAATTTCCCCCCCAAACAAATTGTCAAAAGTCAATAGTGCGCATTATACATAGGTATAGTGGAAAATGGAAAAAAAACTTTCACATTTTATAAATGTATTCCGCCATATAGAGGTTATGAAAAAGAAGTACACTTTCATTCCAATATGCCACCGCCACCGAGAGATTATGAAAAAGATGTAGCCTGCACTTTCATTCCAATATGACAGGGGTACGTATGACTGTATATGTGTACAGAATTTGTGAATTTGTTTTTTAAATACGACTGATGATTGAACAACAAGCATCATTAATTTCTTTATGGTTATGTTTTGTTTATTGAAAAAACAACAACAAAATACAGATAATACTTCATGTTTTGATCATATGGGTAGAAGCAAAATCATGGATTGTAAAAATGCATTATACATAGGTAGAAGGGTTTTCCAGAATTTTGAGGTCAACTTTGGGGGTGTACATGGGTGCACATTATAAACGAGAAATTATGGTAAAAAATGACAAAGAAAAAGAAACAGCATGACTGTCAGTGTCATATTTCTGTCACCAAGGGCCATCTTTTACCTGGACATTAAAGCATGCATCCGTCTAGTGGCTTTTTTTCTTTAGTTCTTCAGCTACATTGTGTTGTGACATTTTCTTTTGGTCCAGTCTCGTATAAACTCAATACATTATTAGGTCTTCGGTTTACATTGGAGTTCCATTCCTATGGCGGTGATGTAACCTGAAGTTAGAACACGCCATATTCTATCGCTAACTTATGCTAATGTTGTAAGTCATATTTACAGTAAATATTTCTATAAAATCACTTCCAGACCATAAATATAAAAGAATCAAATGAAAAACAGTAAGTACGTCAGTAACTAGTTTATTACATGCCATTCATAACCCGGAACATCATCTGCCGGTACCATCATAAACTGATTCCGTACTTACTAGTTCTGTAGTCATTGGGTGGTCTACATCTCAATCATTACGGATTGTCTTTGGTTAGCCTCCATGCACATCATTATCCGAAGCAGTTGGGATTATGGCACCAGTTTATTGTTAGCCTAATAGCATCATTGCCGATGTCATTTTGAACTTACTATCACAATATTGATTTTAAAAAAAACAACAACAATGCACTAAAAATTGTCTGTGTAGATTTTCTGCCAACCAGGTCATGGTAATCAGCAAAGATTGAATCAACAATTCTTGTTTGTTGAATTTGTTGTGATTTTTTTCTTTGCTTGTTTTCCAATAACTTCCCAAAATTACTTGACAACTCTGTTGTTAGGCTAATGTCTTTACAGTAGCATGTTCAGTTTTTCGTTTTTACCAAATGTTGACTAGAGAGCATAAAGATTATTGTTAGAATCGCTCTGAAATTTGTACTCACATGGAACGGGAGTACAACACATTCGTCATAACGCCTTGTAAATGTTTGCTTTGTAACGACTCGAGACTTTTCTCGTCTGTCAACGCATTCATTTTCAAGCTAGGTATCTGTAACTGTAAATCATCTTCCGATGCCATCGACATTATTTTTTTGATGATGATGTGAGAGCATATAGACTCGCTTTCACCCATACAATGAGAGAGATACCCCTGCATTTGGAAGATATGGACATAAAAGCAGGATAATCAAATTGTCAGCTGGTAGCAGGGATCTCTAGCGCCCACAGAGGTTTAAACACAGTGGGATGTTTGAGTGAAGCTGACAATACAAACATTGCTTCAAATCATGCTTTTGAATTCCTGATAATCCTTTCTATGAGAAATCATCTTGTTTATGTTCAAATGGGGAAATCAGATCATGTTGATTAATAGCAAGAATGTGTTGATAGGAAATATGGTCAAGAAAACTGTGTCGGTTGAATTTTATTACCCCCGAAAAATGGTCGTCGGGGGCGATCGATGCCCACCCAAGCTCATTTGGATACCCACCTCTGGGTGGATGCCTGGGGCCACTGCCCTGTTACCAGAACCGCTCGTTATGCTTAACCACAAAGTCACCATGCTGCCTGAGTCCATGTCTTTTAATTACTTTATGTAAAAATGAAATGGAAACAGCATTATAGTAAATAGGGAGACTTCCGTCAATTTCAGTAGTTGTTGCCCACGCTGTTGCGGGATTTTATCGAGGGGTGAAGAATGTTTATGCTGCTAAAACTGTTGGAACTAGCTGGAAACAGACGCGTCTCTGCTGTGCTTTCTCTGGATATCTTCTGAGTGTACACCAAGTAATAAAGACATAATTACTTCCTGGGAATGGGTTGAATATTTCCTGCTGTATGATTTCATTTACTTGCAACAGACATCGACTCTTCTGACGGTTGTTGTGTTGTCTTTAAAACTTTTGACTGGACAGATTTTCACTTCAGGTAAAGCCATAGTTAAACCTCAATAGAGAGTTCATCATGTGAAATCTTTGGGAGCAGTTGTTGGACTCTCTCAATTTACATGACAGTAGGCCTCTTGCACTCTCTCTGTGTTCACTGTACCATCTTTCATACACTTGCGATGCCTTGGGGTCAACAAGCTTTGCAGATAAACACTTTTTTCCAGATGACAGCTCCGAGTCCTCCGGATGCCGCTCTGAGATTCACACGCCTTCACTTAGTTAATCAGCATTCAGTGGAAGCGTCGTCTCTTGATGCCATTGTTTCGCTCACTTCCTTCTAAAGCGAGTGAAAAACAACATGATTCCAGTGGGTTGCGATTTTAAAAACAAGATACAGTATACCTTGAATTGCCTTTATCCTCTCTTTGTTGGGTCTCTCGTGCCGATTTGGGGCTAAAAGCAACATACATCCCTGCTTGTTTACATCAGAAACCAGTCTGGTGTAAGGCTGAAAAAGCCTTTCAAATGTCACCCCCAGCCCGAGACCCCCAATGGCATAGGCTGCCTTTCTTTGATGCGTCAATCAGACTGACAAACAGCGCTTATCTCCGTAAGAGAGAGAGAGAGAGAGAGAGAGAGAAAGATCAAGTGCCCTCCTCTACCATTTCATTGCAGTCAATCCATATGGGCATCGCCAATAACACTCCATTGAGATGGGGAGGGAACCTCAGGAGGGCCTCTCCTGTGTGTGGGAGACCTGCGCATGGACCCCATCTGAAACACGATCAGATTACTTTCATTATTCGCATCAACCTCACACTCTCGGATTGAAGCACCACTGGAAAAACTGTGATAACCCATCAGCAAATCATCTGACTGCCGGCTCACTTCCCTAATTCCCCCTCGCCCCCCGGGTTTCTGATCAAAGACACAATCCTCATTACTGTGAACTTGCACAAGATGTCCACTGCTCATGTACACTCTAAACAAGCCGACGTTAGCCACGGCTGCTAAATGGGTAGCATGACTTATTCGTAAAGGAGTGTTACGGCGACCGTCTCTGAGTGTGCCCGTTAGCCGTCTACTTAAATGTACTCAAAGGTTTACAGCAGCGCATTAAAACCAGTCAGCATTAAAAGCGTTATAGTACATAAGCATCGTGTTATCTTATAAAACTGAGCCCCATCGAGTCAAGAGGTAGAGGTCTCTTGACATGACACATTTATTTATACATCAGCCATTCATCTCCAGACTCTAAAATGCCACTCAATATACTACTTTATGGTAATGAATGAGAGTTCAAAGGCTTTTGACCTATCTTTTTTTTTTCTCCAGAGACTCAATTGACATTTTGTTTTATAATAAAATCTCTTACTATTTAACACACTACACTTAGCCTCTTTTGCATTATTTACCTTGGAACGGTTTTTAATCTGCATTTGTTGAATGCCTCGAGCTTCAAATGCTTGACAATTGTAACATGTTGTATGTAAACAGCTCCAAATCTTTCACAGGGGATAGCTTAAGAAAGTAATGAATGTGAGTTGGCATCACCATAAAATCATCTCTAAAGATGATGTGAGGGCTTTATTGTATTACTGAATTATTCTTTTTGTTTACACGTAGGTGATGGACCATGATTTATTTGTTTATTTATTTTTTAAACTCACCATAATGGACCGGCTGGGAAATCAAAAAGAACAGCACGGGAACTTCTTTCAAATTCAAACAATTGCTGTTGTAGCAGCATAGATGACTATCCAAGGATAAGACTTGTTATAATGAAGATCCTTGGCCACTGATGTACTGAACATTCACGACGCTGCCGCAAGGCCCCCATTGCATCGGAAATGTTACGTTATCTATTCAGTGGGAATGTGTAAAGCTTGTTGGTACAGTATGTATGAATGTGAGTCAGGGTCAGTTTTAGACATATTGTACAATTTTTCTACAAATTAAAACAGTTTTCAAATATCCTAATTAAATATCTGTGATGCGCTGCAGTCAAAATAGTCCAAGGTCCTATCATCGCTCTCTGCTCACCATGCATACCACCACCCGCACTCACAGTTGGTTGAATTGAGCACCCTCCTCTACCAAAGGTCCGCACTAATTTTGGTCGATCCTTCTTTTCAATTTCCTGCCCCGAACGACTTCAACACACTCTGCAACAAATCATAAAACTCACCTCATTCATCCCAAGCTCATCGTTTAAAAAATCAGTGAGGGATACTGTACATGATGGCTGCACCTGGTTTTAGCCTGTTATAAATCTTTTATTTACCATGTGCTATGATGTAATGTAATAATATATTATGTAGCTATGTAAGCATATTACACTGTACAACTGTTTGTTGTCTATGTATTTGTATAAAAAAAATAATAATCAAGTGAAATATCCATCCATCCATCCATTTTCTGAGCCGCTTCTCCTCACTAGGGTCGCGGGCATGCTGGAGCCTATCCCAGCTATCATCGGGCAGGAGGCGGGGTAGACCCTGAACTGGTTGCCAGCCAATCGCAGGGCACATACAAACAACCATTCACACTCACATTCACACCTACGGGCAATTTAGTGTTGCCCGGAGAAAACCCACGCAGGCACGGGGAGAACATGCAAACTCCACACAGGCGGGCCCGGGAATTGAACCCCGGTCCTCAGAACTGTGAGGCAGACGCTCTAACCAGTCGTCCACCGTGCCCTCAAGTGAAATAATTAACGTAAAATATATTTTTTTGTAATGTTGCCCAAGTCCTTTTCACTGATTAATTGATTAATGGCTTATCCTTTAATTAAATTGGATTTGACCTGCTTACCTCCCTTGACACCTCTTTTATCTGGGTCCAGTTAAATTGCTGCCCTCCTAATTAAGGAGAACGGTGGATGTGACAGCAGCCAAGTGTGGTATCTCTCTCCTTCTCCATCACCAAGAAGATGACCGCCGTCCAAACTTTGCCAGGTCCCCCTAATTACCTTGATTGTGTTGCACTTTCAAATTAAGTTATGGAAATGAATGCAGACGCCCGACGGAGGATACGAGGGGGCAAGAGTCATGAACCATGAAAGGCTGCTCCAGCCTATAATTACTTTAGCGTGTTCATTGTCTCGAGGGGAGAGCTGAATTGTGTTTGCTTTTATTGTGCGCTGAAACTTTACACAAATCTCAAAAAATTTGCATCAACATTCAAATATCTGCACAGTTGTTTTCCGGTCTGCATAGTGGACACGTTTCTTGTATTTTCTCCCTTTTGGGTTATGTTTTCTTAGCTGAAATTCCCCAAAAACTTTGTGTTTAGGGCATAAGCTAATGAATTTATTACTTTTGGGTAGAAATTGTTTTCTAATATTGTTACCATTCCTTCGTGGATCCATCTCAATGATGTCACCATCATCTACTTTGGATTTGTAGTAGTCCATCCATTTATTTTGTGCACAGAACACAGGTCACGGCCTAATTCTGGTCGTGTTAAAATTGAGCCTGTTCGTAACAGTATTTCAGTCCTCAACAATTCAAATATTGCCAATATAGTCTAAATCAATGGTGCCCAACCTTTTTTTCCACGGACCAACTGTCAAAAATAAATTAACACGACAGTCTTAAAAATAAATGTTAAATGTATGAAAAATACAACTCGCTATAACGCATAACTGATAAAAGAAGCTTTCTTTTTCTTCGAGGTCGTAGTCTCTTCTTCTGGCTCCTCAGGTGGCATTTTCCTTTTGAAAAGAAGCTCTCCGAAGCCATCTGTTTTTTACTCATTTTTGCTAGTTTGCGGACTTTGTTTTAGTAACGTATCACGTGACCGATCTAGTGTTGTTTCGTTCGTGAACGTTTCATTCAAAAGAACAAATGTTTTCAGTGAAAGTAATGAACTAAATCAGTTTATAAAATGATTTGTTCTTTGAGCTTAACTGCCGCCATGAGCGAGTCGGCTGGGAGCTGAAACAGAACTGCTGCAGCGTTCAATTGTGACACGCAGCTGGAGGAGCAGAGAAGATAATTTTTTCAAAATAAAACACATTTGACACGCGAAAACACATCCATCCATCCATCCATCCATCCATTTTCTGAGCCGCTTCTCCTCACTAGGGTCGCGGGCGTGCTGGAGCCTATCCCAGCTGTCATCGGGCAGGAGGCGGGGTACACCCTGAACTGGTTGCCAGCCAATCGCAGGGCACATACAAACAAACAACATTCACACTCACATTCACATTCAGAATAACTCAAAAAAATAAGTCGACTTCAAAAACAAGTTGACGCAGAATTTCTGCCTCGAAGCTCTGCAGGGACCCCCCCCCAAAAAAAAGTTCGGTCCAAAACCAATGTTTCTTGCAGACAGACGTACTGTTGGGCCACTGATACACTTTGCCAAAAACAACAGAGGAGCATCTGTAAGTGATAAAAAAAAAACCAAAAAAAAACACTATTAAATGTGTAATGTACAAATAACATGATTTATGAGTGAGCTCAATGTTTTTTTTTGTTTTTTTTTTAATGGTAATCGCTAGCTAATGCTAATCACGAATGCTAACCGATTCGCGAAGGCTTATTTTGTTGTCTCAAATTCTGCACAGTTTATACCATACACTCAGTACCAACACATGCAGTTTCAGGATGGAAGTCCAGCCCTCATAAAAGAGAATTGAATGCATTTTAGTTGTAAAAAAAGAAAAAGAAAACGTTTTTGGGGGGTGGGGACGCCGATTACTTGAGTACTTGACGAAATATATATAGGATAATCGATTTGAAAAATATTAGATCTTGACATCCCTTCATGTGTGTAATGATATCATGTTATTTGCTTAGTTGACGCACCCTATCGCCATCCCGTCTGGACACCCTTAATAGCCTGGTTTGATTTACATGATCTGAATCATCTACCGCTTGGTGGAAATGTGCCAAGTCAACTGCTCTGCTCCGACTGAAAGTTATTTTGTTAATATGTCTTAATATGCATCGTTCGGCATTGACACACAGACAGACTTAAATATATTTCTAAATTTGACTTAATGAATTTGCTAATACGTGTTTACTCATTTCCTTGTCATCAATTAAAGTCGTTTATCAAAAGAGCCCGTCAGTGATACACGCTGTTGCCCTGGGAGACAAGCAGCTTAATTACAATGAACGCCCCTGCCGTAAATCATTTCATCCCCCCACCTCACATTGTAAACAAGCGAAGTATATGGCTAACCTCGGAAATGACTTCATGTTTGCGTCTTATTGGCTCATTTTCGTGTTAATTAAAAATTATATTTAATGCTTAGGCAAGGTTTACCATTCTAATTATACTAGCGCCCCCCCCCCCCCCCCCCCCAACATAAAAAAAAGATCCCTTGCCTGTGAGGCTGTGAGCACAGTCGCAAGCAGGTCAATGAAGAGTCCCCAGAGTGCAGTGGCGGTTAAGTGCCTTGCTGGGAGGCATCTTGAAGATGTTAATTGAGAGACAAGAACAGGAAATCTTTGTTGCAACTCGTATTGCCACCTCTGTGCAGGAACTCTGCATCAACAGAGAATCTGCGTTTCCAACAAGAAAAAAAATAAAAAACCATGACATCAGATTGTCAAACGAGACATTTCAAACGAGGGGAAAAAAATCCCTTTAAAACCCTTTTTTTATTATTACATTTTGGGGGGAGAACAAAATCTCTTGTTTGAAGCCTCGCGGGTTAAGGATTACTGAAGCGAGATAAGGGGGAAATATTGGTGTAATGGAGAAAGCACCGACAGAAAGAAAGAAAAAGCCTCCCACTTTTTTGCCAACTAAAGAAAGTACTTTGACACTTGCACTTTTGAAAATATTTTTTGACAGCGAGCTGAACTCTTTTGTGATCAGATATACTCTATACATCTGACTGCAGAATGTGCTAACTGGAAAATATTAACACTTAACAGGATACATGGGAGAAAATGGCTAAATGAATGACTTTTTCTACTCTTTCAACTCACCTCCTTGATGTCACCACCTATGTAGATAAATTGGTTCTAGAAGGCCATGCTAAGGGCAGGCTCCGTGACCCCTACCTCCTCTCAATATCCACCCAAATTACCAGGTTGATCCAAGATGAACAACCCATGGAGAGATTGAATGACACCTACTGTATGTCATATACATAACCAAGCCCATTCATTGGTTGGTTCAAAAATACAACCAATCTTCATGAAAAGATTTAAAGTATCGCTGTGTACCTGCTAACAAGGATCATATTTATTATTAATATACATGTGCAAAAAAAAAAGTTAACCACTGTTAATTTTCCATCTATCCATTTTCTACCACTTATCCTGTCCCTGATCACAGGTGAACATCAACCTATCCTAGCTGACTTTGGGTGAGAGGCAGGGTACACGCTGGCCAGATCGTGAGCCAATCACAGCGCAAATAGACACAAACAACCATTGCCACTCACATTCACCGCTGAACCTAACACATATTTTCGGAATGTGGAAGGAAGCCAAAGTAGCAAACCGAAGCGAGAGCAAGTCAGTAAGTTCTGAGCCATGATCCAAACCCTCAACCTTGCATTGCGAAGCAGACGTGTATGTCAAGCCCTTTAACGTCTAACAGCGAGACTGTATATGTGTTGAGGATATCTGTAATTCACTTTTGCCTAATAAAAACCAAACATTTCATGTATCCTTAACTACAGTACATTCTTCTTATCCACCATTGGTAAATTCAGAGGTCTGCTACATAATTTCCTCTTGGACAAATGACGTCACTTTTGCCATTCGTGTGTCATTACAGATATCTAATCAGTTGCAAATTCAGTCTCCGCTATGTGAATTATGATATCTGTAACAGAATTGTAGAAATCTGTAACTACAGTTTGGATATCTACAAATTTGATTCTGGCTAGACATGATTCCAGTTCAAGATATCTTTAATTCAACTCAGTTCAGGTTATCTACATGTCCCTTTTCAGATATCTTAAATCGAGTTTTAACTAGGCAAATTGACAATGTAGATATCTGTAAATGGAATTATGACTAGTCCAAACGGCTTTGTAGCTACTGTATCCCAAACTGCAATTACAAACATCTGCAATTCAGTTGCAGATATCTGTAATTCAGTAGTGGATCTCTGCAACTGAATTGTTGATATCTGTAATGCGAAAGCCCATACGCATGAATCGCAAAAGTGATATCATTTGGTGTCAGTTGTCCTAGGTAGCCACATATCTGTGATTCCGTTTTGACTAGATAAAAGTAAATTACAGATATCTCTATCTGTTGTTTTGAGTAGTCAAAGTTACGTTACAGATAGGTTGAATGAAAATTCCAACTGTTAAAAATGTAATTACGTCTGGTCAGAAAAACATTTTTAATATCTACAATGTTAATTCTGGATTGTCAGACTTTTAAATAATTAGCTGCAATAAAACAATATGCAACTTTAACAACAACGATACGTAACTAACGACAAAGCCGGGTGATGCGGTCGCCTATTAGGTGACTTGTGCTGAGAGCTAATCCTGTTGAAAATAGAAATGTTTGCTGCCTCGGGACGGCGCATGGAGGATGGGGATGCCAGAGCGATGCCACCGGCCCCAAGGAGTCAGTCATCCATGTGCACAAGGAGAGATAGCCTAATCTTGTCACAGACACTGCGAGGAGGAGGGAAATCAAAGTCTCAAGCTCTCAGTTGCAAAGACTTGAGCTCACGGAGGTGATATGGAAGGTTCAAGATAGAAAACCGAGAAGTTGTTTTTCTTCTTCGAGAGCTTTGATGTTGTAGAGCTCCAATTTGCTTAGGCATGCATTTGTTACGTATTGTAGCATTCGCCACTTTGAAATTCCACTCCCCTCAAGGGTACAATTGGATCGTCATCATTTTCCATGTTTTGATTTTTCATCTTTTTTCCATGTGTTCATTACTGACTCCTTTCCTGTGCGGTGGAACCTCCAAAGCCAAAATGCCAAATTTTGAGCTGCATCAAAATAGACCTCAAATATCCTAATGCGTGATGCCGGAAAACCGCACTGGGCCTCATTTTTAACCAACGTCACATAATTTTTCTTGATGCTAAGAATATCCACTGGAAGTTAATGTGGCGTAAGAGGACTCATTTAAGGCATAAAGACTTTTGTCAAGTGTTATAATAATTGGAGATGAATGCCAGTAACCAAGTGGATGATTGCGCAGAAGTGACTGTTAAACAATTGTTATTGTTTGCATGTCTCATCGAGATAGGACTGTCAGTTAGAGAGACATTGGCTAACTTTTTATGAAAAGAGGATATTGATTGAGATATTCTGCGGCCATCGGTTTGTCCTGTTTGACACGAATGAACGCTGAGTGAAGATGTAGACTGCTATGTTAGCTGCTCGTCACTTTGGATGTTCCATTCTAAATAATTTTGACCGTGATGGGTAATGTTTGTTAAAGAATCTTTGCCCGTTTTGAGGTTATTCTGTTGTCATTAAAATGTCAGCTCAGCGTTTGTTCATTCTCCACTCCTATTACTTGCTATTCTGCATAGCAGCCACCAGCAAGACCGCGATGCTCTACGGTGGCGTCAGTGTGACCGAGTTGCAGGAATATTTTTTGCGTGGCCAAGCTGACGTCTTTCAAGTGGTGAAACAAACGTGCTGATTTCCCTCATCAGCCGCTCCGCTCGTTTCAATATTCCGCTGACGAGGAGCCGACTTCCAGGTTTCATTCGAGCAGCAGCAACATATAAGCAGTTTCAGCATCGGTGGGCCTGACACATCTTCCTTTAGTGCTTAAACACATCCTTGGTAGATTACATTCACTCCTTGTTGAGTAAAACTGTGTTTTATGGTCCAAAAAATAATATCTTTATGAAAGTTTATAAAAATATGGTATTTTATTCAAGCAATCATACTTTAAGAGATAATATACTTTGTTAAAAAAAAGAGTAGAATTTCCATCAGCTCCCACAACAATGATATTCTGTGAACACAGCCACAATCAAATACTGTATAGCCTTGGACAGACATTTGTACCGTACCGCACTGAACTGAACCAAGTCCAATTTTTTTCGACTTGTTTGAGTACTCCATGCCGCATCAAAGTACGCTAAGCTTCCCCGACCCCAGCACAGTTTGAAGAGATATGTTTGAGCATGAAACGCTTAATAATAAGCACAACCTTAGTAAGAATAATCCACAATCAAAGCCCAAGGTACAGTCTGTAAGGTGATGGTTCCTTCCAACAGTCACGGAAGACGACAACACAGCGATATAGTCGTGTACTACACAAAGTGCATTTGCAGCCAGACCGTTGTGGACATTTGAGCTTCCGCACAGATGCTAGCAAAGCTCCGTAGCCAGATATCATGCTCGGAAAGTAATTGTCGTGCCACTAATGAGGCAGCTGATGAGTGCAACATCTTTTTGAGGAAGAACAAGGTGTCTCTATTAGTGCAGACAAATTACTCAAGCGCAGATGTTAGTGAGTAAGCCCAGTGAAGCAAAACATCACCGATTCGCATTTCGGTGCGCTAGCATGTAACTGTGGGGTTTTCATATTCAAGCTGTCTTTAATGTAGAAATCTATCCAAGATGTGATTGTTGATAATGCTCCAAGCAGCTCTCTTTTTCATCAAATCTTCCCTGTGATAAATGAATAATTCATCTGTGGCCGTGTCCAACCCTCCCCACTGTGAACAACATATTTGTACATCTCCAAAGCATGATAATCTCACACCCGCAGAGAGCGAAATGGAGCATGTGCTTATTACTGGCGACAAGTTGAGATGTGAACTTTGTGAGCGAAGACCGCATTTTCAAAGAGCGTTCAACAGTGTGGGATCACAACGTGTGCAAATAACTCCTTCAACATCGTATTCATCCACTCATGATTGGCAAATGGTATGCGGTGTGGCCGTAGAGGCTAGAATTGATGTAATTTAATGTGTTGAAAATTACAGCACTACACTACATTTTTGACAAATGTCCCAACTCATTACAAGCCGCGGCGAGAGGACAAAACACAGTGCTGGTGCGAGGTGGGCATTTGCCTTCGCAAATGGGAGTCAGCAGCACACACCTGCCGCCATTTCAAGTGCCTCTGGTTAACCCCGGATAAAGTTCAGCTGTTCTCATTTTTAAATCACATACTCCTGGGTGAACAGGGGTGTGTAGACCTTTATCCATTATACCTATGTGGCCACATATTAGTATTTCATGCGAGCTTTATACTTCAGAGTTGTATTTTAATATAACAAACGGGTCTTTTGCAGGTAGCTGATCGATAGGAGAGGCCATGAGACCACGGGGAGGGAATGCGAATTAAGGAGAGCCCTCCACACAACATTGCCTGCCTCTCCTCCTCTTGCTCTGCACAGCAAGCAGCTGCAGCGGCATATTCCAACCAGCACGCCGACACTTACTTCCTGTAAGTAACACCACTCCACTTTGGCAAATCAGCCAGAACATAACGCTGCCTTTTGGGTCATGGCGCCATCTTGAATCCAAAATTGATTGTTTATGTTATGGTAGTGCAATAGTTATTGTACAATGCTTTTTTTTTTGTTTTTTGTTTTTTTGTTTTTACACTGTAGCCTGTATACTGTATGTCAGTATCACATTCTTGGGGTGGGCAATCGGATGTGTATATCAAATATGTTTTCCCCATTGAAATTAAGTGAAATGCCATTAATTGGTTCCAGACCCTAAAAAAACACCACCATATTTTTACTGCATGTATTTTTGAATAACAAAAGTAGCGCACTGTACTGTATAAAAACATAAAGCATGGTAAAAGAGAATGTAAAGAAACAAATCTGTTTTCTAAAGCATTATTACTAGGCTTTACACGATCAGGATTTTTGGGGCCGCTCGCCGATCAACAAGTTTAAAAAAAATTATAACCGATCACCGATCCGATCACAAGATGGAGCAACGTTTCTATTTACATGACTTGTTGATTTGTTGTATATACTTGTGTACTGTATACTGTATCCATCCATCCATCGATTTTCTGTACAGATGATTGGGTTGCGGGCGTGCTGGAGCCGGTCCCAGCTCAAAGTATTCTCTAGCATTTTAGACAAAAGTTAAAACACCAATGACCTCTAGGGGGCATTCAAGGATTGGCCACTGACATAGGTTTAGGTCAAATCAACATTACAACATGACAGAAATAATGGGTGCTAACTTACTGTAATTAAATTACTTTATTTCAATGAAATTACTTTAATAAATACTGTTAATGACATGCTTACTTTAACTTTCTCACTGTCCCAGCTATATGGACAGGTGTTGTCCAGAGTTTGAGTCCGAGAGAGACTTCACTAAATCCAGTGAAAATACCATAATTAATACCATTAATACATCCCATGAATAAATAAATACAGTGAGGCAGTTTAGACAATATCCTGTGTGTGCATGCGTTTGTTTAAGACATTGCCCCTCTGACAAAACCACTCCTTTGCCAAAGCTGAGCTAGAACTGCTTGCTAAATGCTAAAATAGTATCAGGCAAAGCTAATGCTAATATGTCTTGTCATGCCCATTAAAGTGGGTCCTCTGTTTGCGGTTCCTATGTGCGACGTTTTAAGGTTATGAACCGTGCGCAATAAACTAGGTTGCGCAGCGGTGTAAGAATATGTCGTCTCCCGGCACCGGAAGGCATGCTCGACATTTGATTGTTTTGTTTGTATATATGGCTTAGAAGTGTTTTTCAGACAAATATTTACTGTAACTGTGACTTCACTACTGTGTTAGATTAGGTTAGTGATAGACTATGGCTCATTCCGACTTGGGCACGGTGGACGACTGGTTAGACTGGTTAGACTGGTCCTCACAGTTCTGAGGACCCGGGTTCAATCCCCGGCCCCGCCTGTGTGGAGTTTGCATGTTCTCCCCGTGCCTGCGCGGGTTTTCTCCGGGCACTCCGGTTTCCTCCCACATCCCAAAAACGTGCATGGTAGGTTAATTGACAACTCTAAATTGCCCGTAGGTGTGACTGTGAGTGCAAATGGTTGTTTGTATGTGCCCTGCGATTGGCTGGCAACCAGTTCAGGGTGTACCCCGCCTCCTGCCCGATGACAGCTGGGATAGGCTCCAGCATGCCCGCGACCCTAGTGAGGAGAAGCGGCTCAGAAAATGGATGGATGGATGGATCATTCCGACTTGCATATCGATGCGGGTTATGTCGCCACCGTAGGAATGGAACTCCGTTGTAAACCGATGACCCCCCCGTTGAAAGAATCTTTGGCAGTTCTTTTTAAGTCTGTCATTGAACCCAAACATCTAAATTGATGTTACAAAATGTAAACTGTATAAGCATTTTGAGACTGCCATAGTCACCACTATATATTTAATTTGCCTGAGCAACTGAATATGAGCAATTTAGCATATTGCCCCAAGCAAAGCTGTCTGCTAAATCTCGGAGATCCTCATTCTCACAAAAGTGTTTTAACACTTCTGACAACACACAGATACATTATTTATTAGCTCTTAAATCATTTTTCACACCCGCTTGTGCTCAGACCAGCTGTACCACACCATCGGAAGACTTAAAATTCCACCATTTGGCTTTGTAAAAGTCAAGCGATGTCATGTAGTTGCTCTTGGAATCAATGGGTGTCCTCGCTCATTCAAATGATGGATGTTGTTTCCTTCACCAGAAAGGTTAAACTGACAACCTTAACAAAAACTTGGAGGGAAAAATCGAAGCATCATTTGCATCAATTTTAGCATATTTCTCGTAGTATAGAATCTTTACTCAGATCTTCACATTTATATAACTGAGTTAACCAATGCAAATTTGACTTTCTCGCCAGCAGACAACAGTCCGTTTTTAAGTCCAGTTTGCCTTTTCCCTTGATGCGGTTTGGTTGGGTAGAAGAATCGAACTTGGATGCTGACCAAATCAACCCTACTGGGACCACTTGTTCCAACTTAATTCTGGCATACAATATATTGACCTTGATCTTTGAGCCAATCCTTTTGATAATGAACAACTAGGGTTTTCCCACAGAAAGTTGACTTTGCGTAAACATTTTTGGTTCAGTAAGGAAATACATTTTTAGTAGGATAAATCCTGTCAGATTCTTCTATCATTTCATTTTTATGATCTTGCATGTGTTTTTTAAAAATCATATTTCATGTTATGCTTTATTGATGCTGTATATCCGATCTGCCAGTTTACGCTGCAGTCACATTGGCAGATATCCCATTCACAACAGATTTTTATCCAATTTCAGGAAGACGCTTGATTATGATGTGAGGATAACCAATTTCCTGCATTTTTTTTCTCCTTAAAATTCTGAACTGTCATGTTAACCGCGTAGTTTGAATCCAGCCTTAGTCACCTCAAAGCAGCTTGTCATTGATATTCCATTCACTCATTAAGCCACAGGAACCTGTTTTCGGTGAGATTTAGTAGTTCTCATTACCCTACTTTGTTTGATAACACCCCCTCAGAATGTGCTGTCTCAGTTCCTTACCTTATTTCAGCTGCATAATGAATGCAAACTTTTTTCAGCACAGCTTAGCTTTGACTCTGTTAAGGCGACAAGGGCAAGGACACACACAAAAAAAAGAAAAAATACACCTATTAGGTTGGTGTTCCTAGGAAATATGTCCAGTGGACTGTAACTATCTCCCTATGGGCGACCGAGACATTTTCGCTTTCCAAAGGGATGAGCATTGTGAGGAAGTGCCATCACTTAAGCTCCTTTGTGTCAATGGGTCCAAAATGGCCAATTTCCTGTCCAGGATGTGTGTTTTCACGATTTTATCATCCCCTGCCGTAGTTATTTAGTCGCACTTAGGCCCATCAGTCATCTGCGCTGTGTTGAGGGGAGGTCGACATGCAGTAAAACTGACGGACGGCCTTCCGCATGAGTGAAGACGTATGAGACAGGAAGAACGAGACAGTTTTTTTTTTTTTTGTTTTATGATATTTTTTAGTACCATCATATGGTGCAATCAGAGGGCACGAAAAAGACATGTTTCTGACAAAGTACAGATTTTTGGATGTGTTGTCTCAATCCTTGAAGTACAAAGCTGATGTTTTGTTCAGAAAGCACAATTAGATTCTACATTTGTACGACTTTAATTACAGGCTTTTATTTGGCATTTCCTTTCTCGAAATCATTCATTTTAAAGTATGTTGAAGTGACTAAGATAGCTGTTCAGGTAACCACCAACGAATGGATTGCCCTTAACTCATTCACTGTTTATTTTTGTCAACTGGTATCCAACAGTTTCCTGCTACTGACTTGTGTATTAGACAAGTAAGTTTTTCAATAGGTAGGCGTCGACGAGGTTCTCGCCCAGCCTGTCTGGGAAAATTTAAGTTTGTAAAAAACACTGTAATGACTAACAGATCCCTGTAGATGGTGGCATTGCATCACTTCACTGATTTGAAATCAACACAGCTTTTGAGTGGAAGATAAAGATAAGGTGGTGTATCTCGCTTTTACCGTCCGTTATGAGGGAAAAAAAGTCTAACAAGGCATCTCACACTCAAACAGAGTATGGATATGGAATAAACAGAATATGTGTCACGGTAGGTTGTAGAAAGCGTGTGTCGAAATGACGTAGCTCATGGAGTGAAAGACGAACTCGACAAACAACTCGAGCCATGTTTGGTTTTTGGTGAAAGCAACCATTATTTTACTGCTGATTACTAAAGAATGAAAAAAGCTAGAAACTTTATTTTTTTTCTGGTGAAAGAAGAGGGTTTTCTCCAGGCACTCCAGTTTCCTCCCATATCCCAAAAACATGCGTGGTAGGTTGATTGAAGACTCTCAATTGCCCGTAAATTGTTTGTTTGTATGTGCCCTGCGATTGGCTGGCGAACGGTTCAGGATGTACCACGCCTCCTGCCCGATGATAGCTGGGATAGGCTCCAGCAGCCCGTGACCCTAGTGAGGATAAGCAGTACAGAAAATGGATGGATGGATGGATGAATGAAAGAAGAGTCTACTCTTTATTTGGGAAGGTTTGATTTCTTTTTTTGTCACAAAACACAATATTCACAAAAACACAATGGGCATCTTGAAAGATCAGACAAAAAAAAGCTGCCAATATTAGGAACTTTAAAAATGGCTGGCGGTGAATGAGCTAAGAATAATTCTGACTTAAATACATTTTCTCAACTGTCTCTAAAAGCATCAACACTTGATCTATAGATATTTTATTGATCCCAAAGGGGAAGTTCTAAAGCACTACTGCCATTTATAGTTTCTGCTTTATGCAAATCAGACTTCCTCAATGTTGCTATTATCTGTAAATGTGTAGTGGCTAATAAATATCACGCTAGACAGCGTGCCACCTCCTCCGCCTCAGCGAGCGTTCGAGATGGAGGAGGTGTGTTTGTTTGCTGTGATGACAATGTTTGGGTTACATCAAAGGTTGTCAACACGTTACGAAATGCGCCGTGCCCTTTTTAAAACACGGAAGGCAGCTTGTGCAATGTGACCCTCCGTAACAATGAAAAAAATGCTTCATTCCTGGCCTTGCTTGTGGGTGTCGATGGGTCAGTGTTTATTCCAGCCCTGGTATTCTCTTGCTCCACAGCCTCCATTCAGTGCAGATGGTGTGCTATTAACTGCTTCTTTAGTCCTTGTCTCTGAAAGGAGTGTGTGGTCGTGAGCAACATGTTTTCAAACGTACGATTTCATCGTAACAAAGTCCTTGTAAAACTGCCCCAAAGGATGGCAGCGTTTTATTTCTTTTTTTGTACAATACATCAAAATAATATCCATTGCTTTCCGATAAGCCGTTCAAGCAGCTTATGTGCGGAAAACCCAATCAAAGCATTACAAACTAAAGTGTGCTTCAGTGTTTAAAGCTTTTTTCACGCCGTGCGCTAATGTTCTAATGTGGAGCTGTTAGATCACAGTGAGCGCTGACCCAAAATGGTGCAATTTTTTTTGGGGGGGGGGGGGGGGGTGTTTGTTTTTGACTCGATTCTTTGATTTGCATTACAGACTTTTGAGCTCAGATTTCATTTTCAGCACGTACAATCTCCACTTTAAATGTTAGTGACTCAGCATTTTGCAAACCTCTTCACATCAGCGTCACATGACTTTCCATGCTTGGTCTGTTACCACTGTTTCTGCTATTCACCAATCATTTACCATTATCTAATGGAAAGTTACCAGAGCAGACTGCCTTCCTGTCTTCAGACGTGAGGTAGTTAACATCCAGTACGAAGTACTCAATTGTGAAGCTATAACATTAAATGTTTTTTTCACCATTTCAGTTTTCCTGTTATTATGGACGGCGTGGCTAAAACGGCGCTCAGTGACACACTTGGGTGTCCGGCATGAGACGCTCTTCTCCCATTATATAAGAAATTGAGTGTCTTCTTTCAAATCAGCGGTTATCTGGCACAATTGTAACATTAGCTAGTTAGCTATACCTACACCCAGAAACTGTATCTTACCTTCAGATAGTCCACTGGCATGGCCGCTTTAGAGCGCCTCATTGTCGGCCTTGAGTGTGCGCATGACATGGTGAGAAGGGCAAAAGAAGGGATTTTTTTTAATCATTGAAATTTGGCAGGATTGTAAACAACTCTTTTCTGTGGTGTCTCAAATTTAGAAGACATTTATTGTCACTTTGCAGGGACTTCAAGATTGTGTTTATACAAATACAGCAAGGAGCTGTAATGGCAACACGGATGCTTAGGTAAGAATTTTCCAGGCTGGTCCACCGCTGTTATAGACCTGTAAAATAAGTGGACCAGGATTGCCATTCCCTTGACGATGACCTTTTGCTAATGGCCAGTGAAACTGAAGCACATAAGGTAAAATCCCCATCTATTGTTGCTTTATAATAGCAATAATGTTGTTTGCGCACATTACAGTTAAAAGCATGAAAAAGGCACCCATTAATTTATGGGTAGATCATATTGCCCGCAAGTGTAGCTTGACTTTTGGAAGTCTTTTCTTCAAATAGAAGTTTTAGCTTGACCTAGTTTTGGCAGGAAAAGAAAAATGATAAGAGCCCCACGCCCTCCCCACCACCAGCGCCCTTCCTATTCCACAGTGCTGTCAATAGCCAAAGATTGTGCAGTTCAGAACTCGCCTTGTTTTGCATTGCAGTAATAAAGCTGAGGGAGAAAAACAGGCGCCGATCTCTCGGAGCAAAATGTGTGTTTGCGGAAGATTTCTCCTAATCCGTGCTGCAGAACTCCAAACAAGAATCCAAGGTCAGCCATCCAAAGGATGCCAGGGCCGCAGTTCTATCATGTTACGGGATTTGCAGCTTCTTGATTCATGTTCCAACTTATTGTCAGAACAAAGTCAAGTATCAAAATCAAAGACTCCTGTTCGATAGCAACACAATTCTTATTACGGGGAACATGATAGTGTGCGTCATTGAACTTAATCCTTGCACTCACCGCTTAATGCAGGTGAATGAACTCTTTGCCTTTGACCACAAGGGTTGCCATGGAAACAGGTTTCCACATATACAAAGGTGTTGTGTGGCTGAAATGTAACGCGAAGAAGGCAGCAGACGTAATGCGAGTGCATCCACTTTCAAACAATTTGTCTTTCTTTTGTGTGTGTGTGCCTCATTATTGTGAGTGATATTAAAATGTCTCACTGAATTAATCTCCTGGGTTTATGACGTGTGTTTTAACAGCCCTTTAAATGGATATTCGCTGCACATTCATCTTATATATGAAATGTCCTCGCTTACTCTGGATCATATTCACTCAAAATGGCAAAAAAGAGGACCAGATTGTGTTCCCTAAATGATTGAGCACTTACAATAGTTCTGCTAGAGTGTCGACGAGAAGGTAAGAATTGAAGGATTGGAGCTGCTTGAGCTTGAGTAGAGCTATCAAATAGTTTTGCATCCAGACCGCTTGTAGGATTTAGTTTGGCAACAGATTTTTGTGTGTGTGAGTGGAAACTTCCTCTTGTAAAGGTTTAATCTTTTTTTTCTCGTCTATAAAGTGAGCTTTTAAAGTGATTGCAAAGCCTCGGGAACACGGAGGTCACTGTCCTTTGTCAGCCGAGCCTGTTAGGAGCTTAGTCATAGTGGTTTTAGGCCTGATTCTACATCGAATATTGATGCCTTTAGTAATCAAGAGATGGCTTGCAAAAACATGGAGGGGAGATTGCCAAGAAACATTAAAAGGTAGTGGGTTGGAGGATTATACATCGCAATGCAGCAGAACAGGGATATTTAACTTGAATGGTGTTTCCTTTCGTAGAGCTCTACTTAAATTTTAACCCATAACGGACCGTACCATTATTGATTGATTCTGCAGGGGTGGTTCTTTTCAAAAGAGAAAATAGACTGAAAAAGTGAAAAACAAGTGTGGAGTGTTTGATTGGCGGACAATTTGTTGGTGAGCAGACTGCTTTCAGGATCATGGAAATTGGGCTCAAGGGACTTGACCAAACATGTTCTGATGCAAGGAGAACAGTTCCATCAAGACTTTGATTGTCAAAAGAGAAGAGGAATCTCTTTAGTTTGAAGATGAGTTGAAAGTGAGATTTGAAAATTCAGCCATGTTTGGACATATATCCTTGGAGTTGTGTAGAACAACTAACTATTGAAGTGTTGACTACTTGACAAATGTGACCTACCAAGTGAGTTGCTGCAGACTAAGACTAATCTGTACAGAGCTCAAACATTATATCATAGTCCCATCATGTGCAACAATATTGTGTCTTTTTATTATTAAAATATATCATACCAGGCTTGTTCACCCAGTGTGCACTATTTCCGTGACTCTGCAATGAGAGCATCCGTGCTTCTTGCCACATTCCCAAATGAGTGTGGTTGTTTGTTTATTGCATTTCCTTGTCCCGATGTTGAGGCTGTCTCACAAATGCATTTCGTAGACAACTTTAATTTAAACCCTTGCTCTCCCAAATTGCCTTTCAGGAGGCTGCATGTTGATGAGAATGTGTTTTTCGTGTCATGTAAATGCTTTATGGAATAAGACTAACGAGCATAATTGAATCTCAATTTACAAACATTAGGAATGTGGGTCATCCAGAGTGGCTTTTGACAATCACGCAGCACTAATTCAGGATCTTGTGAGCATAAATGCAAATTGAACGGTGATATGTGGTCACTGTTACGCTTTGACCCATTTCGTAACCTTTGACTTTCAGACATAGCTCACTGAAGCGGAATCAGAATCATCTTTATTTGCTAAGTATGTAAAAAACACACTAGGAATTATGTTGCTGTTTCCGAAAGTGCGCATTTACGAAACCTTTGCGACTTCATGTATTGAGATAATTAGATGTGTGGTGATGTCAGTGTGACAGCGACAACTACTGTTAATACGAAGGGGCGTGGACAGAGACTTTCGGTTGTTAAACTTCACGCTCTC